>NC_138772.1:406049721-406487221 GCF_965119305.1 Pelophylax lessonae
GAAGACCGCAGAGGTGATCTAATACCACCAAAATAAATTTCTATTTCTTGGGTAAAAAGGACCTAATTTTATTTGGGTTCAACATCGCATGCACAATTGTCAGTTAAAGTAACACAGTGCCGTATTGCAAAAAAAGGGCCTGGTCATGAAGGGGGGTAAATCTTCAGGAGCTGAAGTTGATATTCACTGGTGAGACAATTTTTAGGTTTGATTCTTGTAAATCGTCTGAGCAAATTGATTTGTTCATTTAATTTAGTACAAAGGTCATTCTTACTTTTTTTTTTTTTTTTTTTTTGCAAAGGTAGTTTACTATGCTCTTATTAAAACAGCAACATGCTATTTAGAACTATGCATTGCATCGATATTTACTGAATTCTGTCAGCAGATGGCAATGTGCATATATTGACTGTAGAGGTTTGAAGTATTGTGTTAGTTTTCATTCAATCACTATTTGTTTTCTTTCCTAACAGGAAAAAACATTAGCACGCTGCTTTTCACTTTAAAGTATTTTACTATAGCTTAAAGTATTACATTTCATCTTTATTATTTATTGTTACCTTTGTTGACATTGTAATGATTTATTTTGGTTTTACTTTGCCTTAAATATACAGTAAACAATTTTTGTTTGCATTTGATAATCAAGGTTAAAGAGGAACTGCAGTCTGCTTACACAATTTGTAGTAAAAACATCTTTGCCATTCTGAAGCTTCCCTCCAACCACTTTGCATAATATTTTATATATACTGTGATTTTGTACTTGCCAAATATGCTGCAGAAATCTCCCTCCACCAAGTCTGGCTGCAGCCATTTTAAATGTGGGCAGCTGAAGCTGCTGTCTGTTCACTTCCTGGATTTACACAGACACAGAGTCACACAGACACACACACATACGCACACACACACACATACATATGTATTTACACTTAGACACAATCACACCACTGCTTGCCTGCACGTTTCCCCTCATAGATCTATGCAGTCTCCTGTTATCTCCACCTCATCCAGCCCCCTCCAGCTTTGCAGCTCTCATTGGCTCTTCTATGACTCATCCCTCCCTCCCTTGCTGGCAAACTCTCACGAAAGTGAGAGAGAAAGAGCTGAGCATGATGTCATTAGCCTAGGCTAATTACCAGAAAAGAAAAAGGAAGTAGGCTGCATAAGGTATTTACTGGCAGAAAAAAATAGTTTTCGTTTCCAAAGTTAAAACAACAAGGGCAGAGGATTTAACCACTTGTCGACCGCTGGCAGTACATATACTGCGGCAAGTCGGCTCGGTCAGTGAAACAGCGTAACTGTATGTTGTTTCCCTTGATCGTTAGTGGGGACATGTGCATGTGAAGATTGGCTTCAGGGAGAGCCAATCAGCGGGTCTGGTGTCCGCGACTGCCGCCAGGCACCCGCAATCATTCCCCATGAAGACAGAACGGCGGTTTGTCGTTTTGTAAACACGGCAGACCGCTGTTCTGTCAATAATGAACACAGGGATTCTGTGTTCCTCCTATTTAGGTATACGGCTCTCTGTGTTAATTCAGAAAAGCCATCCCCACACAGTTAGAAAGCACACCCTAGGGCACATTTAACCGTTTGATTGCCCCTAGTGTTAGCCCCTGCCCTGTCAGTGTCATTAGTACAGTAACTGTGCATATTTGTAGCACTGATTACTGTAGTAATGTCACTGGTCCCCCCAAAAGTGTCAAAAATGTCAGTTAGGTGTCTGATCTGTCCACTGCAATGTTGCAGTCCCACTAAAAATTGCTCATCGCCGCCACTAGTAAAAAAATAAAATAAAAATGACATAAATCTTTCCCCTAGTTTGTAGATGCGATAACTTTTGTGGAAACCAATCAATATACATTTACTGGGATTCTTTTTTACCAAAAATAAGTAGCAGAATACAAATTGGCATAAAATGATGACATTTTTTTTATTTTATTCTTTCATTGGGAATGTTTTATAGCAGAAAGTAAAAAATATTGTTTTTTTTTTTTTTTTTTTTTCAGAATTGTTGCTCTTTTGTTTTTTTTGTTTATAGAGCAAAAAAAAAAAAAAAAAAAATCACAAAGGTGATCAAATACCACCAAAAGAAAGCTCTATTTGTGGGGAAAAAAGGACATCAATTTTATTTGGGTAAAGCTTTGCATGACCGCACAATTGCCAGTTAAAGTAATGCAGTGCCGTATCGCAAAAAATGGCCTGGTCATTAAGGGGGAAAACCTTCTGGTCCAGAAGTGGTTAATGGATTGAAAGATGAAAAAATTACTGAAGATCTGTTTTAAATGTGAATGAGAGTAATATGGAAAACTGCTGCAGCAGACAAAGTTGGTAGTGATTAGTGATTAAGTTAACCTAACAAAGGTTGCTCTGCTCAACAAACAATTAAAAATGTGAACTGATAGCAGCATACCCCTTCCACCTAGATTAATCTTGTAGGGTTTTTGGCCTTTTTTCAAGGCCAGTTTGCAAGTTTCGGGTAAAATGGATATATGTAGCTGCGCACTGTCATGATTGACATGTACTGATGCAATTTTTTTTTAACATAATACCATTCACCAGGGATCAGCATTTTAATAATGCTTAAAGGGCAATATTATAATCGCACAATACTTTTAACTAATAAACTTTGGGGACTTATTTAGGTGACGTAGCATACCTGTCCAAAGTATTAAAGCAAAAGGGACATTTACAAAGAAAAAAAGTACCATTTAAATTTCTGCTAATATCTTTCAATATATGGCAATCCCATGTTTCCTCAAAGTATGGAACATGAGGCATATGTAACTTGGCACTGGAAAGGACTAACAAAGGTGTCCCCTTTCTTTACTAGAAACCCTTTAAATTAAAGTACCTTCAAGATATCTCAAAGAATTCCATTTGCCACCTCATCTATTACTTCCAGTTAGTGGACTATATTAAATCATGCTACTTGGACAAAAAAAACAAAAAACATTTAAACTATTTGGTTAACTGCCTGTTGCAGAAATGCTGCATCTTAGATAGATAGAACTCTATATCTGACCTCTATAGGCTATTAAACACCACAGTGGCTTCAGGCATAAACTTAAAAAAAAACTATAATAACTTTCTGGTTAATACTCTTGTGGATCAAGTTCTTTAGGGCTATAACAAAATACATATGTGGTTGATTACTGAAACTTGGGGAGAGACTCAATTCAATCCCACTAATAAACATAACCCTGTCTTCCAACTACCTTTTATGTGGCTTTTATAGAACCTCCCTATCTCTTTGCTTTTGGCACTGACCACATACCTGCCAAAAAGACCCCAAATCTTTTCTTTACCATTAAAAGTAAAAGATCAAAAAAAATTAAATGTTTTTTTTTTTTTTTTTTTGCAAATAAATATTCTTTCTTCATTAAATTAGGGCCAAACTGTATTTTTATTCATTTATTTGGTGAAAATAACCCAAATAAGTGTATATTATTTAGTCTTTAGGAAAGTTATAGTCCACAAACTATGATATATACAGTACAGTACTGTATCTAAAAATTGATCAATACTGATGTATTGACGGTGTATCTTATTTCTTGAGGCACAAAAATGCCAGGACAGTACAAATACCCCCAAATGACCCCTTTTTGGAAAATAGACAGTCTGAGGTAATTAGTAAGAAGCATGGCATGTTTTTTGAAGTTGTAATTTGTCGTCACTTTTTTGGAAAATAAAGAAAAAAAATATTTTTTCATTTTTATATATATATATATATATATATATATATATATATACTGTCAACAGTGTAGTACAGTATCATATATAACTGGTGTAGGGGTGACCAGGGACACTGACTGGTGACAGTATGTTAAAAAAAAAATATTGAATTCTTTTCAATTTTTAAAAATATTTATTCTTTTTTCTTTTCTTTTTTACTTTTTTTTTAACAAACTGTGACCAGAGCAATAAAATGTTACCACAGTAACACTGTACCACTCTTTCTTTTTTAACATACTATCTGTGTTTATAGCAATGAATTTCACTGCTATAAGTAAATATTTTTCTAAATGACAGTTTGTAGACACTGTCTATTGTTGTGATTAGCTGTGATTGGTCACTGCTAATCAATGGTACAAATGGACTGTGATTGGCCCTGTTTGTACCATGTGATCCCTGTAATCAATCACAGCTAGCAATACAATTGTATTCAATAAGTGGCATTAAAGGAAGCCATTCATTGTTTACAACTGTCATGTGGTCTGCTGTGATTGGTCACAGCAGATCACATGACACTGGCAGCAGGTCGGTATAGTCATCTGCTGTGTCCGGTCCACGAGGCACATTCTCACAAAGACATCATATGATGTCCTCCCAGAACAATAGGGTTACAGTGGAGGGGAAGCAATAAAAAAAAAAATATTTAATTCCAGTCTAGATCAGAAGTGAAGTCATAATGTCGCTATGGTCCTCCAAGGCCATAGAGGCGATCAGAGAGTATCTACTCTTTGTTTGCCTATGGGAGCAGCTGGCCTCACCATCATTTTGTTTCTCGGGTGAATCGGTGGAAACTGTAAGTCCGAGAAACACCGGCGAGTGGCAGGAGGGGGGTCATCACCTCCCGCCACTTCGGAAAGCGTTCCAGTGATTCATGAGCTGCTTGGAATGGTTTCATGAGGAAGTCAGCTAGTCTGAAGTCAGGCGAGTACATGGTATTGCACTTGAGGAGAGATATCTGTCTCCCTTCATAGGTCCCCCGCCTTCCCAATTTTTTGGGCCCTGCCAGACTCACACATTTGGGCTACTTGAGTTGTCATAGCATTGAAACATGTCTGATTGGAAATGAATGAGCTTTGCTGAGCTTAAGATGAAATACAATCTCCCTAAATAGATGTTATTTAGATATTTACAACTACAACCTGCAGTGCACTTACAGATTCCTGCCCCTATCACCCCTAAATCCAACCCTCTGGAGAGTTTACTCCCTTCAGGGCCAATGGGTAACATTTGTTGTCTTCGGTCTTAGACTCTCCCTCACGCACTCTGTTAAAGTGACAAGACCTTTTCAGAAATGGCAGGGCGATCTGCTGGATTTGACAGTAGATGACTGGGATGACTGTGTTTGCCACTATATTACTAATATGGTTTCTGCCAAGGATATGTTTATATAGCAAACATTCTTCCACAGGTCCTATTTTACACCCTAGCACCCAGCTGCTATTTATACAATAGTTAGCCCCCAGTGTGGTAGATGTCAGCACATTCTTCCATGTGGTTTGGACCTGCCCAAAGATCTGTCCAAAGATCTGTCCCTTTAGAGATGCAGTACTTGTGGATATTAACAAAGCCTATGGCATAGCCAATGGGGATGGGTCGAATGACCCCCTGTTTGGTTCACACCTGAACTTTCAAAAATTGCGAAAGTTCGAAACCAAATAACGAACCCCATTGAAGTCTATGGGACCCGAACTGGAAAAATCAAAAGTGCCCATTTTAAATGTGTATTTTCATGTAATTGGGCATACAATGGTCTGGGGGTCTGGGTACTGCCCTGAGGGACATGTACTAATGAAAAAAAAGTTTGTAAAAAATGTAATTTTTAAATGAACAGTGATTTACTGAAGCTTAATGTGAAAGCATCAAAAAGAGAAATAACAATAAAAATTCCTTTCAATATAGTGCCTGGGGGGGGGGGGGGTCCCTCAGTCTACCTGTGAAGTGACACATCTGTACTGTGTATAGAAGCTGCTGCAGAAATATTTGCATTTATAAAGCCAAAAAAAAATGCCATTTTCCCTGTAAGCTTTCTTTATTTTGTAAACAAAGGCTTGGGGAGCCAGTCTGTATGATATGACCACAATGTAGTGCACTGGGAACAAGATTAGAGATTTTTTAAATAAATTCTGTTGTCTCTTCTGCAGACTTTGGATAGAAGTAGTGCACAGAAATATACTGCGTAAAACGTGCACTAATGCACAGAAATATACTGCATTAAGCAAGCAGTAATGCACTGAAATATACTGCGTTAAATGGCACGTAATGCACAGAACTATACTGCATTAAACGTGCAATAATGCACATAAATATACTGCGTTCAATGTCTGTGCAATAACGCACATACTGCATTAAACTTGTAATAACACACAGAAATGTACGCATTAAACGTGCACCAAAGCACAGAAATGTACTGCATTAAACATGCAGTAACGCACTGAAATATACTGTGTTAAAGGACACATAACGCACTCAAATATACTGTAATAAACGTGCAAAAATGCACAGAAATATACTGCGTTCAAAGTTCAATAACGGGGGGCTTGACCGGATGTGAAGGAGAGAGAATGCGTGTGTAAGAACTCCAGCTTCATAGACTCCTCCATCCTGCCTGATCCTGCTGTGTCAGGGATAGAGTGAGTGAGCCGATTGAGCGGTGCCCTGTGTGGTGAGACTTTACAACTGCGTACAATAGTACAATAGTACTTCCGAACAGTAATCAGGGTGCCGGTAAGGGACATTCCGGACATTCTGGACATTCTTTGCTGCACTGTACTACTCTGCTTTACTCTGCATTCCTCTAATTAGGGGGGGCTGGTAACGGACATTCCTGCGCTGTACTACTCTGCAGGGGGCCGATAACGGACATTCCAGATATTTCCGAGCATTTCTGTGCTGCATTGCTTTGCATTTCTTCTCCTGCTTCCCCCCCATGTCAGCAAAAGGCAAATCCGGAAGACAAAAAGGGGAAAAAAAAAAAAGAAGCATTTTATTTTTCTTGATTCTTTTGTTTTCCCCCTTTAGCCTTTGCGGGCTGGAGCTCGCTTTCAAGACTACATGATGATATTGGTTTTCTTTTATAAGGGTTTTTTACTCTCTTTCATAGTTTGGATATTTTGGAAGTTTTTGGTTATTCTTTTTTTTTTTCCCCCTTTTTTATTTGTTGCACTTTATTTCTTCTGGATCCTGTACGCTACACCTGTGTGGCTATTTATGGGGACATATTAGCCACTACCAGTTGACAATCTGCTGTTTTTTTTCTGTCTTTTATTTTTTTTTTTGAGTAGGGTTATAGGCCTCACCAATTGCCCTTCCAATTGTTTTCGGGAGGAGGTGGTGAAGGCAGGGATAGCACAAATGTGCTGGGTAATTTTCTTGGTTGTTTTTTTTGTGTATGTGGGAATTTGATTTTTGTTTTTGTTATTCCTTCCTTCCCCCATTGCGAGCTACAAATGGATTTCCTTTCTGCTTATTTTGTTACTCATGAGATGCCTTTTTTTTTCTCTAATTGAATATGGCCCCTCTTAAGTTTGAGCCCTTTACAGTACTTTCTTGAAATGTTAGGGGCTTAAACTCTACATTTAAAAGACCTCATGGGCAGCAAATGAATGTCTTTAAAAATAAACATGGGTTCAAAGTGCATACCATGCTACATATTCGACTTATGCCCGGGGAGTTTCCGTGCTGATCGCTAGGAACTTCCCATGTGTAATTGAAACTGTCTATATGGACCCTTTGGGTCAGTTTGTTATAGTATTCTTTACATTGCTGCATATTAAATATATAGTGGTTAATATGTATCTTCCCCCTCCTTTTTCTCCAAAGGTTTTATATACTGTCCTAGAGAAGATTGCTCCCTATTCTCCAACTAAAATTCCCATCATGGGAGACTTCAATGCTACATTATCTGCAGATCTGGAAAGGCCAGCATGGTCAAAGAAGTTCAATGGGGACTTGTGTACATGGGCAGAGACTTCGGGGCTAACGGAGGTTTGGAGATGGAGACATCCAGAAACTAGAGCTTTTTCCTCTTTCTCGGCTTCCTATAAAACCTCTTCTATGATAGATTTGGCTTTTGTGAACCTGGGTTTTTTGTCTGAAGTGGGGGATGTATCCTATTTGCCAATTGGGTTGTCCGATCATTGTCCGCTTCAGGTGTCCTTTCGTTATCTGGCTTCTCGGAATGCAGCTATGTGGCGGTTAACTCCTCATTTGGGTGACTCACCTGGTCATGATGGATTCGCTTCCCCCGCTTTTGTCAGAGTTCTAAGAGGTTAATAGAGACTCCGTTACTCTAGAAATAGTTTGGGATGTGTTTAAGGCCTTTATAAGGGGCCAATATATTACTAGCATCTAGCCTTTAGATCGGATGCGGAGTCTGCGACTTGTTCTCTCCGGAATTCGGTGTTGCAGTGTTATAAAGCGCATAGTGCAGACCTGATTGATATTAATTTCATTAAGCTGCAGGCATCCCAACATGACTTAAATTTACATTTAGCAGAGCATGCGCGAGTGGCCCAATTTCAATCGAGGCAAACTTTCTTCGAACATGGGGATAAAAATTATTAGCATTACTGGCACAACGTGAACATCTTTTCGGAGGATTGGGATAAGCGCTGGGAATTATCATTTTAAAGTTTAGTCTCCCTTCGTGACAGACAAATTAAGTATAAAATAGTGCATAGGGCTTATTTTACTCCTGCTAGATTACAGCGGATGTATCCATTATTCTCTTCAGAATGTTGGAGATGTTGAGACCCTGAGGGGAACTTTACACATTTTTTGGTCATGTCCTAAGATCACTAGTTATTGGGAGGGAGTTTTTGTGGTACTTAATACAAATCCAACAATCAATATTCCTAGAGCTATTGAAATCTGTTTACTGGGTCTGATGACTGCCTTGTTACATACCAGAGCTGAAAAAATATTAGTCAGTCTTCTTTTGTTTTATGCTCAGAAGGCTATCACTTTACACTGGAATAAAAGGGTTCTGCCTACGGTTTACTTTTGGAAAGGTCTGATTAATAGTAATTTACCATTGTATAAAGAAACCTATGCACACAGGGGCTGTCTGAGGAAATATGACAGGCTATGGTCAGGGTGGCTGGCCAATTCTGGTACGGCCGCATAGGGGTTTGGATATATACCTCCTTTAATCTTGGAAGCAGCTAGGCATTGAGTAAGAGTTGGGAACGTACAGAAATATACTGCATTAAACGTACAGTACGGCACTGAAATATACTGTGTTAAAATGCACTTAACACACAGAAATATACTTTGTTAAATGTGCACTAATGCACTGAACTGTATTGCAGTAAACCTGCCCTGACAAAAAAAACTGACACTAAAAAGGAATAGTCAGGTCACTGCACTCACACTGACTGAACTATCACTAGATTCACACTAAAGTTACACTAAAGTAAAAGTGAATGGTCGCACTACACTTACACTGACTGAACTATCATTAGATTCACACTAAAGTAAAAATTAATGGTCGCACTACACTCACACTGACTGAACTATCATTAGATTCACACTAAAGTAAAAATGAATGGTCGCACTACACTCACACCGACTGAACTATCACTAGATTCGCACTAAACTGATATTCTACACTGACAATAGAATCGTAATTGCACAATATAGCACTCTAACTCTTTAGTATCACTGAACATAGCCCTGTTCTATCTCTCTCCACGCCAATATCACACTACAAATGGTCGCTATTGAAAGAATACTTTCATAGCGTGGGGTGGGATTAAGAGCAAAGAGCCATGATTGGATAGAGTCATCATTACTTTCTCCAATCCTTGCTCTGATAGAGCTCTGTGCCCTGATTGGGCAAATCTTTCATTGCTTCAGCCAATCAGAGCTTCCAATGCACTGTGAGATGGCACAGTGCATTGTGGTCATTCGGCTGGCCGAACAAATGGTCAAACGCCCTAATAAGTTGGGTGTTCGTCCAACTGGCGAACAGTCGATGTTCAATCCGAACTCATGCTCGGCTGAAACCGTTCGCCCATTCCTATTAGCCAATAGTCTAGTTCCTAAGATATTACTTTTGGGTGTCCTGGATGGTGTAGAACATGGGTCACTATGCAAAATTGTTTATTTTATGCTACCGTTTATGTTCATACGGAAAACCTTATGAAATGGATTTCTTCCCACCTCCTACTGTATCCTACTGGCAATCTTCCATTAGCAATGTTTTGCATCTTTAAAAAAATTAACATATCAAAACTGTAATTGATAACATCTAATTGGATTCATTCCTGGGGCATAAATAACGTTTTTGATTGAAACCTGTAAAAAATAAAAACGTGCAGCAAAAACCACACCTTTAATGTAATAGTAAAACTAGTACAGATCAGAAACATAGTCAAAAAATAAGCCATGGTACAGAAGCCAAAACAGGTAATCAGACAAGCCAGTGATCAGGGAGCCAGAAATTAGCATAGTTGGAAGCAGAATGTCGGGATTAGGAACCAGAAGGGACATCAGCTGGGCAAATTGCTTAATAGGAACACAGCAGAAACACTCAGGATATCTTGACCAGGCAAATGCACAAAAGGAATGAACAAGGCAGTTTAAATAGCCAGAAGGGGCTGTCCATAGGCTGAACTGATGAAGAAGGTATTGGTAACCAGGTGAGTCACTGTGGAAACAATGAGTGGCTGATAACTACCCGACAGCTGAGCAGCCTGAGCACTAAGAATAGAGAGCAGCTAAAAGCCCAGCCCTGACACTGAAACTGTTCTGAATCCATGTTTTCCCTTTTGTCCTTCCTCCACTTTTTTACCTACTTCCTCCTCTCCCTTTTCCCCTCTCTCCCTTCTCTTTCCCTTGCTTTTATATATTCAAGGGAAGATGTGTGTACATTGGTTATTACTTCTAATAATACTGTATGTTATCTAATTCACTTCTGAGATTCATACTGTATTGTTTGCAAACCCCTTCAGATCTAAAAATGGAGTTGTGAGCTACATTTCCTATGTACATGCTGCAATCTTTAAAAACAAATCATAACTGTTAAAACATTTAATTGCAAAATGTTTTTAAAAACTAGTAAATCCACAGGGTTATATGGTTTGAAAACATGCCCCAATGCTCTAAGTATTCCCTATTGTTATCTTGCCTTTTTTCTTTTTTTTATCCAAAATTTCTTTATTGGTTTTTCCAAGAAATGAAACAGTACAAGCCAAAGGAAAATTCAACGTACACATACAGTGTTAAGCTCGATGATACAATTGTAACATATTACAAAAGATAACTTTAATAGTACAAGTACATATACAATCCAGGCATTATAAGTTAAGCTTATTCTACCTGTGTTAGCGAGTAGCGACCCTATCTAGACACCCCTTTTGGGAACAAACTGTGCCTGGGTTTGGGGGCCACACAGTCTATTTTCTCCTTTCCCAGGGAAACAAGGGAAGGAGGAAATTGGTAGTCTGAAATTTAGAGAAAAATACTGGCCTATCAAGAATACAATTTGGTGTACAGAAGCAAAAATTGAAATGTGCTCTGAACCCGTCATTATCATTGAACATATAAGGGATCATACATCCATACCACTTAATGCTATCAAGTAGGTGTGAGAAGCTTAGGTCAATAAGAATGTCTTATCCACTTATAATGTATTTAGTAGCATAGTTAATTTCCTACATGGCGTCACTTGTTAAATAAAGGGCTTCTGTACCTACGTTATGTAGGGTAGGTAAGTGATCTGTATTAGTGGATCGTGGAGGAATGCGTTTCGTATTTGGGTGGTATGGTTCTCGATTGAATGTGGTAATAAGAGGGGGCGATCCCTTTAGGATATATTTTTGCTGGAGGAGAGCGTATATGTGCATTGAATTGTTCATGAATGTTTTTTGTTTTGGGGGAAGGTGCACATGCTGTAATGAATGGGGGGTAAGGGAGGAAGGGGTATGGGTGGGGGGCAAGGGGCAGTATAGGGAGGGGAAAAAAAGAGGGGGGTTAAGGAGAGTAAAAAGAAGTTGTTTGTGTAGTTTGAAGACTAATTAAGTGCTGTCCATGTCAAGTTGGTAGATTCTGGAGTTTTGGAAGTGTAACCAGTCTGCCCAAGTGTCTGTAAATTTGGATAGTGAATATTTAGCAATGGCGATCAGTTCTTCCATTTCAGCAATTTTGTGTATACATTTGTACCAGGCTGAGAGAGATGGAGTTTTGTCCGTGCCCCAGAGTACTGGGATGCACATCTTGGCAGCATTTACCAGCAGCATAGCTAGTGACTTGAAGTAGGTAGGGGGGAAGAGATGTGGAATAGTGTAGAAGATATTGCAAAGGAGTGAAGTCTAAGGAGAGTTTAGTTATGTGAGATATCTTCTCATGGACCCTTTCCGAAAATACGTGGATGAGTGCCCATTCCCACAAAATATATTTTGTTTAGGACCCCTGTCATATTAGTTAATTTTATCCTATTTTTTAACAATGTCTATAGTAGTTTTATCAGGATATGCAATTTTATGATTTTTTATGATTTTTTTTACGATTTTTTTTGGATCATCTTATGGTCTGATGCTGTATTTTACTGTGTATTAAAAACTCATGCTTCAACACCTCCACATGGGTAGTTGATCTTCCCCAGCAAGTTTCAAGCACTGAGTGTTTGTATTTATTTTTCAATGTTTATTTTTCACAATTTTTTTTTTTTTTTTTTTTTTTTTACATAAGTACATATAGTGCATGTATAGCAAAATCAGTATATTGTGGGTCTTTGGGCAGTGGCACTTTCTTCCCACCAACTGCAATGACCCATCACCCCTGGAATAGAAAGGCATCCTGGCTACATGTGATTTGCCGTGACATTGCCTATTGCTTTACTAGTGATACATGAATACAACAGCTTCCGCATGCCCCCATGCTCCTCAGGAGGCCGGAAGTGATGTCTGTGGTTCACTGCGGCCAGTATTCAGGCTTCCTGCTCTTGCCGACCGGACATGAATCAATCCTGCATCACTGGAAGTGACATTTGCCAGCATCTGGAACGCACAACGCGGCCACACTTCCAGGTTTCAGAGTGCATTCCAAGAGCCAGATGTCAGATTCAAATGACACTCTTCACAATTGTCAGTGCTCTTTTAGCCTTCGCATTAGGCAACATCAGCCTGGCCCCACTTGTACAACCCAGTATATTGATTATTTTGATTATTTTGAGATGGTGAGTACACCCCAGCATGTCAATTGCCTTGTAATGGTGAGTACCCAACCTCACACATTTATCTTGGTTAGTATACAGCATGATACACAGTGCATTGATACTTGAAGGTTTAGAGCCAAACACTTGCCTCTTCTATTTAAACGTATTTTTGTGTATATATATATATATATATATATTTACAATGTTCTTGTGATGCATGGTCCTTATTGTAAGATATTTACCTACCCATCTGATTTCTTCAGCCTGCCCATTGAAGGGAGGGGCCTAGCTCTGAAGAAGAGGGGACACCCCTCGAAATGCTTCAACTTTGTTTGAACTTTTCATTCCATAACTGATACTGGTCAGCAGATCATGCTAAGTGGAGCATCTGGTGGACTTTTTATATATTTTGCTTGACACATTCATTCCATTTTTGAGTAAATGTATACAGTTTTTAAATAATAAATTGTTACGAAGATAATATGCTAGGATGGTGCACCCTCTGTTCCTTTCGTTTTAGAGTTCCACTTGGGTTTCCCTGACCTGTTGTGAATGGCAGCACACCCGATGTGATGGCTGAACCAGTGGAGAGACACATTTTCAATCGGCCGTACAGCAACTTCTCAAGCGCAGGAGTATTTGCTCATCTTTTATGTTGATACGCAATCACATGCAAATGTGTGTGAAATGCTATCTTGAAGAGGTAAAATTCCAATCTGAGAGTTAACATTTATTTTACTCATGTACGGGCATGTGCGCAAACACACACAAAATGACCGCAAGACATTTTGGCCAGGATTACTGATGTTCAAACATTAGTACTGTGGGCAAGTACCCTTAGAGCCTGGAATTTGGAAAAAAATATATAATTGACCAAAATCTTGCACTTGCATTCTGGTTAGTTGATAAGACCAGTAGTAAGTTACAAATCTTTGTACAATTATGGCTTTTTGCAAAGCACTATGGGACGTTTAACTGGGCAATTCCCTACAAGCATCTGTCCAGCAATTCCCTACAGGTGAACTGTCCAAGCAAAAAAAAAGCTTGTTCCACGCCTGTGTTTTGCTAGAACCCTAGGCTCATCTCTACACTTATGTATACTTTAATTAGGGAAACCTTGTGATTTCAATCTCCTTTGCATCCCTCAAAGTCTCTTGTCTCTACATAATAGACCACTAATAATCCTACTAACTGTTAAAAACTGACTGTGTGGAATTCATTTTAATTCATTAACTGCATGAAATCTATTAACCTGTACTATTTAGTAGTGGGAAGTAAGTTAAATATGTAGATCTAAGTTAATTTTAAGTATATTATTTACATTATACCTATACCCAGGTGTCAATAGTACTAGTAATAATATATTTTGAAACAGGTAACAGTCAGTTAAAATTATGGTCATATTCTTAAAGTGTGTCTGTGTCTTCTCCCTGTGATCACATGTAAAAAATAGAGATACTCAAATGCCTCCTGTTCATCCTTGGTTTCCCTCGCACATTGAGTGCCAGCCCCTGTAGGAGCATATCTCACTCCAAAGGATATTTACAATAGCAGAATTAGGGGAGACACACCACGAAGAATAGCCACATTTGCTGGTAAGCCAACAGAGGTTTCAGCTCTATGACAAAGCCCAATCAGGGTAAATGCATTTGAGGGGGTGTGGCCAAGATGTGGGGACTGTAGCTGAAGCCTCTGTTAGGATACCAGTGAGTCTGGTTAATCTATGTAGTGAGTGCCCCCTAATTGTGCTATTGTGTCTCCATTCTATATAGTAGTAATATTATCAATGAATCTGTGGCATATGGTACAATCATTTTGCAATTACTCATTGGTGTAACTCATTTTTGTTGTGTCTCACACACTATTTTGGTTCAAGTTTCTTGAGTTCTATATTCATTGTATGATATATACATTGAAATAAAATATTGTATTTGCATCTTATTGTTTTGGACATTGTAGATCGATCGACTGCACCGCTTGCCCGCACGCTATGACCCTTTGTGTCCTCATCTTTGGACACCTTCGGCTCAGGGGTGCTGCACCCGATCTTCCTTTTCTATACTTTGTAACATTTTTCTGTGCAACAATGTGTTTGTATTTTATTAGTGCTATTTGTGTTCCGCTATAGATTGTCCATCATACCGGTTCACAGTACAAATGCTGCTGTTTTGTGTATGTTCTTTTTTTCTTTTTCATCTTTATTTCTGTTCTGTCCCTTGTCCACAGGGTGGCGCTTTGTGCGGGTGTCGACCTCGTTCCTATGGACTTCTTGGGGCCTACGTACGGCCGGGTAGCCACGCCTACATTTTGGGCTGCCAATTGGTGCCCTTGTTGGCGTGGCTAATAGGAAGCGCTGTGAGTCTAATAGACTGACAAGGGCTTCCTTATCCCCGTCATGACGTTGTTGGATTCTTGTCGGGTCACCATGGTGACGCCCGTGGCCAGCGCATGCGCGGGGACTACCGGCCGGGGTTGGTGACGTCATTCCTTATGACTCATCACCCGGGACCGCGGCGCTTAAATAGATTGTGTTACACGCTCTCAGTATGGCGGTATCTCCCATCTGGGGGGTTTTTGTCGTCTGGACTGGAGCAAATCTCTGCCTCAACACACCCGGGTAAGCTAACTATGTATACAAGGTTACTATACCATGTATCACCACCAACTTTTTTCTGCTGATTTATTGACCCTATCGATTTTCAGATCTATAGTTATACGAGGTGTACCAACCTCGATATCTTTTCTGGACTTCTGTGCCTCTGGGTCCTTTCCACCCGGTCCCGTTACTAACCTCCTATTAATTTTGCTTGTCCGGTGATCTACCAGGACTTATGTAAGTGACAGCTTGAATAAGTCTTTCTACCTCCTAAGGTGTAACTTCTTGCCTTGTCTCACCTGGTGTGAATTGGGGTGTTAAATGCTTGGTACTTCTATAACTAGATTATGTTCTATATCTCTATGTCTTATTATGTCACTGCATGCGGCCTCACTATCTTGTTCTATCCTCAGACACAGTCAAGTGTTTCTAACGGTTCAGGCCTGCTGTAAGAGTCCTTTTATATACATTTTCTCTTTTTTCTTCTTTTTTTTTTCCATTTTTTTCCATTCTAGGTGATTCCTTGGGTGACTAGTCTCAATCTTGGTCTTTCTTCCATCATTTGCTCTTATTACCTGATATACTACATTATCTATTTCAGGTCATATGGTGATAAAATTCCTACATAGCCTTGTTAATACTGGCATGTGTGTAGGCAGCTTGCTCCAGCTCCAACGAACCATTCCCCTCTTTATTCCTTATAGCCTACCAGGCTCATTTCCTCTATAGATATTTACCACCTGAATTCCTTTCAGGTATGTATCTTCTGACACACTGTCATTTATGTTGTGCCCCTCACTAGAATAGTCTATTGTACTATATTATACAATACTATGCAGCCTTGGTCCCTACGTCTGCCCCTACCCATGTCCATGTGTCCGGCGGACACACCCACTACTCAGGGCCGTTCCTCTTTCCCTCTCCCCCCCTCCCCGTTTTCCCTTTTTCCCTTTTTCCCTGTGTTCTGACAAGGGCACTTAACATAGCTTCAGATCACCATACTGTTTGTTGTGGTTTTTATTTACACTTATGGTTGTATAGTAATTCTCATGTAAATACTTAGGCCTATCTATATGTTCATGCATTGGTATATCTATTTTTTTATGTCGCCATACAGATGTTTGCCTATACCACGTGCTCCAGAGGAAGCTTATAGTGTTAAGTGAAACATGTAGGACAACTTGGATCAAACTCAACATCTGTTTGTTCGCATTGTACAGACGACCTCCAGAGACGGTTGTATATCCTTCTCTATGGCCGCCTTATGAATATATGTTACTCTGTGATACATGTGATTGCCGTTATTAATTGCAAATTACCTATTATGCTGTGTGACTTTATTTGCACACTGTTTTTAGGCTTTGCCGCCTTATTTTATTGTATGTAAACTGTTTGTCTGTCATTTCTTAATATTCTTGTCTCTGTATATATGTTCTTTGTGAGTTTCTAATAAAAATATACATTTTTAATACTGGTGCCAATAAAGTCCAAAAATTCTTTCTTTCTGTTTTTCCAATTCCATTATCAAGGATGTGGCACCTTTATCATTTATCTTGCCCCTAGGTATCCTGCGACCTAGGAGCGCATATACAAATTATTTGACATTGGTGTATACAGGCGATTAACTTTGAGCTTGAACTGAATCTGAGGGAAGTAGATTGGAATGCTGAATATAATGCAATACATTTCAAATATATGAATGTGGCAGAGAATGGGAGATGATCTGTCGAAGTCCTATTGGAGGAAACGCGTCAGCAGGGAGGCGTGCCATCATTACGTCACTCGCGGTCTGCGCTGCAGCCGAACGCGAGCACCTTTAGAGATTCTCTCTGCTTTAAGTCTACCTGTACAGCCTATATTCGTCCCATGCCATGTAAGTGCAATCTTTATTAATAATAAACATCACAAAAGGTAATGCACTATCAGCCTCCATTTGTTTTGTATATGTATTGCGGATCCACTATGTGAGTTGAAAGCCATCCATCCCCCTTTGGAGGAGTAGGGATCAGCGTCAATACTTCACATCAGTGATTGCCAAGCCGTTTTTTCTTACATTTTCGGTAAAAGGCCAATACTGCTTTTTGCACTGGTGGTCTGTGCACGTTTGGAGGTGATTAATACAGGGATAAGTTTATGCTGTAACAACGCGAACATACTTACTGCACTTACCTTTTTCCGCTGGGTAAGGAGGAATTTCACCAGGTGGAGGGATATTCCAGTCACATTCACTTCATTGTTAATTGTCTAACTGGATTTGTCACATCACCTGCATTCAATATTTATTTGGACACTATTGAAGAGGACCTATCCTCTCCACATTTTGGATTGTTGGACTCTTATTTAATTTATTTTATTTTATTCCACATCCTGTATGATCATTTATTTATACACATTGTTGTTTTTGTTAATTGGTCTATTGCACCTTAAGCACCAACACCATTTGTGGTTTATATCTATTTAACCCTTTGATTGGTTAAGTTACATCAGCATTCATTATTTTTTAAGTCATTCACTAAAGAGCTGAAAAGCGCACCATTTATATTCAACACATTATTTTTCACATTCTGGGAGCAGCCTTTCACATATCAGCGCACCCTTCTTTCTTACCAATGTTTATATACAAGCCATGCATCTTATTGTAGATTTGTCCTTATTTGTTGTATCATTGTGTGTCAGACACAGAATATTTTTTGGATACAGCTCTTAAAGAGAACAAAGATAGAACTTACCACTCATCAGACTGGTATATAGTCTTGTTTTTCTTTTGCAGTGTGCATTAAAAAAAATATCCAGAATTGATTTAAAGTCCAAAAAGCCATGAATTTCTAAGAGGTGTTTACTGAGACAAATAAACTTTTTTTTTTTAGCTTGAATATTTATTTAATTATTCTGATTTAGGTAAATTGAAAAAATAAACTCCTAATATTTATAAAATTGATCATCTCATTCATTTTTAACAGTTATATTTTTTGGGAGTAATTTTTCACTTGATTGGCAAAAAACTATTTATTTCAGTGTATTTTACAGACTTCAATTTTATTCACATAAAAAGTAAAATATTCTCACCATAGCTGCATATCTAAGATACCGTGCACATTAAATGTTCTGTATCACTGCAGAAAATATATTAAAGACACAGATAACAGCTTAAAATACCCTTTTATCTTGTATTATAATTAAATAAGCTATTATAGCCTTCTGTCTTCCTTCATTTTACCTTGTCTTAAAGTAACATTATACTGTATGAATCTGGCCTATTTCACATGAAAAGAAGTGTACTTCAGTAATGAACAATGTCTCACACCGAAGTTCAAAATCATCTTACAAAATCTGCAATGAGCTGATTGAATGCATTGCTTATAACACAGTAGAATGGCTCTTTGATCATAGGAATGCAGCACAAAATCAAATAATTCAGTGATTTTTCTATCAGCATGAACATACAGTGTCTGCAAAGTGTATTTCACTACCAAATGATTTTGCTTCGCTATACACACGGTGTCAAATGCTACTGTTTCATATGATAATTTTTAGCTTTAGAGAGATGCAGATGGGGAATGATTGAGGAAAATGGTGAGACTGAGTGTTTATCACTTAAAATATCATTCTCACTATTGGTTTTTGACAGACCTTGCTTTCTGCAACATAATTGTAAAGTGGACAGGGTTAAATGTCTTTCATTCCTCCACAAAACAGTGCAGAAAATATAGAATTTACTGCAATGATAGAAGAGCTTTCCTTATAGTTGAAAAGCTAGTAATGGTATGGGATAAGATTGTTGCATTTATTTAATTTAGTGGTCTTTGTATACAGTATATGCTTTTTTTTTCCTTTTCATTGTGTATTTTATAGTTAGTCATGTATTTGTACACAAAAGGGCAGCGCCAAAATTTAAGTGAACAACAATGAAAATGGCATTAAAAGTCTATATAGGAAGTTCATAAGAAGATTAAGCAAAGGAATCCTCCATACATCAGTGAGTGACTATAGAGATGAATTTGTGTCACCAAACACTACGTGAATATAAGGTAGACTGCTTACCAGATAGTGTTGACTCATATTATAGAGAAGTCAACACAGGAATAAAGATGTTCCAGCAGTAACCTCAAGATGACTGTCTCGATCAACAGGAGTGAAGTGATGATCACTAAGATAACTCTAAAGTCTCCAGGGACCCATGATCACCCTCTCTCAGTGGACTCAGGGCCATCTTACTGATTGGGCACACTGGGCAGTTGCCTGGGGGCCCCTCTTGCCCAGGGGGGCCCTACCTTTACAGCGACCCAGCCCCAGCCAATCATTAGCCCTGATTCCCATGTGCATACCGCCGCCAAACTTAGCAGGTGGAAAGTGCTTGTCGGCCCTGCGCTTTTGTTAGGCCACTTGGGCCATGGAGGGGGAGCCCACAAATGCAGGAATGCCTGTCCGCCTCCACGGGAACAGGCACACACAGGACAGTCGAGTCTGACACCCATCTGTGTGTGTGTTCACTGGACCCAGCTGCCCAACTTGGAAGCTGTCATTAGCCTGGCACTGCTGTATCAATAAATATCGCCTTATCGATAATTTGCATTTTTATTCTCGTGGGTGATTATGTAGGCAGGGCCCCAGTGCACTGCATTGCCCGGGGGCCTTTAATGCTCTTAAGATGGCACTGAGTGGACTCAGCCTATCTGGTATGCAGTTTATCTTATATTCACGTGGTGTTTGGTGACACAAATTCAGCTCTATAGTCACTCACTCATGAATGGAGGATTCCTTTGCTTAATCTTCTTATGGACTTCCTATATGGACTTTTACTGTCATTTTATATTGTTGTTCACTTATTTTTTGGGGCTGTCCTTTTTACATAGTTACATAGTTAGTCAGGTTGAAAAAAGAAAAAAGTCCATCTGGCTTAACCAATAAAAAAACAAAAAAACAAAAAACAGTAAAAAAAACCCAAACATACAATCCCATACTGTATACACAATCCTATACAAGCAGGTGATCCAGAGGAAGGTGAAAAAACCAGCAAAGCATGATCCAATTTGCTACGGCAGGGGGAAAAAATTCCTTCCTGATCCCCCGAGAGGCAATCAGATATTCCCTGGATCAACTTTACCTATAAATATTAGTACCCATTTATATTATGTACACCAAGGAAAGAATCCAGGTCTTTTTTAAAGTAATCTAGTGAGATAGCCAGAACCATCTCTGGAGAGAGTCTATTCCATATTTTCACAGCTCTTACGGTGAAGAAACCTTTCCGTATTTGGAGACTAAATCTGTTTTCCTCTTTTGTGTACATGTAACTTATGGTGTGTAATCCTTACTTTGTTATTTTTCTAAGCACAGATATTTTTATACTTTTTTTAATTCATGTATTGGTACTTTATTTTATTAGTCAACACTCACTTCTAAGAAAGGAGCTTTAAAAGGATTTTCATTATTTAGTGAGATTACATGGCCAGCCCTGACCAATGAGCACTGGCCACTGCTCGCATTACCCTTTTACTCAGCCACTGGCACTGTGCAGTGATTTTGCTGGGTAATGTTGGGCGAACAATTCAGACCGAGCATAAGCTCGGCCCAAACATCACCTGTTCGGCGAACACCCAAGTTTGCGGAGCGCTCCACAGCATGTTTACCAGCCGAGCGCCCCACAAGGCTTTGCGCACTGCACAATGCATTTTATGGCCCTAATTGGATGAAGTATTGCACCTGACTGCTGGTCAGGTGCATGCAAGTCTTTGCCCAATCAGAGCAAAGAGCACTGTCAGAGTCCTGATTGGACTAAGTCATGATGACTTTGCCCAATAATGGCTCAGTGCTCCTAGTCCCACCCCAAACTATAAAAGGTTCCTTCCCACAGGAACCTTTTGCAGTGTGTTGTTGGAGATAGATAGATCAGGGTTCAGTGATAGTTAGTGTTATTGTGACTCTGAGTCACTCTTAGTGTCAGTGTAGTGTAGTGTTAGGGTAGTGTGAGGTGAGTGTAGTGTGTCAGTGTAGTGTGAGTATAGTGTAGTGTTAGTATAGTGTAATGTTTAACAGCATTACATTACATTTAGTGCTGTATACACTTTTTTTTGGTTCCCACTTTTCATTTAATAAGGTGCATCCAATCTCCCATTTCCTAGTATTACATTTGGGTAGTAAGCCCCCTCCCATCATGTCTGGGAGGCCAACAGGGAGAGATAGATGTTCCCATGCCACTATGTGGGGGCCAGCAGCGTCTGTGTCCACAGGCAAAGATGGATGTGGCCTGTCCTCAGACAGGGCACTTTGTCTATGTTTAACAATGTTGCCCGTGTCATCCAAAAAAATACACAAATGCCCAGCATCTAAATTTCAGCTTGTCCATTGCTGCTGGCTTTTCAACTCCTGCCTTTCCACTGGTGGATTCTGATCTCTCCTGTGAATATACAGAATGTGCTGTATCAAAATGGCAGGTTCTCTGTTGCTTTTTCTTTGCATGTAAGGCCATTCTAACTCTGTACCATTAGGTAAAAGGCAATGTTTTGGCATCATTGGGCAAGGCAGTCAGCAGCAAGTTCCACAATACTGTTGACATTTGGTGGTCAGGACAATATATTTAGTTCACAGAACACTGGGTATCTCTGCTTGCAACTAGGAAGGATGCAGGACAGGGCACAGTACTGGAGCTTGTTTTTCTGCCACGACTCCATACAGCTGGTAGTGATGATGTGAGATCTGTCACCTTTGCTGCTGAATCATCCTTTGAACCACCAGTACCCCTAAGTGTTCAAGGGGCTATTCAAGGATTCAGGCTAAAAGATGTCATGTAGTGCTTCAGCCGCCTTATCCAGGGGACAGGGGCCACACCAGAGCAGAGATTATTTCAGCTCTGCAGGGGCAGGATCAGAGGAGGTTAACCCCATGGTAACTTGAGCCAGGAATGGTGGTGTGCAATAATGGCATTAACCTTCTGTCTGCCCTTCAACAGGGAAAGTTGACACATACCATGCCTGGCACATGTCCTTAATTTGGTGGTGCAATGTTTTGTAAACAGATACCCAAGGTTGCAAGATCTTCTAAGGCATGCCAGATATGTTTGTAGCCATTTTAGGCGGTCATACACAGCCAGTGTTTGGTTAGCTGAAATTCAGCAGCAAATCTACCTGCCCATAAACCGCCTAAATTGTGACATGCCCACAGGTGGAACTCAATTTTGTCAATGCTGCAGCAGCTACACATGCAGCAGAGGGCCATCAATGAGTACCTGTGTGAGTATGGCACAAGGACAGATTCAGGTGGGCATGACTTTTTTTTCCCCATGCCAATGGCTGCTGATAAAGGATGTATGCACTGTACTGTCACCTTTGAGAAGGCGACAAGGATAATAAGCCGTGACAATTCATGCATCAGTAACACTTTCTCTCTTGTGTTCTTGCTGGAGCATACTCAGCATGGCATTATGGACAGGGAACTCAAGGCAGAGCAGCCGGAGAAAGAGGAGGACTTCCTCTCCTCTCAAGGCCAGCTTTATGTCGACACCATTCTTATGAAGCCACAGAACACACAATAGTAGAGGAAGGATGAGGATTATGGCAGTTTTGGAGGCACTGAACCAAAGAAGTACATATGTCATTCTTTAAGAGATGGTTTTCAGTCCCCAGAAACCTTGGGAGTTGATAATGACTGGTAGAAGGCAGTTCCAGATAATGTAATCCTCAGTGACCCTGAGGTCTCTGCTTCTCATGTCTATGCAAATTTGAGGTGCATGGACTTCCTTATTCCTCAAAGCCTGCAAAAGGACCCGAGAATTTGTGGCATCAAGGAGAAGGATAATAATTGGTTGGCAACCCTCCATGACCACCGTTACAACGGGAAAGTCTCTGCACTCATCTTGCCCTCACAGGCGAGCACAGGATGAAATGTCTTGAGGACACCTTAAAGAGGGGTACATTCTCATGGAAAAGGTAATTTGGAGGCTTCTTTTGATCAAAGAAGGCACTCAGAGCTGTCAGCTTCAACATCCCATAGGCAGCATTTGCATCATATGGTGGAAAATTATCTAGGGTGAAAACAGATATGGATAGTTTTCCAGTGGACGATCTACTGGGTTCCTGGGTCATGAGAATAAACCACTGGCCAGAACTTGCCCAGTATACAATTGACCAACTCCCAAAGCCCAATTTTTTCCACACCTGTTTGACAGACCATTTAACTTAAATTTTTTACAACAAGGCCAATTCTTGCATTTGTCAAGATTACCTCTGTAGGGTTAACACCCAAATCCAAATTTTTGTGCACCAGTTACTTCTATCCAATGTTTACGAAAGAGACACCAGACTTTATTTGAAAAAAAAAAACCCTTAGGACCCTTTCACACAGGCGGACCGTTCAGATCTGAACGGTCTCCCCATGCATCTCTCTGGGGCATCAGATATCTGCGGCGACATTTCCGCTGACATCTGATCCGATTCGTCAAATCTGGATGGATGGAAACCCTATTTTACATCCGTCCAGCAGATCGGATCGGATGAGAATGGACAGATGGTCCGTTCCCATCCGATTCCCCCATAGAGATGCATAGGAACCTGACAGCTGTGTCATCCTCCTGCTCAGCAGGGGATGGGTGGAGGGATTCATCGCTGAGAAAAATGTACATCTCCGTGTGTGTGAAAGGGCCCTCAATCTTGGCCTAAATGTACTATAATTTGGCTTCTTTAAATAAGGCTTGCTCACTATGGTGCAAAACTTAGTTTTTTTCCATCCAAAGTCTGCCAAAGAGACCCCAGAATTTATCCAAAAAAATCTCTAATCTTGTTCCAAATGCCCTAAAATGTGGCCTCATCAAATAAGTTGGCTCCCCAAGCCATTGTTTACAAAGTAAAAAAACTTGCAGAGAAAATCAATTAAAATTACACTTTTTTATTTTTTTATATAGCTCAGTTTTCCTGCAGCAGATTCTATACACGGTACAGATATGCCACTTTATAGGCAGACTAAAGGGACCCCCCCCCCAGGGACAATATATAAAGAAATTTTTCATTTTTATTGTTTTACTTTAAAGGGTAACTCCACTTTCGTGGGGAAAAATAGCGTATACAATTGTGACACAAATCATATTGTAATTGAATGTTATTAAAAATTATCTTTCCTTTTTAATCTGTAGCTTTTGTAATTTTCTTGAAATGCCTATGGCTACCTGGAGCTGTTCTGTACACAGAATGTGTACTGACCATACCCCAGAAACATAATTTACTGGTGCCTCCATGGCAGCATACCTGTGATAGAGCTCCGCCTCTACTCCGCCTTCAGGACTAGTGAAAAGCTTAAAAGAAAGACGCCCCCTACTCCCAGCATTCTCCTTTTTTTCCTCATACCTCTGGACTGGTGAAGAGTAGCAGCATGTCACTACCTGCTGACCATCTGGTAGCTTCCGCTGGGTTAAGCCTCTCCCAAGCGCAATCCCTGTACTCGGGCCGCTCAAAGTGCTAAAAAGTCTGGGAACCCCTTCTGCGGATCTTTTGGGGTATGCACAGTTTCCTAATGAGGAACGCAGTCTGCCATAACTCTTTTGCATAAAGAGTTTTTTTGTGATTGGCATTGATGGCGGCAGCAGGATCAGCATTCTTTGACTCCTCCTGCTTTCTTTCTTCAGGTATCTACATTTATTTTCCCTCCTCTCCAGGTGAGTTTGTATCCCTTCTTCCCCTCCATCTGCTTAATTTTCCTCTTTCTCTTTACCAGTCAGCCAGACGTTCCTTAGGGTGTAGTTTTTCCTTCATCCGTTCATTCAGAGAATCATTTATTTAAAAAAAAAAATATATATATATATATATATATATATGTGTGTGTATGTGTATTTGTATGTACTGTATGTATGTGTATAAATGTGTGTTGTGGGAGATTAGCTCACAGGGATCACCTTTTCCAGGAAAGTAAGGCCAGCATGCAGGTAATTTCTTTAAAGTCTGGTGGGTTGCCAGCTTTATTTAGTAGAGGTTTGCAAATATGAAAAAACAACAAAACAGTAAAATAGATCCTTGCCATCCGGCGCTAAACTATACAGCAGTTTTTCTCACTATACGTTCTGAAGCTGGTCCCCACCACCCACAAAAACACATGGGAAAGCAAACCTTTTTTTTTTTTCCCAAAAAGAGCTCCTCTCTCAGATTCCCTTCTGAGTCTCAGACCAGAACATCCTTGTGCTCTCTTCCTGTTCATTTAACCACTTAAGCCCCGGAGGATTTGGCTGCTCAAAGACCAGGGGTCTTTTTTTAACTTGGCACTTCGTGACTTTAACTGACAATTGCGCTGTCATGCAATGCTGTACCCAAACAAAATTTACGTCCTTTTTTTCCCACAAACAGAGATTTTTTTTAGTGGTATTTGATCACTTCTGGGCTTTTAATTTTTTGCGATATTAATAAAAAAAGAGCGGAAATTTTAAGAAAAAATGACATTTTCAACTTTGTCTTTTAAAAAATATCCAATATACTCAATTTATGTCATATATTTTGGCCAAAATGTATTTAGCTACATGTCTTTGACAAAACAAATCTCAATGAGTGTATTTTTATTGGTTTGCGCAAAAGTTATACCGTCTACAAACTATGGTGTAAATACTGAAATTTACGCAGCTTTAATTTCTAACAGCCTATCTCATTTCATGAAGTGCTAAAATGGCAGGGCAGTACAAACCCCCCCCCCCCCCAAATTACCACTTTTTGGAAAGTAGACATCCTAAGTAATGTCCTGAGAGGCATGTTGAGCTCATTGAATATTTCATTTTTTTGTCACAGGTGTTTGAAAAATTACTATAAAAAAAAATATATATATATATTTTTTTTTACACAAAGTTGTCATTGAAATGATATATTGCTCACACATGCCATGGATATATGTGTAATTACACCCCAAAATATATTCTGCTGCTTCTCCTGAGTACAGGGATACCACATATGTGAGACTTTTTGGGAGCCTAGCTGTGTACGGGAGCCCAAAACCAATCCCCACCATCAGAATTTCAAAGGGCGTACATTTTTCATTGCATTTTCTCACTACCTATAACGGTTTAGGAGGCCCTGAAATGTCAAGATACCACAAACACCCCCCAAATGATCCCATTTTGGAAAGTAGACACCCCAAGATGTTTGCTGAGAGGCATGTTAAGTCCATGGAATATTTTATATTTTGCCACAAGTTTTGGGAAAATTACAATTTATTTATTTATTTTTTTTTTTAACACAAAGTTGTCACTAAAAGATAGATTTCTCACACAGGACATGGGTATAAGTGGAATGACACCCCAAAGTACATTCTGCTGCTTCTCCTGAGTATGGGGATACCCCATGTGTGAGACTTTTTTGGGAGCCTAGCTGTGTACGGGACCCCGAAAATCAATCACCATCTTCAGGTTTTCTAATGGCCTAAATTTTTGATTTTACTCCTCACTACCCATCACAGTTTCAGAGGCCCTGAAATTTCAAGATAGCACAAACCCCCCCCCCCCCAAATGACCCAATTTTTGAAAGTAGACACCCCAAGCTATTTGCTGAGAGGCATGGTGAGTCCATGGAATATTTTATATTTTGCCACAAGTTTTGGGAAAATTACATATTTTTTTTTAACACAAAGTTGTCACTAAATGAAAAATTGTTCACACATGCCGTGGGTATATGTGGAATGACACCCCAAAATACATTCTACTGCTTTCCCTGAGTACAGGGATACCACAGTTGTGAGACTTTTTGGGAGCCTAGCTGTGTACAGGACCCCGAAAACCAATCAACACTCTCAGGTTTTCTAATGGTGTAAATTGTGCATTTCACCTCTGCACTACCTGTCACAGTTTCGGAGGCCCTAAAATTCCAAGATAGCACAACCCCCTCCCCCCCCAAATGACCCCATTTTGGAAAGTAGACACCCCAAGCTATTTGCTGAGAGGCATGGTGAGTCCATGGAATATTTTATATTTTGCCACAAGTTCCGAGAAATATACTGGTATATATATATTTATTTTTTTTTTACACAAAGTTGCCACTAAATGATATATTGCTCACACATGCAATGGGTATATGTGAAATGACACCCCAAAATACATTCTTCTGCTTCTCCTGAGTACAGGGATACCCCATGTGTGAGACTTTTTTGCAGTCTAGCCGAGTACAGGACCCCGAAAACCAATCCCCACTTTCAGGCTTTCCAAGGGCGTGAAATTGTTGATTTCACTCCTAACTACCTATCACAGTTTCGGAGGTCATGAAATGCCAAGACAGCACAAACCCCCCCCCCAAATTACCCCTTTTCGGAAAGTAGACATCCTAAGCTATTTGCAGAGAGGCATGTTAAGTGTTTTGCAGATCTCACTTTTTGTCAGAAAGTTTTGGATATTGAAAAAAAGAGGAAAAAAATGCATTTTCCTGTTTTTCTTCATTTTCCAAAAAAAAAAAAAAAATGAGAGCTGCAAAATACTCACCATGCCTCTCAGCAAATAGATTGGAGTGTCTACTTTGCAAAATGGGGTCATTTGGGGGGGTTTTGTGCCATTTTGGCATTTCATGGCCTCTGAAACTGTGACAGGTAGTGCAGTGGTGAAATAAGCAATTTACGCCATTAGAAAACCTGAAGATGGGGATTGGTTTTCGGTGGTCCCGTACATAGGTAGGCTCCCAAAAAGTCTCACACATGTGGTATCCCTGTACTCAGGAGAAGCAGAAGAATGTATTTGGGGGTGTCATTTCATATATACCCTTGGCATGTGTGAGCAATATATCATTTAGTGACAGCTTTGTGTAAAAAAACAAAAAAAAGAAATAATTTTCCCGAAACTGGTGGCAAAATATAAAATATTCCATGGACTCACCATGCCTCTCAGCAAATAGCTTAGAGTGTCTACTTTGCAAAATGGGGTAATTTGGGGGGGTTTTGTGCTATCTTGAAATTTCAGGGCCTCTGTAACTTTGACAGGTAGTGCAGAGGTAAAATAAGCAATTTATGCCATTAGAAAACCTGAAGATGGGGATTGGTTTTCGGGGTCCTGTACACAGCTAGGCTCCTAAAAAGTCTCACACATGTGATATCCCTGTACTCAGGAGAAGCAATAGAATGTATTTTGGGGTGTCATTTCACATATACCCATGGCATGCGTGAGCAAAATATAATTTAGTGACAACTTTCTGTAAAAAAAAAAACAAAAAAAAAACAAAAAGAAAAAAACAAATTGTCATCTTCACAAAACTTAGGGCAAAATATAAAATACTCCATGGACTCAATATGCCTCTCAGCAAATAGCTTTGGGTATCTACTTTTCAATAAGGGGTCATTTGGGGGATGTTTGAACTGTCCCGGAATTTTATGCTCAATCCTAGCCACACATCACCCACTCTTCACTTGAAAACCAAGCCTTTCCTGACAGACTCCATGGCAGCATACGTTCGGGTAGGCTCCGCCTCCTCTCCTACCTCATAGGACCCCACTCCCATAAATCTTTGCTCCCTTTCAGCATCAGTGTTCTTTTTTCGTCCTCCTCATACATATTGTTTTATGTTCCTACTTTCTTCGGTCCTATATGAAAAACGGTGGCAGATTGAGTCATGGAGTCTCCGATAAGCCCTGGCTCTTAGCGGGGTATGGAGGGGGCAATGGAAGAGACCCTTAGCAGGAGCTCTGTGGTCTGGCCGAGAGAGCCTTGCTGCTGCGGGTGGCCCTTTTTTTGCCCGAAGATTTGAGCTGGTGCTGCGTCTCCTGGACTCGATTATGCCGTCGGCAGGGTGGTAAGCCCTGATATGGGACCAAGTTTCTTATCCTTTTTTATTTATTGTGTCTGTTGTACTGCCAAAATTCATGTCTATGTTTCCTTCATGTAGTATTCAGTAGTGCCATTATTATAGGGTCTAGTTAGTCACCTGTTAACATACCGGTTTCTTCTTCTTTCGGTTCCGCTTCTCACGGCCATGGCCGCGATCATGTCCGCCGCTTCCGGGTTGTCCGGCGCCTCTGCGCATGCGCAGTGTGCTCCGGATAGGTCTTTCCGTCGCGCATGCGCAGACGCGATGTCTGACGTCGCGCGCGCATGCGCAGTACCTCGGAATCACCTCGGGGCGGCATATTTAAACTGGGTTATTGACCAGGGCTGGTGGGAAGGTCGGCAGATCGATAGCCTCCCCCAGTCTCTGGTATACTTAGCAAGGTAAG
The DNA here is from genome assembly GCF_965119305.1 of Pelophylax lessonae. Lineage (NCBI taxonomy): Eukaryota > Metazoa > Chordata > Amphibia > Anura > Ranidae > Pelophylax > Pelophylax lessonae. Next base: position 406,079,352 of record NC_138772.1, read on the forward strand.
ATTCTTCCTTTTCTGGGGTCTTTTTTGTATTACACTGGGACTGATAGTCTTCTGTCCTCCCTCCAGCTAACTTCAATACAAAGTCTGCTTATACTATGGATACCTCATCGCCGCCCCCTAGTGGCCAGCCAGCTCTTTCAAGGTATGTGCTGGATCCTGTAGCTAGTCTGATCTGAGTGTCTTTTTAGTGTCTCTTATACTCTGCTATATATGTCTGTCTCCAGCTCTTTTAGGCCTGATCAACAGCCACGTGCACGCAGCGAAGACAGACATACAAAATCGCAGCACCGGCGCTCCTCATCCAAATCTAAACGCAGCTCCCCCCATAGTAGGGGACGCGATGGCCACTCTTCCACACATTATGGCCAAGTGGAACGCCAGCAGGGGAAAAAATGCTGGGGATGTCGCACTGTGATACCGGAAGGTTCCTCCCTATGTAAAACCTGTTATGCCCAAGCTACGGGCGAAAGAGAAAAATCAGACCAACATATTGAGGAGGTGGTGCGTAGGGTTCTCAAGGACTCTCTCGCTGATTTTCACAAGACAAATGCTCCTGCAGGGCCGTCCCACTCCCCTGATAGAGATCTTTTGCTTCAGGATCCGTTTGAATCTTCCCAGCCCAGCCATCCTTCTATTCTCCCGTCAGATTCCGAATCCGATTCAGATGACTCCGGTTCTGGATTTGAGTTCAGCCTCGTTTCCCCGTTAGTGAAGGCGGTTAGAGAGGCCCTTGACTGGGAAGATCCTGCTGTTTCTTCGCCTAAGCAGAAGAAATATTTCAAGCAGCTGTGTAAGGAGAGGTTAAACTTTCCATTTTTAGGAGAGCTGGGAGACATAATCTCTGAGGAGTGGAACAAGGTGGAGAGGAAAAATTCCATGACCACAAAAATGACAAAGATGTATCCTTTTAAACAGGAAGAGGTGAAGTATCTGGAGTCTTCCCCCAGTGTGGATGCCGCAGTGATGCGTCTTGCGAAGCATGTCACCCTTCCAATGGAAGATACAGCATCTTTAAGGGATCCTTTGGATAGAAGGATTGATGCTGACCTTAAACGGGCATATCTTTCAGCCGGTATGGCCTGTAAGCCAGCTTTGGCCTCGGCTACAATTTCCAAAGCAATGGAAGTTTGGATCAACGCCCTTGAAGATACTCTTGGAGGAGTTTCGGAAGAAGCTCTTCGGAGCTCCCCGATTCAGGAGCTGAAGATGGCTGCGGGCTTCTTGGGGGAGGCGTCTCTGGATGCTCCAATTTCGGGACGTCTGGGCGGCCTCGATCCAGGATCCCTGGGTTTTAAATATTGTGTCCCAAGGGCACTCTTGGACGTTCGACAACGTCCCCAAACCCAGGTTCGTTGCAACTTCCCTCCCTCCTACAGCAGAAAAGAAGAAGGTTCTTCTCAGTTATGTGGATACCCTACTGGATCAGCGAGCTGTCGTACCAGTTCCCGAAGCGGAAAGAGGTCAGGGAGTCTATTCACCTCTCTTCCTCGTCCAGAAAAAGAATGGCACATGGCGCCCGGTAATAGATCTTACATATCTCAACAGGTCTATCCATCGAGAGAGATTCAAAATGGAATCTCTGGTCACAATACAACACTCGGTCCTTCCAGGGGATTGGTTGGCATCAATAGACCTAAAGGATGCGTATTTCCACGTTCCTGTGGCAAGAGAATACCATCAGTTCCTCAGGTTTGCTGTCAATCATGTCCACATGCAATTTACATGTCTTCCCTTCGGGCTCTCGACTTCGCCTCGCACCTTCTCCAAGACGCTATTGGCAATTGTGGCCCTCATCAGAACCAGAGGTATCAGGTTACATCACTACCTGGACGATCTTCTTCTTCTGTCCCAGGAGAGGTCCCAGCTACTGATACATCTGGAGCAGGTGATCCTCACTCTTCGAGAGTTCGGTTGGATTCTCAATTTGGAGAAGAGCCATCTGGTACCCACGCAGTCCCTGGTATTTCTCGGGGCACTGTTCAACACGTTGAATTGCACCATATCTCTACCAGAGGAGAAAATCCCAGTAGTCCAGAGCAGGGTGGCTTTCGCTCTTGCTGCCTCCCATCTCACTGCCCGTCAGTGTCTAAAGGTGGTAGGGACTCTAGTAGCTACCTCGCCCATGGTGAAGTGGGCTCTGTGGAAGTTGAGACCTTTCCAGAAAGGGTTTCTACATCAATGGACGACAGAGAACTTATCTCAAGTCATTTACCTAACACCATTCATGAAGGGGTGCCTTCCATGGTGGTTACGCCGTGCGAATCTAACCAACTGCCACTCAATTGCTCCAATTTCCTGGGTGTCGATAACCTCCGATGCCAGCAGTACCGGTTGGGGAGCCCATTGCCTGGCGGAAGTGGCACAGGGCAGGTGGAATTTCTCCAGTCACGGAGTGGTATCCAACATCCTAGAGTTACGAGCCGCCTTCAAAGCCCTTCAGGCTTTTCACCATCTGACTCAGGGAGCCTCAGTGTTACTCAGGATGGACAACACCACGGCAGTGGCATACGTCAAGAGGCAAGGTGGAACTCGCAGCATGTCTCTACTCCACGAAACAGAACCAATTATGTCCTGGGCCCAGCAACATCTGGCCAATCTCTCGGCGGTCTTTGTACCAGGAGTGTTGAATACGGAAGCAGACTTCCTGTCCAGATTTCAGTTGGACAACAACGAATGGTCCCTTCATCAGGAGGTGTTCAACTGGGTTCTGTCTCTGGGAATCTCACCGGAGGTGGATCTCTTTGCGAGTCCACGCAACAAGAAACTCCAGAAGTATTATACGAGGTTCAGGGATCCCCGAGCCTTCGGAGTGGATGCCCTCACGGACAGATGGAACTTCCAGTCTGCCTATGCCTTTCCTCCGGTGCCAATAGTACTCCAATTCCTGCGGAGACTGAAGATGGAGGAGGTGGAGGTCATAGCAATAATTCCCTTCTGGCCCAACAGGCCTTGGTTTCCTCTGCTGTCCCTTCTCAGCTTCAGGGATCCGATCCCTCTTCCTCTCAGGCCAGACCTTCTATCGCAGGGTCCTACTCTTCATCCATGCCCTGCGCGGCTACACCTCAAGGCCTGGTTCTTGAGAGGGGGAGGTTGGAGGCTCTCGGATGTCCAGAGGAGGTGATACCCACTCTTATGAGTTCTAGAAGAGCCAGTACCAACAGAGTTTATGAGAGGATCTGGGCAAGGTTTATGAGTTATCAAGCTCGGAGCCTGGGTTCAGCAGGCACCCCTACTATTCAGCAAATCTTAAGTTTCCTACAGTCCGGGTTGGATCTATCCCTCTCGGTTAGTTCTCTCCGGGTACAAGTTTCTGCCATCTCTGCTTTCACCGGGATTCAGTGGGCAAGACATCAACTGATCCAACAGTTTTTTAAGGGTGCAGTCAGGCTAAGGCCGCAGAGAAAGCCAAGATTCCCGAAATGGGATCTTCCGTTGGTTTTGGACTTCTTTACTTCAAAAGATGTCGCTTCCATGTCCATCAAGGAGCTTACACTGAAGACGGTATTTCTGGTGGCTATCACCTCTGCTAAGAGGGTTTCAGAGATACACAATCTGGGCTGCAAAGAGCCTTTTCTGACCTTCTTTCAAGATAGAGTGGTCCTAATCCCTATGCTGGGGTCAAACCCTAAAGTAACATCTGTCTTCCATGAGAATTCTGAGATAGTTCTTCCCACCTTCAGAACAGATGAGCAGTCCTTAGTCCATCCTTTGGACGTGGGCGACACTCTGAGTCGATACTTAGAAGCCACATCATCCTTCCGTCAATCAGATTTCCTGTTCGTTCTTCTCCATGGAAACAAGAGAGGAAGGCGTGCTTCTTCAAGAGCAGTGGCTGCATGGATTGTTCAGGCTGTACAATGGGCATATAGAGCAAAAGGCTTGGCTCCTCCAGAGGCGATTACAGCTCATTCTACCAGAAGCATCGCTACGTCCTGGGCTGTTTCTAAACATGTCGCGCCTGACGTAATCTGCAGAGCAGCCGCCTGGTCGTCTGTGAATACCTTTCTTACACATTACTGTGTAGAACCTGCTGCTTTATCTTCAGTTAACTTTGGCGTTCAAGTTTTGTCAATTGACAGTGCCAATTAAAGTTTTTTCTTTGCTCAGCATCTTCCCACCCGGGAGTGTATAGCGAGTTATTTCCCGAACGTATGCTGCCATGGAGTCTGTCAGGAAAACGGAAAATTGATATCAAATACTTACCGTAATTTTCCTTTCCTGATGGACTCCATGGCAGCAGGAGTCCCCTCCCAATTCCTGAGTAGGCTAGTTACAGAACACTGATGCTGAAAGGGAGCAAAGATTTATGGGAGTGGGGTCCTATGAGGTAGGAGAGGAGGCGGAGCCTACCCGAACGTATGCTGCCATGGAGTCCATCAGGAAAGGAAAATTACGGTAAGTATTTGATATCAATTTTCCGTTTTTCTGTGACTTTTTGTTTACATGAAAACATTTTTTTTTTTTACTAGAAAATTACTTGGAACCCCCAAACATTATATATTTCTTTAAAGCAGAGGCCCTATAGAACAAAATGGTGGATGTTGCAATTTTTTATGTCACACGGTATTTGCGCACAGATTTTCCAAATGCAATTTCTGCAGAAAAAATACATTTTTTTTAAATTTATTGCACAAATACACTATATAATTCCAAATTGTTTGGTAAAATTTAAATGATGATCTTACGCCGAGTACATAGATACCAAACATGACATGCTTTTAAAATTGTGCACGCCTGTGCAGCGGCAACAAACTACGTACATTTTAAAAAGCCTTTAAAAGTCTTTACAGGTTACCACTTTATACTTACAGAGGAGGTCTACTGCAAAAATTACTGCACTCGACCTGGTGTTCGCGGCGATACCTCACATGCATGCTGCAATTGCGGTTTACATATGACACTAGACCAATGCTTGCGTGCGCCTCTGCGCGCAAGCACGGGGGGACAGGGGGGCTTGATTGTTTTTATTTTTATTTTGCTTTTTTACGTTATTTTGACACCTTTCCTTTCATTTTTTTTTAAATCATTTTTATTGTATCGCAGTGAATTTAAATATCCCCTATGATAACAATCTGTAGTGACAGGTACTCTTTTTTTTAAAAAAAAATTGGGGTCTTTTAGACTCTAGATCTCTCCTCTGACCTTAACGCATCTGACCACACCAAAATTGGTGTGATAAAATACTTTCCCAATTTCCCAATGGCGCTGTTTATTTCTGACGAAACAGAAGTCATGAAATGCTGGTAGCTTCCGGTATCTTAGGCCATAGAGATGATTGGAGCCATTCTCATCTCCAATCAGCTCTATGGTTAGATAATTTAACCACCGGCTGCACTCTCAGGTTAACCAGTGGGACAGGGGAGCCCGAGAAAAACCACGGAAGGTGCAAGTAGGGGGGCGGGGGTCCCCTCCCACTGCATGTAAAAGCAGTCTAGCGGCCAATTATCCACTAGGATTGCTTTTACATGTAAGCCGACCGCTGGCTGTAAAAAACAATACCAAGGTGATGCCTAAATCTGCAGGCATCATCCTGGTATAACCACTCAAATTCCAGCAATGTACCAGTACATTGCTGGTCCTTGTTTGGCATATAGTGTAGGTTTTTTTTTTTTTTCATGCAGCCTGTGGGCTGAACGAAAAAAAAAGAGAACCTAACAGAAATAACCACAGGAATATTGTGTAGTATTACACACCATTAACCGCCCAAACAGCCACCCACTGAATTTAATGGTGTGTATACATGACAATATTCCACGTATACCTAAAGGTATTTTAACTGCAGTGCTGAAATCAGTCTACCACAGCTGCTGCCAGCAAAGGTATCCATATATGCTGTGCGCAAACACTGTTTGTGTCAGAATATATAAAATCAATGTGGCAGCCGACGGGTACCTGCAAGAGAAACAGGTTAACAAAAGAATGAAAAACAAAGTACAGTAAAAGTACAGTAGGAAGAGTAGAAGAACAAAATAAATGACTGACATGACAACTGTTTTTGTTTTGTAACACTTTTTTTTCTGTGAACTGCGATTTTCCAGCTTGGGTCTCTCAAAATGTCGATAGCCATCGAACATCTTTCGAGACCCTGTGTTTGTGTGCCCTACACTATGTCATGCTGTACCCTACACTAATACTCTACTAGTGTATGGAAGCGCTCGAAACATTCCCGGATGCAGAGACCAGGTTGGTCAGGACATCTGGGACAATAATAGCGGTTGTCACGCCTAAATCCGCGCCTGCTACAGACACAACATCTTCTTTGGGGGTGTCTTTGGGTAGGGGTACGCGGGAGGACATGTGGAAAGTGTCTCTCATGCAGCCGGCTTACTGCATCTGGAATGGGAAGTTGGGCAGGCATACCACCTGGGTACAGGTAGGCACTGATGATCGCTTCCTGGAATTCTCGGAAGGATCCAGTTCGTCCTGACGCCCTGTATAGGACAAAGGCGTTCAGCATAGCCAATTGGTATAAATAAACAGACACTTTTTTGTACCAGTGCCTGGCTTTACGGGCAACTAAATATGGTGCCAAAAGCTGGTCGTTAAGGTCCACCCCTCCCATATTAAGGTTGTAGTCATGGACAGAGAGGGGTTTCTCCATAACACCAGTTGCCGTAGGAATTTGGATCGTCGTGTCTGCGTGAAGGGAGGACAGAACGAAAACATCCCGTGTATCCCTCCACTTCACTGCAAGCAATTTGTCCGTTTTCAAGCAGGCTCTCTCCCCCCGACCAAGACAGGAATTTACAAACCGTTGGGGGAAGCCCCGGCGATTAGGTCGCACGGTACCACATGCGCCAATTTGTAATTCAGGAAGGTGACTAAATAGTGGCACGCTTGTGTAGAAGTTGTCCACGTACAAATGGTACCCCTTTCCGGATAAGGGTGACACCAAGTCCCAAACTATCTTGCCGCTGCTCCCTATGTAGTCTGGGCAGTTGGGGGGCTCCACAGTGCTATCTTTTCCCTCATAGTGTCACGGCACTGCCGCATACTCACCTGCGTCTGGGCGCCTGCGGCGTTCTCACAACAGAGTCTCGGTGCCTGCCGGTCGCAGAGACACCCCCTCCGGGTCTGCGGTGGCTCCTTCTCCTCCCCTCACCTCTGAGGACTGCAGCGGCACACTGTCATGGCAAGATGGCGGCCGCCATGTGGTTACAGTGTTTTACACAGTGGGAGAGAGGAGAGTTGAAGATCTGGTAAGATCAGGTTCTATGAAGCAAACCAAGATGGCGCTGGGTCTCTGACCTCCCTTTATAGCCCCTGGCAGCCCAACCTACTGGTGGGAGGTGGCGGGTCATGTGATCCTGGCTCCCTATATAAACCAAGCACACCTTCCAGTCAGTGCTTGGTTATTTTCCTTGCTCCTGTGTGTCTGCTAATTGCATTGTCTGTGTTCCTGGTTCATGATCCTTTCTCCCTCAGGTTGATACTCCTTGATGACCTGCCAGACCTGACTCCAGAGTTGTCGACCTTACCTCCTCCTCTTCATTAAAGGCCTCCGTGCCACCACAGACCCTACGGGGCCCTGTTCCCACTTCCAGGGACTCCTGAGGGTCGTGACTGTAAGGGAGTGCTGTTCCACTGCAACTGGGTTCCCTCTCCACTGCAAGACCCCAGGTGGGTTGTGACACATAGACCCGGAAACTAACTGTATAGCCTGTGGCCCTGTCACAGAGCTTGTACAGCTTGACCTCGTATCTGGCACGCTTGCTGGGGAGGTACTGTTTCATAGCAAGGCCGCCAGTAAACTTAATCAGGGACTCGTCAACGCAGACAACTTGTTCGGGCGTAAACAAGGCTGCAAACCGCTGATTTGAAGTGGTCTATGAGGGGCCGAATTTTGTGGAGCCGATCATATTCAGGGTCTCCCCGAGGGCAAAAGATTTAATTGTTGTTGAAATGCATAAATCACAGAATTTACTCGTATCTTCCCCTGGACATGGAGGCAGAGTACATGCGCATATGGTGAAGTGGGCTAGTGGACCAATATAGCTGCAAATCACTGTTTGGTTATGCTCATGCAGAGGGAAAGGCCCAGAAAGATTTTAAAATCGGGAACCGTTATAGGTTTCCAGCCGAATGGTCTGGCAAGGGGCAAATTTTGGGTTGGCGGCGATAAATTGTTGTGCATATAAATTTGATTGATCCACAATAGATTTGAAAAGATCTTTCGTGAAGAACAGCTCAAAAAAATTCAGGGGCATAAAACCAGCTGTCTCCACGTGGATTCCAGGTTGGGCAGTGAATAGGGGAAGTACTGGCGCTGTAGAATCAGTGGTTTGCCAATTGGGATATGCCAGCGCATCAAGGAGGGCACTATGGGCTCTACGGGCCTGTTTTCGAATACGCGGTGGCTGTGGGCCACTATTCGTGCTAGCTACCGCACCAGCTTCAACTGCACTTATGGGACTCACCACGTCACCAAGTGTTACTGCAGTGCTGGTTGTACTAGGTCCAGGGTGTACTAGGCCGCTGGCGCTTGCCAGGCCACCAGAAGGATGAGCTGCACTAGTACCGACACTCTGCTCCATACAAGCACCCTGCGATTCCTGCATCTCAACAACTCCAGAATGGGGTCTGGTACTCCTGGGTCTAACAGGGACCCCTCCGTTGTCGGAGCTATCTGTCAGGGAGCCGCTGCTGTCATCAGGTTCGTATACTGACCCTGATTCTGCCAGTGAGGCTTCCCCATCGCTCTCATCTGACATGGTCATTATACTGTAAGCCTCTGCACTACTGTACTAACGTTTGGTCATTTTAGTTAACTATATTTACTGGTACAGTAGAGTGACTCACAGGTAATAAAAGGACCTCGTTGTCAAGGACTATTTCAACCACTACCAAAAAAAACTGCTAATGCTAGCTGGGATCAGGCCTGACTCTGCTAACACAGCGGTTTTGTGTGTTGTTTTTATTTGTAAGTGACAGTAATCTATTGATTACTACACTTACCTGGGTGGGGTGGGCTGGGCGGAGGGGTTAAACACAGGTGCTGGCGGGAATCAGTGTTGATCGTGCAAACACCGCGTTTTGGGAACCCAAAACTATGGGGACGCTAGTATAGTTCTGATCAGATCAGATATTGATCTGTTCAAACACTATACTAGTAATGGAAGTGTGTGTGTGTGTGTGTGTGTGTGTGTGTGTGTGTGGTAATCAAGGGGTTATTTCTAACTATGAGCCGGGGATCTGCGCTATTTTAGACTGATGCTAACACTAGCTAATGTCACCTGTGTCACTAATAATAGTGATCAGAAACAAAAACTGTACACTATAAAAGTGACACTGTGACAGGGCAATGAAGGGGTTAACTGGGGGTGATCAGGGGGTGATTAGGGTTTTAAATCTTTATTGGGGGGGTGGCCGGGACCCTAAACCTCATTGGGACAGAAACGAACTCGCTAGCGCTAACTCAAGTCACAATCATACTAATACAAAATACAGTAAAACAGTATATTACATGTGTATTAGTGTGCAATGTGACAGGGGGGAAGGGGTTAACTGGATGTGATCAGGGGGGATCAGTTGGGTTAAATTTTTATTGGGAGGGGGTGGCGGATATCCTAAGGATAAAAGGAACGACCGCAAGTGATAAACCTGGTCGCAAGTCACACTTATATGGGTATATAGAAAATGCTATATACTGTATACAGTGTGTGTTGTGACAGGGAGTGTAGGGGTGATCAGGGGGTTAAATCTTTATTGGGGAGGTGGCGGGGACCCTAAACCTACTTGGGACAGAAACTAAGTCGCTAGCGCTAACTCAAGTCACAATCAGTATAAAAAATAGGGGTGACCAGCGCTATGAAGTTTAAATAAATATATAAAAATTATAAAATTGTGTAAAATTAGGTGTAAGCTGCCACCAACTGACCCCTGGAGTACAAGGGTAAAGCGTGAATAAAATGTGTGTGGAGGCTGGAACAGGCGCTACCTATAAATTATGACTCAAGATCAAGAGTCATCACATAGAGTAATATAAAGTGCAAAGTGCCAGTGAATACCAATAAAATGGGGTATATATATATCACAGTACCCCCCAACTGGTGCTCAGTATATGTGAGTTTGGCCCGCTCCAGTAGACGTCCTATGACAAAACGCGTAGGGTGGAGTCTATACGTCATACGTCACTTCCGGTTACGGAGTTAGAGCCGTGGAACGCGGAAGCTTCCCGGCGCATACTTCACTGATCCAGATCAGCCCAACTAGTGAGTCTGCACATTTTTTCTGTATTATTGCCTTGGAAATTTTTCAACCATGGGGTTGTATCTCTGTTGGAGCATGTAGATCACCAGGATCATTACATCTTTGCCCATCAGAAGTGGAGGAAACCCCGGTGTTGTATCAGCCTGTCTTCCTATATACAGTCATACGTCACTTCCGGTTACGGAGTTAGAGCCGTGGAACGCGGAAGCTTCCCGGCGCATACTGCACTGATCCAGATCAGCCCAACGAGTGAGTCTGCACATTTTTTCTGTATTATTGCCTTGGAAATTTTTCAACCATGGGGTTATATCTCTGTTGGAGCATGTAGATCACCAGGATCGTTACATCTTTGCCCATCGGAAGTGGAGGAAACCCCGGTGTTGTATCAGCCTGTCTTCCTATATACAGGTTGTATTGCTATGTAGTGTGACATCTAGTGGCGAGCACGGATGCATACACGTCTTTTCTTTTTATTTCACATTTCACCTTTGCTTAGAATTTGAGGACAAAATTCCTTGATGGTATTTTGGACACCTTTTCTGAGGTTTTGTTACAAGAAGTTTACTTACTTATCATTTCAAAGTGGTTTATTTTCACATACACTATCTCTGAGGAATTATATACACCTCTTTAGGGAGTGCCTTTTGTGTTAATGTGCACTTTCCACAATTACTGTCACTTTGCACTTTAATTATTTCAATAAGTTATTTTCATATTTGTGCACTTTTATTATTATTTATTGCACTTTCTGTTGGCTCACAGTATCGCACTCACATATACTGAGCACCAGTTGGGGGGTACTGTGATATATATACCCCATTTTATTGGTATTCACTGGCACTTTGCACTTTATATTACTCTACGTGATGACTCTTTATCTTGAGTCATAATTTATAGGTATTGCCTGTACCAGCCTCCACACACATTTTATTCAAGTCACAATCGCACTAATACAAAATACAGAAAAACAGTATATTACGTTTGTAGTAGTGTGCAATGTGACAGGGGGGAAGGGGTTAATGACTGGGGGTGATCAGGGGGGATCAGGAGGGATCAGGGGGTTAAATCTTAATTGGGAGGGGGTGGCAGGTATCCTAAGGATAAAAGGAACGACCGCAAGCGCTAAACCTGGTCACAAGTCACACTTATACGGGTATATAGGAAAATGCTATATATTGTATACAGTGTGTGCTGTGACAGGGGGTGTAGGGGTGATCAGGGGGGGATCAGGGGGTTAAATATTTATTGGGGGGTTGGTGGGGACCCTAAACCTACTTGGGACAGAAACTAAGTCGCTAGCGCTAACTCAAGTCACAATCGCACTAATACAAAATACAGAAAAAGAGTATATTACGTTTGTATTAGTGTGCAATGTGACAGGGGGGAAGGGGTTAACTGGGGGTGATCAGGGGGGATCAGGGGGTTAAATATTTATTGGGGGGGTGGCGGGTATTTTAAGTGTAAAAGGGGGGGCACAATCGCTACACCTGGTCACAAATAACACTTATGCGGGTATATAGGAAAATACTATATGCTGTATACAGTGTGTGTTGTGACAGGGGGTGTAGGGGTTAAACGGGGGGGGGGGGGCGATCTGGGGTTAAGTGTGCCTATCTAAGTGTGTGTGGGTTTGCTTGGTGTAGTACTCACAGTTAGATGTGCTCTCTCCTCTCGATGAATCCAAAAAGGATCATGGGAGGGGAGAGCACGTCTTTTCTGAGCCTGTGTTTACATTACACAGGCTCAGCATGGAATCTGATTGGGCAGGACTGAAAAAAATCATTGGCCTGGACCTGATGTCTGATCGGTTCTGAACCCAATCGAGCCATCGGCGAGGGGGGGGGTCGCGGTAGCGTGCTCCAGACCGGCGGGAATCAGCGACGTAGTACTACGTCACTTTGCCTGCACAGGGCTGACTGCCACAGTAAATATACTGTGGGCGGTCGGCAAGTGGTTAAAGTCCAGCTGAGCATGGTGACCCACTATCTCTGGACCGTAACCTAGCCTGTCACAGAAGCTGGAAAAACTCAGGCCGGATTCCGGTTTAGTCTCTTACTACCGAACGTATGCGAGGTGAGATATACCGATTATTGACTACCTAACCTCGCATACCGTCACTATGTGTGTGTAATGTGTGTGTGTGTGTGTGTGTGTATATATATATATATATATGTATGTATATGTATGTATGTGTGTATATATATATATATATATATATATATATATATATATATATATATATATATATATATCTGTGTGTGTGTGTGTGTTATATATATTAATGAAACAAGCCTTCCCATTTTTAGTTTATAAAAAAAAAAAGAGAATTAGAGTATCCTGATTTCTTCCTCCTCCCTTTTTTCAGCTGATCCTCTTGCTATAGCCAACATGAGCCATTCACCTTATGATCAAGATCCGCAAATGTCTATTAGGTATGGGACCACCCTTGCGTGAGTATCAAAAGAGCGCCCTGACAAATGTGTTTTAAAAAAAAAAAGAAACACATTTCTCTCTCAATATTTTTTAGCCCTGTTTACTCGAAGAGATCGAGAAAGTCACCCAGGACATTATTCTTATCCTCGTGAACGCAGTCCGGCCACAGATTGCATTCATCTAGACATAGATCTTCCGGTTGATCTAGATCTCATATATCGCTCTCCCTCTCCTCATACTGTACGTGTTTGGTGAGGAAAAAATGCTGGGCCTGTAAGCCACATCCCTACCTAAAAAGCTGGTCTTTCAGAGCTGTTTTAAGGAATACACAGGTGACCGAGACCAAGAAAGTCTACAAGTGGCCAAGCTTTTGAAACAGACCATGTAAGATTCTCTTTCTGAACTGGCTGCCATGATGCCTACTCAGGCAATACCTCAGGACTGCAGGCAATGGACGTTGATCCATAGGTGCCAGGCCCCTCTATGGCCAGCATACCAATTTCCCCTTCAGGGCACAGGGTCAGAACCCCTTCTCAGGATAAGGAGGTGATTGAGGAGGAGTGGAAGAAGACGGAAAATACGTTTTCGCTCGCAAAGTTTGGGAAACTTTACCCTCAATTTCCAGGTGATTCAGAGCCCCTGGATTCAATGCCAGTGGGGGAAACAGCAGTGACCCAACTAGCAAAGAATGTTTCTCTTTCTATGGATTCAGCATCCTTTAACCACCTCCCACCCGGCCATAGTACATATACGGCCGGGCGGGAGTCTCGTCCTTCTGAATGGACGTTCCGGATCTCGATGTGCCTGTGTCGCTCGGACACACGGCAACAACATTCGGCAGGAGGGCCCTGTGATTGGCCCTCCTGATCACATGACAGCTGTGTCCAATCACAGCTGTCATGTAATGTAAACACAGCCGTTGTAACGGCTTTGATCTCTTCTTTTCCTCACACAGATCCTGTCAGTGAGGAGAAGAAGAGACAATCTGTGCTGCAGCCAGGGGATCAGTGAGTTTTAAGCATTTTTTTGCTATTTACACACTGATCACCCTGTTAGTGTCCCCAAACACAGTGTCCCCAAACACAGTGTCCCCAAAACACAGTGTCCCCAAAACACCAATATAAAAATCATCAGGCGCACATCTGTCCGTGGATCATCCCGCGCACACCGTCACCTGATCTGCTACACCTGTCTGATCTGACACATCTGTCCGTGGATCATCCCGCGCACACCGTCACCTGATCTGCTACACCTGTCTGATCTGACACATCTGTCCGTGGATCATCCCGCGCACACCGTCACCTGATCTGCTACACCTGTCTGATCTGACACATCTGTCCGTGGATCATCCCGCGCACACCGTCACCTGATCTGCTACACCTGTCTGATCTGACACATCTGTCCGTGGATCATCCCGCGCACATCGTCACCTGATCTGCTACACCTGTCTGATCTGACACATCTGTCCTTGGATCATCCCACGCACATCGTCACCTGATCTGCTACACCTGTCCGTGATCTGACGCACCTGTCCCAGTGAACATCTGCCGCATCTCACTTCAACACCTGTCCCAGAAATCATCTGTCCACATGGCGAAAAAATTTTATAGCGGCGAAGAGGCTGTCCAAATTATTCAGAGTATGTCGGATGAGAGTACCGGGGAACTCTCTCCGTCAGACTCGGATAGCGAGTACGAGCCAGGAGAAAGCAGTGGCTCAGAAATGGAAAAGGAGGATGACAGAATCCTTACAAAGAGGATCAGGAGATTTGAGCAGGCGCAGGCTTCCACCAGCAGCGCAACAACTCCGCAGGCATCCACCAGCCGCGCAACAACTCCGCAGGCATCCACCAGCCGCGCAACAACTCCGCAGGCATCCACCAGCCGCGCAACAACTCCGCAGGCATCCACCAGCCGCGCAACAACTCCGCAGGCATCCACCAGCAGTGCAGCACTCCACGCAAACAGGGCATCATCCCTGCATGACAGGCCAGCTGCTGGTAACGGGGCGTCCCACCCACAACGAGGCAGGGCCCATACTAGCCTTCCAGATGTTCTGTTATATCCAACATGGCTGCCCGATACTTCAGCAGAACCTGTAATTCCCCCTTTTACAGCACAGCCAGGCCCTCAAATCCAATCGGATAATGTAACCCCACTTTATTATTTTAATTTGTTTTTCACAAATGATCTGCTGAACTACATCGTGGAGCAGTGTAATCTGTACGCCAGCCAACATATTGCCAGCAATCCGAATTCATCCTATGTCCGCCCCTTTGTTTGGAAACCCCTCACCGTGGAAGAATTTAAACTTTTCCTTGGACTGACCCTCAACATGGGTCTGACAAAAAAAAAATGAACTCCACTCCTACTGGTCTACCGTACCTTGCCATCATATGCCAGTCTACTCCTCTTTGATGCCCAGACACCGTTATGAAATGATAATGCGATTTTTACATTTCAACGACAATGCCCAGTGCCTCCCCCGAAATCATCCAAATTATGATAAATTATTCAAAATTCGGCCCCTAATCAATTTTCTTTGCTCCAGCTTCAAGCAAATGTTTACCCCTGATAAAAACATTTGTGTGGATGAATCCCTAGTCCACTTCACCGGAAGGCTTGGGATAAAACAATACCTCCCAAGTAAACGTGCCAGATATGGGGTAAAGTTTTACAAAGTATGCGACAGGGCCACGGGCTACATTTTTTATTTCAAAATTTATGAGGGAAAGGACAGTCAGATAAACCCCCCTGGGTGCCCTACCTATATCGGGACAAGTGGCAAAATTGTCTGGCAGCTGATTGAACCACTGCTTGGGAAGGGTTACCACCTATATGTTGACAATTTTTATACAAGTCTCCCACTTTTCCGCCATCTATACCTAAAAAACACTGTGGCCTGCGGGACAGCACGGTCCAACCGCAAGGGCTTCCCACAGAGATTGATCAGCCAAAGATTAAATCGGGGGGAAAAAGCCAGTATGCGCAATGAAGAGGTACTAGCTCTGAAGTGGAAAGATAAAAGGGACGTCTACATCCTTTCCACAATACATGAGGACACCCTGGTGGAACTTCAGACAAGACGAGGTCCCATCCAGAAGCCAAAATGCATCCATGACTATAACCTATTCATGGGGGGGGGTGGATATGAGCGACCAGCTGATGCAGCCCTACTTGGCCACCAGGAGATCACTGTTCTGGTATAAAAAAGTAGCCATTTATATCATTCAGCTAGCCCTGTTCAATTCCTATGTCATTTTTTCCAAGTGTACCCAAGGATCCCTAACCTATTTAAAATATCAAGAGGACGTTATCATGGCCCTTCTCTATCCCCATGGCCACCCCCCCGAACAAATTCGCTCTGATGCATTAGCCAGACTTCATGAAAGGCACTTCCCGGATATCCTCCCTCCTACCCGCACAGGCCGCAGACACCCAAAAAAATGTCGTGTATGTTCAAGTAGAGGAATTCGCCGCGACACCAGATACTACTGTCCCCAATGTCCCTCCCAGCCAGGCCTCTGTATTGTAGGGTGCTATCATGTTTATCACACTTCAGTACACTATTAGTAAAGACATTTTCCCAGTTTCCACTATCTGCTATTTCTGTGTATGACCCGGACTGTTTATCGACTATGATGTGAAGATATTTTTCCAGTTTCTGCTATTTTTGTGTATGACCCGGACTGTTGAATGACCATTCTTTTTGCCTGCCTCCTGGAACTGATTATTTGCTCTGCCACTGTACTATTCAACACAGGGGTCTCACACAGGTGAGGGGATCCAGAATAGAAATTCCGAGTGGAGAAAACTTTTTTTTCTCCAGGTTTTTGTTTTCTCGGATTAGGGTCTGGATCTCGGAGGCTTCAAAGAGATTTGGGTGGGAGAAGCCTCTACCCCTGTCCTCAGGTCTTACCTGACCAAGGCCCCCAAGCCTTATAGTGCTGCCTGCTGCCACCTGAACTGGCCATGCCTATGCCTGCCACATGAACTGGCCATGACTATGCCTGCTAACTGAACTACTGCCAGGACCAATACTTTGGAATATCCCTGCCTGCTGCCTGGAAAATTCCTGAACATCTCCATTGGCTGCCTGGACCAATGCTTTTCCTGTGCTGGGACCGTATTCGTGCCTGCTAAAACCACAGGTAATCATTATTTTTTACCCTTTGCTCAGCAGAATGTATTTTGGGTTGTACATGCTATGTGTTAGAAGCCTGACTGTGCTACTTGGATGTTGGGCCTCTGTATGTGGCCAGGCTGTGGAAAAGTGTCACACATGTGGTATCGCCATACTCAGGACGAGTAGCAGAATGCATTTTGGGTGTAATTTTTGCTATGTACATGCTTTGTATTAGAAATATCTTAGAAATGGACAACTTTGTGTAAAAAAAAAATACGTTTTTATTTTTTCCACATTTTGCAAAAACTTGTGGAAAAAAATGACATCTTCAAAAGACTCATAATGCCTCATAGAATATACATTGGGGTGTTTTCTTTCCAAAATGGGGTCATTTTGTGCGTAGTTCCGTTGTCTTGGTGCTCCAGGGCCTTCAAAAATGTGATAGGTACTCAGGAAATGAAATGTGTAATTTATGCCTTTAGAATGCCTGACTGTGCAACTTGGATGTTGGACCT
Source organism: Pelophylax lessonae (assembly GCF_965119305.1). Taxonomy (NCBI): domain Eukaryota; kingdom Metazoa; phylum Chordata; class Amphibia; order Anura; family Ranidae; genus Pelophylax; species Pelophylax lessonae. The sequence goes on from NC_138772.1 coordinate 406,096,634, forward strand.
CTGTATGTGGCCAGGCTGTGGAAAAGTCTCACACATGTGGTATCGTCATACTCAGGACGAGTAGCAGAATGCATTTTGGGGTGTAATTTTTGCTATGTACATGCTATGTATTAGAAATATCGTATAAATTGACAACTAGGGAATGGGGGGGAGGGTACAGATGTAGAATTAGCCAGTGAAAAGCAAGTTTCAGAGGGCAGAAATGGGGGCATTAGCGGTAGGGTGTTCGGAGCTCCTATACCCAGGGTGGGTACGGGGAAAAATCAAGAGAGCAGCCTAAAAACATCAAAATTACGAGGCTTATATACCAATGCCAGAAGCCTGGCCAACAAGATGGGAGAGCTGGAGCTGCTGATGTTTGAGGAGGACTTAGATTTTGTGGGGATAACTGAGACTTGGTTTGACAGCTCTCATGACTGGATGGCGACCATTCAGGGGTATTCCCTTTATCGCAGAGATAGAGAGGGTAAAAAAGGGGGAGGGGTATGTTTGTATATTAAGAACAGTATACAGGTAAATATGAGGGATGATATTAATAATGGAGCTATGGACGAGGCAGAATCCCTATGGGTAGAGCTTCAAAGGAAAGGCACGGTGGGGAAGGTAATATTGGGCGTATGCTATAGGCCCCCAAACCAGAGGGAGGAGGGTGAGGTGGACCTCATGTTACAGATAGGATTGGCAGCAAGGATGGGAAATGTCATTATAATGGGGGACTTTAATTATCCTGATATAGACTGGGCAGAAGGAACCGCGCATTCAGCCAAGGCTCGGCAGTTCCTAAATGTTTTGCAGGACAATTTCATGGGTCAGATGGTGAATGCACCGACAAGAAACAATGCGGTACTTGACCTACTGATTACCAACAATACAGACCTGCTCACGGATATAGAAATACGGGACAACTTGGGGAACAGTGACCATAGGTCAATTGGTTTCAGTATTAATTACAGTAATAGGAAACACAAGGGTAATATAAGGACACTGAATTTCAAAAGAGCCAATTTCCCTATACTGCGCTCGCTGCTAGAAAATATCAAATGGGATAGAACCCTGGGAACAAAGAACACGGAGGAAAAATGGGAGTGCTTCAAGAGCATACTTAACAAGGGGGTGGGCCAGTGCATTCCACAGGGAAATAAATTTAAAAGAGCAAAACTAAACCCTGGGTGGCTAAACTCCAACATAAAAATGTATATTAGAGCTAAAGAAAAGGCCTTCAAAAAATACAAGACTGAGGGGTCATTGGCAGCATTTAAGCACTACAAAGAGTGTAATAAGAAATGTAAAGACGAAATCAGGGCGGCTAAAATAGAACACGAGAGACATATAGCGGAGGGGAGTAAAAAGAACCCCAAGAAGTTCTTTAAGTATATAAACAGTAAGAAAGCGAGGCCAGAACACATTGGCCCCATAAAAGATGATAAAGGAAAAATGGCCACAGAGGACAGAGAAAAGGCGGAAGTGTTAAATAATTTCTTTTCTTCAGTCTTCACAAAGGAATCGGGGGGCTACACGAACCCCGCTTGTAAGGCCGAACTAAATAATACACCCAAGGAAGTGACGCCATGGCTAACAGAGGATAGACTTAGAGCTAAACTAGAGAAACTTAACATAAATAAATCCCCGGGACCGGATGGCTTGCACCCAAGGGTTCTTAATGAGCTCAGCCAGGTGATTGCCAGACCATTATTCTTGATCTTTAAGGATAGTTTACAGACAGGTATGGTGCCAGCTGATTGGAAAAAAGCCAACGTGGTACCAATATTTAAAAAAGGGGCCGAGATATATCCCGGGTAACTATAGGCCGGTCAGCCTAACATCAGTAGTCTGCAAAATTTTGGAGGGGATGATAAGGGACCACATACAAGACTTTAGTAATGAAAATGGTATTATAAGTAGTAATCAGCATGGATTCATGAAAAATCGTTCATGCCAAACCAATCTATTAACCTTCTACGATGAAGTGAGCTGCCACTTAGATAAAGGTAAGCCTGTGGATGTGGTGTATCTGGACTTTGCAAAGGCCTTTGACACCGTTCCCCACAAACGCTTACTGTACAAACTAAGGAAGATAGGTATGGACCATAAGGTGAGTACCTGGATAGAGAACTGGCTCCAGGGGAGAGTCCAGAGGGTGGTGATTAATGGGGAGTACTCTGATTGGGCGGGTGTGGAAAGTGGGGTCCCCCAGGGTTCTGTCCTGGGACCAATCCTGTTTAATTTATTCATAAATGATCTAGAGGAGGGGATATCTAGTACAATCTCAGTATTTGCAGATGATACTAAATTAGGCATGCCAATATCTTCTATGCAGGATGTGGAAATCTTGCAAGCAGACCTGAACAAAATAACGGGGTGGGCAACTACATGGCAGATGAGATTTAATGTTGAAAAATGTAAAGTAATGCACTTGGGGGCCAGAAACCAGAAAGCAAGCTACTCACTAGGGGGGGAACCTCTGGGTGAGTCTAGGATGGAAAGGGACCTGGGGGTACTGGTAGACAACAGGCTTGGAAATGGCATGCAATGCCAAGCCGCTGCAAGCAAAGCCAACAGAATACTGGGTTGTATAAAAAAGGGGATTCACTCCAGAAATAAAGAAATTATTCTCCCACTCTACAAGACTCTGGTCCGGCCACATCTGGAGTATGCTGTCCAGTTCTGGGCACCGGTCCTCAGGAAGGATGTGCTGGAACTGGAGAAAGTCCAGAGAAGGGCAACAAAAATAATTAGGGGAATGGAGGACATCAGCTATGAGGAAAGACTACAAGCACTGAACCTATTCTCTCTGGAGAAGAGACGATTGAGGGGGGATATGATATCAATTTACAAATACTGTACTGGCAACCCTAGCATAAGGAACAAACTATTCAGAGAAAGGAGATACAATAAGACACGTGGCCACTCACTAAAACTTGAGGAAAGGCGGTTTAACCTTAAAGTGCGTAAGGGGTTCTTCACTGTAAGAGCGGTAAGGATGTGGAATTCTCTTCCGCAAGCAGTCGTATCAGCGGGGAGCATTGATAGTTTAAAAAAACTATTGGATGGACACCTTAAAGACCACAACATACAGGGGTATACAATGTACGGTTAAAAGCAAACACACACACACATCATAGGTTGAACTGGATGGACTTGTGTCTTTTTTCAGCCTCACTAACTATGTAACTATGTAACTTTGTGTAAAAAAAAATACGTTTTTATTTTTTCCCACATTTTCCAAAAACTTGTGGAAAAAAATTACATCTTCAAAAGACTTATTATGCCTCATAGAATATACATTGGGGTGTTTTCTTTCCAAAATGGGGTCATTTTGTGGGTAATTCCATTGTTCTTGTGCTCCAGGGCCTTCAAAAATGTGATAGGTTGTTAGGAAATGAAATGTGTAATTTATGGCTTTCGAACGCCTGACCGTGCTACTTGAATGTTGGGCTTCTGTATGTGGCCAGACTGTGGAAAAGTCTCACACATGTGGTATCGCCATACTCAGGAGGAGTAGCAGAATATATTTTGGGGTGTATTTGCAAGTTTATGTATGTCATGTGTGAGAAATACCTTGTTAATTTAACAATTTTGTGGGAAAACTCACTATGCCTCTTACTAAATACCTTGGACTGTCCTCTTTACAAAAAGTGGTAATTTGGGGGGTATTTGTACTCTCCTGACATTTTAGGGCCTGAAGAAATGAGATAGGTAGTCAGTACATCAGGACTGTTAAATTTTCAATGATACGTAGCCTAGCTTGAGGGCGCTCTAACTTTCACAAAAACCTATTTTCATACACTTATCAGGATTTTTTTTACCAAAGACATGTAGCAGAATACATTTTGGCCTAAATTTATGACAAAATTTGATTTTATTGGATTTCTTTTAAAACAGACAATAGAAAATATAATTTTTTTTTTTTTTTCGCTATTTTTTCGCTTGTATCACAAAAAATAAAAAATCCAGCGGTGAATAAATACCACCAAAAGAAAGCTCTATTTGTGGGAACAAAATGATAAAAAATTCATTTGGGTACAATGTAGCATGACTGAGTAATTGTGATTCAAAGTGCGAGAGCACAAAAGCTGAAAATTGGTCTGGGAAGGAAGGGGGTTTAAGTGCCCAGTATTGAGGTGGTTAAAGATCCTTTAGAGAGGTGTATGGATCTGGATCTCAAAAGGAGCTATCTAGCTTCAGGTGCAGCATGTAAGCCACAGCAATAAAAGCCTAGACAGAAAACATAAGAGTCGGCTATCAGACATTATGCGCCAAAGCAAGACATCATAAAGGCACTGCTCCAAAACAATAAGGTGATACCACCTTTCTCCTGCGCTCAGAATCCAAGCTCCCCGACCACACACCACGGGACTTACAGCTGGCGTCTCGGATAGCTAGGTCTTGCAGCCCAAAGAGGACTGGGGTAGTCCAACAGTACTACAGACAAAAAGAAACAAAGAAAGGGCGCATCGACCTAGCGCATTATCCTCAATTATAGGCTTTATTTATGCAACATATAAAATGGCTACTCACAAACACAGGTGGTAAAGTGATCATAACAAGCTCAGTTGCTCCAGTGTCGGGAATAGTCCATATGAAAGTCCATAATCCAATGAGATGACGGCTGACGTGTTTCGAGGCTCAGCCTCTTCCTCAGAGCCACCTCTTGCATTCTTAAAATCACTGCTCCTTTTAAAACAATCTTTTAAAAAAAAACATGCATTCATACATGCTCCTCATGGCCAGGAGAGGGCTGGCAGCCTTAGGCCTGGGGGGCAAGTCCAGTCAAGGGGCCCGTTGAACCACGGAATCAACTCACCATCCATGCTCACCTGGTTTTAAAATTAATATTGATGTTATATAGCAAGACAAATATGATACAAATATGATACAATGTGGTATCATAATTTAATTTTTTTGTAAGATCAACATGAAAAAACATTAGAATTTTGAAATTAAAAAATATTTTCTACTTTCTGCTAGAAAAAAATATCCAATTAAAATAAAATAATGTTTAAAAAAATCAAATGTATTCATGAATTTAGGCCAAAATATATTCTGCTACATACTAAACTAATGAAATAGCAGGGCACTTTGAAAACAAAAAACAATATTGTTTACTTTCTGCTATAAAACATTCCCAATAAAAAAAATTAAAAAATTAAATTTTTCATCAGTTTAGACCAATATGTATTCTGCTACATATTGTTGGTAAAAAAAAACAAAAACTAATAAGTGTATATTGATTGGTTTGCGCAAACTTTATTGTGTCTACAAACTATGGGGCTACATTTATGGATTTTTTTTAAATTGTTTTTACTAGTAATGGCGGTGATCAGTGATTTTTAGCAGGACTGCGATGTTGCGGCGGACAAATCTGACACTTAGTGACACTTTTTTGGAATCAATGACACCAATACAGTGATCAGTGCTAAGAAATGCACTGCTACTGTATAAATGACACTGGCAGGAAAGGGGTTAACACTAGGGGTGATCAAGGGGTTAAGTGTGCTCCTAGGGAATGCTTTCTTACTGTGTGGGGGGTGGATGTACTAGAGGAAAAAAAAGAGATCTGTGTTTCAGCTTAGCTGAAACACCAGATATCCATCTTCCTGTGACAGAACAGCCGCCTGCCTTGTTTACAAAGGCAGACCGCCATTCTGTCATGCATGATCGTGGGTGACCTGCTGATTGGCTCCCGCTGTGCCGCGCCCCCTAGAACCCGTGCACAAAATCACCTACCAGTATGTGATTTTGCGCAGCCGGGCCGTCCTGCCACACTATATATGCGGTGGGCGGTCTGGAAGTCTTTAAGCTGGGAGAGTGGGTCCTGTAGTCCTTTACTAGTTGGAGGATCGGGGGTGTGTGACACATGCTGAGCTCTGAGGGGCTTATGATGGGGCCTGTAGTCATTCACCATTCCACTAAAATGGACCACGTGGTAGTTATAAACAAGACAAACACAAATAATGTAGGTGAGCTGCAGACACCTGAAGAGCAATCCAAATAGTCACATACTGTATGGTAATACATCACAGGTAAGTGGCAAAAATTGCAGTGTAAGACCAAATGGACCCAAATGAGGGTAGAGGTTCAGCCAAAAGCAACCACCCAGTGTCAGTCCAAATAGAGGGGTCGACACCCGGGTGAGTTGCAGTCACCTGAAAAGCAATCCAAATGATCACATCATGTGAATGCTCACAGAAAATATGACATCATAGGCGGTTCAAAATCGAAAAGAACCCACATAGGGGCAAAGGCTCGGCTGAAGGCAGCCACCCCACGTGAAACAAAGAATATAAGGTGCTCGACCCATGGGTAGCTGCGAACATAACGAGCCAGGAGCAAAACCTAACATGTAGAGGTAGATAGCACTGACGGAATGGAAGAAACAACAAGTGAAAAATGGAATTTGGCAATAAAAAAAAGAATAATAACAATAATTAAATGCCAAACCTGGGCACTGAAAATGAAGTGCCACAGGATAGATTTTTGCAATTCCTCAGATACCAGCAACCTCACAAATAGGGAGACATGAGCCAGAAAGGGGGGAGGGGGAGAGAAGCGAGTGGAATGATCACCCACATCAAATAAAGATACCAATTATACTCTCTATCTAGCTGGATGGAACTATAGTAGACTTAGGCAAAAACATATATAAACATGGCAGATGGTATCTCATAAAACTCGAAATTGGCCACCAAATGAATCGGCTAGTAAGGAGGGTACAAAAGGGAAACAATGGCATGTAAAATAGACTGGAATAAACTCAAAAGTAGAGCAAAAGAATTAATGCTGCAGTCCTGTAAAAAATAAACCCAGTCAATCCACTAGACATGAAGCACTGAAATGCATGAAATAAATATAATAAAGAGTCACTTTCCTAGACAATGGTTCATTGAGGTAATGATGAACAGGTGATCCCTTTTCAGTGTACAGGTTCAGCAAATGTATACCAAACAGTGGAAGAGTCTATAGGAACTCTTATAGACTGCAGTCTGCAGTCTGCAGTCCTGTAAAAAATAAATAAACCCAGTCAATCCACTAGACATGAAACACTGAAATACATAAAATAAATATAATGGAGATTCACTCTCCTAGACAATGGTTCATGGAGGTGGTAATGAGCAGGTGATCTCTTTCAGTGTACAGGTTCAGCGGATGTATACCAGACAGTGGAAGAGTTTGAATGAAGTACAAGCCATAAAGAGTCACTTTCCTGTGTAGTGGCTCATGGAGTGATGAATAAACAAATAAACCCCTCCAACAATCAAAATCGGCAAGTATGTGCTAGAAAATAGGAAAGTCTGCTGGAGCCACACAACAAGCTGAAGTTTTTGTGATGAAAACAGCAAGGGGAGTGCACTGTTGCAAAGCAAAACTGCAGGATGGATTAGACCGCCGGCCAGCATTAAATCACTGCAAGCACACGCCCGGACTGAAAAGATGAATCAGGAGACTTCTGTAGCAGTCCAGTAGTGTAGTATTAGTAAACAATATAGCCGTCACTTATCTCTTGAAGGCAGCTCAAATAAAAACAGACCACTCCAAAAGAAACATGCATCAACTCATTGTGTAACATATATAGTAGGGTTTTCTCACAGTTCTATGCTCCAGTGTAAATGGCTTACAGATTTCCCTACAGATTTTCATATCGTGTGTACTGGCCTTAGGTCTACTATAGGTCCATCCAGCTAGATAGAGAGTATAATTGGTATCTTTATTTGATGCAGGTGATCATTAGTGATGTCGCGTACCTAATATTTGCCATTCGCGAACGGCGAACGCGAACCTCCGCGAATGTTCGCGAACCGTCGAACCGGGCGAACCGCCATAGACTTCAATAGGCAGGCGAATTTTAAAACCCACAGGGACTCTTTCTGGCCACAATAGTGATGGAAAAGTTGTTTCAAGGGGACTAACACCTGGACTGTGGCATGCCAGAGGGGGATCCATGGCAAAACTCCCACGGAAAATTAGGTAGTTGACGCATTGTCGGGTTTTAATCCATAAAGGGCATAAATCACCTAACATTCCTAAATTGTTTGGAATAACGTGCTTTAAAACATCCAGTGTGTGTATACGATCAGGTATGATGTTGTATCAATCAGGTGGTGTAAGGGTTACGCCCGCTTCACAGTGACAGACCAAACTCTGACAGACCAAACTCCCCATTTAACAGTCAGTCCATTTGCACAACCGCAAACTCCCCATTTGCACAAGGTTGGATACCAAGCTAGCCATGTCCCGTTCCTTGTCCTCACTGACGTCATTGAAGGTCTCTTCCTCCACCCAGCCACGTACAACACCAAGGGTCCCCGAAAGGTGACAACAAGCCCGCCTAGGAGGATGCCTGCTGTGGTTGGTCTTCCACCTCCTCAAAGCCACCTTCCTCCTCTGACTTCTCTTCTTCAGACTCCTCTCTCTGCGTTGTCACAGGTCCAGCAAACGACAACGACAAGGCTGCTTCTGGTGCTGATGGGGACCCCAACTCTTCCTCTTCATGCTCATTTACGGCATGATCCAGCACTCTTCGCAGGGCACGCTCCAGAAAAAACGCATATGGGATGAGGTCGATGATGTTGCCTTGGGTTTGACTGACCAGGTTTGTCACCTCCGCAAAAGGACGCATGAGCCTACAGCCATTGTGCATGAGCATTCAGTAACGCGGCCAAAAAATACCCAGCTCCGCAGAGGCTGTCCTCTTTTTTTTAAATTAAAGAAAATTAATGTTTTTTCTATGAAAAATTATCCCGCGGATCGCTTTTGGTCTGTTCACAATGAAGCAATGACCTTATCATCTGGGGTGTGCCAACACACTCCTAGAGGCGATCGCTTCATTGTGATACGTAAGCCCCTTCACCACAACAAGATAACGATCATGAAGGGGAATTGACACATGTATGTGCCTTTTTTTTTGTTTTTTTGCAGCCACAGTGTAGCACCAGAGGCCAGAAAAATTAGGCATGTACACATGCCTGAAAAAGCAGGTATTGTTGCAGCCGCTGCTGTAGCAGCGGCTGGAAAAATTTAGGTTTTCGAAGCAGAAAGTGCACTAAAACATTGCAGCTTGAACCGTAGTTGGTGGCGGAGAAGTCACGTAAGTCATCCGGCATGCAGAGATTAAATACAGCAGCGTGTGGACCATTTTTAGCCCAAGGCATCTCATCAGGCCTTTTTTAGTCAAATGCATCCCCCACTGTCAGTCCCTTCGGGATCCATGCCTCATTCATCTTAATAAAGGTGAGGTAATCTAAACTTTTTTTGACCTAGGCGACTTCTCTTCTCAGTGACAATACCTCCTGCTGTGCTGAAGGTCCTTTCTGACAGGACACTTGAAGCGGGGCAGGCCAGAAGTTCAATGGCAAATTGGGATAGCTCAGGCCACAGGTCAAGCCTGCACACCCAGTAGTCAAGGGGTGGACTCAGAGTATAAAAAAATATATATATTTTTAATTTGCAAGCCGCTGTGCCACCGTATATATCAGTGGTGGGCACTGCAGTGGGCACAGTACACTCTGTGGACCTGACAGTCACTGGCAGGCCAGGCAACTGCAATTATAAAAAAAAAAATATATATTTAATTTGCAAGCTGTTGTGCCACCGTATATATCAGTGGTGGGCACTGCAGTGGGCACAGTACACTCTGTGGACCTGACAGTCACTGGCAGGCCAGGCAACTGCAATTATAAAAAAATATATATATTTTTAATTTGCAAGCTGCTGTGCCACCGTATATATCAGTGGTGGGCACTGCAGTGGACACAGTACACTCTGTGGACCTGACAGTCACTGGCAGGCCAGGCAACTGCAATTATAAAAAAAATATATATTTTTAATTTGCAAGCTGCTGTGCCACCGTATATATCAGTGGTGGGCACTGCAGTGGGCACAGTACACTCTGTGGACCTGATAGTCACTGGCAGGCCAGGCAACTGCAATTATAAAAAATATTTTTTTTTTTCAATTTGCAACAAGCCGCTGTGCCACCGTATATATATATCAGTGGTGGGCACTGCAGTGGGCACAGTACACTCTGTGGGCCTGACACTCACTGCAATTATGACAGAGGAGGAAAAAATATATATTTTTTTAAACTGCAAGGTACTGTGCCTGTGCCACCCGAAATGAGTGTGGTGTGCACACAGTACAGTCTGTGGTGGGTCTGTGGCCTCTCACACACGGCGGGCAGGCAACTGCACACAATATATATATATATATATATATGTATATCAAAATAAATTACTCAAATACCAGCCCTCAAAAGGGCTTTTTGGGGACAATATGTATATATATATATATATATATATATATATATATATATATAATTACTCAAATACCAGCCCTCAAAAGGGCTTTTTGGGGACAATATATATATATATATATATATATATATATATATATATATATATATATATATATATATAAATATATATATATAATTACTCAAATACCAGCCCTCAAAAGGGCTTTTTGGGGACAATAGATATGTGGGTCTGTGGCCTCTCACACACGGCGGGCAGGCAACTGCACACAATATATATATATATCTCAAAAAAAATTACTCAAATACCAGCCCTGAAAAGGGCTTTTTGGGGTGCTGTCAGGATGCTGTCCTTACACAGCAGGAGTGGACCGAGAACACTGACTAACAACTGTCCCTATTAACAGCAGAAGCAGCAACAGCAGCACTCTCCCTGCTCTCACTAACACACTGCTTCAGAATGATCTAAGATGGATGCTGCCCTTGCTTTTTTATAGGCGGTGGGAGGGTGTGGGAGGGAGGGTATGCTGATTGGCTGGAATGTGTCTGCTGACTGTGAGGTACAGGTTCAAAGTTTGCCTCAATGATGAAGTATAGGGGGCAGACCGAACATCGCATATGTTCGCCCACAGCGGCGGACGCAAACAAGCGATGTTCGCCGGGAACTGTCCGCCGGCGAACAGTTCGGGACATCTCTAGTGATCATTCCGCATGCTTCTCTCCCTCTCCCCCCCCTCTGGCTCATGTCTCCCTACATGTGAGGTTGCTGGTATCTGAGGAATTGGAGATATCTATCCTGTGGCGATTAAATTTTCAGTGCCCAGGTTTGGCATTTAAGTATTGTTATTATTATTTTTTTTATTGCCAAATTCCATTTTTCACTTGTTGTTTATTCCATTCCGTCAGTGCTATCTACCTCTACATGTTAGGTTTTGCTCCTGGCTCGGTATGTTCACAGCTACCCATGGGTCGAGCACTTATATTCTTTGCTTGACGCGGGGTGGCTGCCTTTAGCCGAGCCTTTGCCCCTAGGTGGGTTCTTTTCGATTTTGAACCGCCTATGATGTCATATTTTTTTGTGAGCATTCACATGGTGTGATCATTTGGATTGCTTTTCAGGTGACTGCAACTCACCCGGGTGTCGACCCCTCTATTTGGACTGACACTGGGTGGTTGCTTTTGGCTGAACCTCTACCCTCATTTGGGTCCATTTGGTCTTACACTGCAAATTTTGCCCCTTACCTGTGATGTATTACCATACAGTATGTGACTATTTGGATTGCTCTTCATGTGTCTGCAGCTCACCTACATTATTTATGTTTGTCTTGTTTTTCACGTGGTTCATTTTAGTGGTGAGGTGGAAGGTTTTGTTCTTTAATTCAACATGAAACCATTTATTTTGTTTTGTATATTCAAAAAATTTGCGTTTTTCATTTGTAATTGGTTTCGTTGGTTTTGTTCCTTTTGCAGACCCAATTTTTTTTGCTACACCCCTGTTACTCGAACCAATGGCGCTTTTTTTTGGGCAACACCTCTCTTTCTAGTTGTCCCATTCCTTTTTTCATATGCTGTTTATCTGCCATTTGAGTTCCGCTCTTATTTGAGCAAGTGGGTATTCTGTATTTATATTCAATTTATTGATTGGATTTTTTTCTTTTTTTTTTTTTTAAATTAGTTTTTTATTGGATTTTCAAGAAAGTACAAAACACGAGTTAACATGGTGTACAGAGTAACATATAAATGTGACCTGTGAACACAGTGGTTTAAAAAAATGAAGAAAACATTCGTATACATAACCATCCTTAACATGGCTGTGATCGCCATGTATGTCAGAAAATTTGCATATTAACCCTTACGCAAAGAAAAAAAAAACACAGAAGGGAACAAAAACAGAAGGAAACAAAAAGGGAAGGGGAAAAGCAGTAGGAAAAGGGTGAGCAGCAAGGCGGGGTAGTAGCCACCCCCCTCCACGTTGTCTGTCAACCGTTGCAGTTACCTCAAGACACGTGCTGACCCCAGGAAGCACCCAAATGGGAACATTTCCGCCCCCTGGAGCTGCACCCGTCCAGAAATTGTATTCATACAAAAAAAGGAAGGAAAACAGGATTACATTCTGGATGTTCGAAATGCCTCCCATAATCGCCACCTGTTGTTAAATTGTTTAAAGTTTTGAGTAGAGCATGAAAGAATTTTTTCGTATTCAAACGACTCTCCTACGATCTGTATCACTTCTCTTTTCGAGGGCAGCACCTGGCTTTTCCAGTTGCGAGCTATCGCTAGTCTGGCCGCATAGAGAACGTGTTGGACTACTACCCTACTGGAAGGAGGATACCAGTCCATTCCAATACCCAGTAAGGCCTGTTCCACTTTAATTCTGTTGAGAATACCCGTAACATCTGCTATCAGTCTATGTATTGAGGACCAGAAACTCCGTAGGGATAAGCATGACCATAACATGTGCACCAATGTACCGACTTGCCCACATCCTCTCCAACATAGGTTTGAGCAGGACCCGCCATACTTAGCTAAAACATAGGGGGTCCTATACCAACGTAGGTGGATCTTTTGTGCCCCCTCTCTAAAGGTGGAGCATTTAGTAAGTGCGTAATTCAGCTTAAAGGCTTTCAGCCATTGGGCATCCGTGAACGTCTGTTGCAAATCTTTTTCCCATTTCAGTAAATGGGATTGTTTTAAAAACAGGGACCTGTCATGCAGTGCGTTGTAGAATATGCTGATCCCTCTCCTGCCTACGGTGTCAGTAAAACAAAACTTATGAACTTGGCGAGGGAAAGTGACATGTAGCTCCGGCAAAGTGTGCAAGATGTGGGTGACCCTATGATATGTCAGAAATTCAGTCTTAAAGTCTGGGAATCTCAGACATAGATCAGTGAACGGTATTAGGGTGGAGTGAGTGTACAAATCCAGGACATGATTTAGTCCGTATTTTCCCCAGTGTGTAGTGCATAAGTCCGGGGATAATGCACTCAATGTGGACAATGCAATAGGTGCCTTAGTTTGATCCCCCCCCCCTTAGACCTGTGGGCATAGAAGAATTTCCATGCTTGGACCGTGGCTGAGATAGTGGGGTGGTCGATTATCCTAGACTTCCCTGTAAATGGGAGTGCCAAAATTAGGTCCTTCAGTGAGGGTTGTGGTGCAAAGGAGTGTTCCAAGGAACACCACAAAGGTGCCTGTTCTGTACATAACCAATGTTTGGATTGTGCCAATATAGCCGCCATATGGTAGTCTTTTACGTCTGGGACTCCCATACCTCCCACCAAGACATGTCTGGTGAGAGTTTTGTGTGGCGTTCTAGGCGGCTTACTGGACCAAAGAAATTTACTGAGTAGTGTCTGCAGTGCTTTGTAGAAATGATTTGGGATTTGAATAGGTATCGCACGGAAAATGTACAATATTTTGGGCAGTATTAACATCTTAAAGGCCGCATTCTTACCAGACCATGAAAGGTAGAACTTCTGAAGTCTGAGAGTGTCCTGAGTTGTGGAGGCCAGTAGGGGGAGAAAATTAGCCTTGAACAGAGATGTCGTGGAGGCAGTCAATTTGATGCCCAAATAGTCCATAGATTCTTCCTGCCAGTGATAGTGTACCAAGCTCCGGAGCCGTGCCCGGAGCCTGGAGTCCACTGCCACACCAAGGAGATTTGATTTAAGTTCATTCACCTTGTAGTAGGAGACTGACTGAAATTCCTCTAGTATGTGCCCAACATGTGTCAATGATGTCTCAGGGTCTGTGCAGGTCAAAATAACGTCATCCGCAAATAATGAGATGACATGGGGAGTTCCTCCAATACATATGCCTGCCACCTCAGGGTGGGACCTAACCCTCTCAGCAAGGGGCTCCATGAGCATTGCAAAAATAAGTGGTGATAGTGGGCACCCTTGACGCGTGCCATTGGTTATGCCAAAACTCTCAGAAAATAGGCCCTCTGTGTACACCCTCGCTGAAGGGGAGGAATATAAAGCCATTATAGCTTGGAGCATCGCTCCCTGAAAACCAAATTTGTCTAGAACCTGCCTCAGGTAGCCCCAGTGAATCCTGTAAAAGGCTTTTTCGGCATCCAAAGACAGGAGTACCGTGGGAACCCTATGGGAGGAGACCTGATGGATTAAGCCTATTAATCTCCTGGTTGCATCTGTGGCTTGGCGCCCCAAAACAAAGCCCACCTGATCGGGTTTAATTAAGCCAGGAAGGAACCCAGAAATACGATTAGCCAAGATTCTGGCGTAGACCTTCAGGTCCACGTTCAAAAGTGATATGGGCCTAAAGTTTTGTGGTCTATTAGGTTCCTTGCCCGGTTTCGGTAGTGTGATCACTGTGGCCTCTAACATCTCAGCTGGAAAAGGGACCCCACTAATTGCCTTCTGGAACACCCGTGTAGCATATGGAACAAGAGTATCTGCAAACAGACTATAATACTCGGGGGAAAATCCGTCAGGCCCCAGGGATTTCCCCTTTGGGAGAGACTTAACCACCTTTAATACCTCTGCGTCAGTGAAAGGGGCATTCAGGGTTTCCAGATCCCCAGGCAACAGGCTCGGAAGAGAGATGGAAGACAGAAATTGTTGGATGTCTGATATAGTGGGTTGTGGAGTTGATACGTCCTTGTGTAAGTTATATAGGGAGCTATAATATTGGCTAAATGCATCCGCTATATCCTTTGGATTGGTCAGGCATTCTCCCGTGGCATGGTGGAGCATGTATGGTATTTTCTGCTTATTCAGCTTAGCTTTCAGTTGGTTAGCTAGTAACTTACCAGCCTTATTGCCATGTGCATACTGCGAGGCTTTGAGCCGCCCAATGGCTCTAGCGTGCTGACCAATCAAAAGGACTCGGAGTTCAGATTGGCATTTGAAAAGCTTCTCTGCGCAAGTCGCAGTAGGAAGCGATTTGTTTTCAGCCTCTAATTGTTTGATAGATGTGAGGATGTCATCCAATCTCTGTCTCCTCTGTTTCCGAACCCTCGCCCCCCTAGCCATCAACAAACCACGTACAAACGCCTTATGTGCATTCCATGCGGTGTATGGACAAATACCAGGGGTATCATTAATAGCAAAGAAGTCAGTCAGTTTAGAGAGGGTCTCCGCATATGCCTCCTGACTGGTCAAGAGGCTAGCATCAAACCGCCACCTGTTTGCTCTGGTGGTGTAGGGCACGTCCCCGAATGTTAAAATAACAGGGGCGTGGTCCGACCACGTTATAGAGCCCACCGATGCTCGTGTGACCCGTTGTAGCAAGAATTTATCCGTGAGGCAGAGGTCAATTCTGGAGTACGAGTGATGAATCCTGGAATAGTAAGAGTAGTCTCTTTCCGAGGAGTTGTAACATCGCCACACATCGTGCAAGTCCGCAGATGCCAGAAATGCCGACAGATCCGCACGATGATGGCACCTCGGATAGTTCATGGACACATCTAACTGGTAGTTGGGGACAGCATTGAAGTCGCCACATAGCAGTACATGGCCCTTGAGCATGGGTTGCAGTTGCCGCCACAGGCGCTTGATAAACGTGATCTGTCTAGTATTGGGTGCATAGATTGTCACCAATGTGTACGTAGAGTTATTAATGATGCAGGATACCACCAGGAACCTGCCCTCAGGATCCGCAAACTGCGAAAGCAGTGAGAATTCCAAAGTTTCCTTGAAAAGCAGTGCCACTCCACATTTCTTTTTGGGGTTGTTGGCGTAAAAGGTGTGAGGGTATTGCTTTGATGCAAGTTGTGGGTGAGTATGAGCCATGAAATGCGTTTCCTGTAGGGTGACCACATCGCAGTTCTGGGCCTTAAGTTCCCTCCATAGCATGTGTCTCTTGTGGGGGCTATTAAGGCCATTGACATTAAAAGAGAGCAATTGGAAAGACATCCTGTGGGGAAGATCAGGAGCAATGGTGTGTGTGGATATATTGAAGTACACTCACTGATTCCACACCGGTTGCCAAGTCACAGTCCCTCTCCACCGGATCCCGGAAGTGAGGCAAGCAGATGCGAGACAGATCAAAATGGAGGTCTTGAGTCGTTAACACACGACAGTCCTGGGTGCTATCTCAGATCTGGATAGAAAAAATAAAAGTACAACAAAAAGAATAAAAAAGAAAAGAGCAAAAACGAAAGGCAAGGCAGAGGTGTGTGGGGATAGGCACTCTGCAATAGCAGAAATCAGGAAAAAATAAAAAAGGACGACTCTGTTGGAGACTCTGCACGGTACACTTTACCGTTTGGTGGGGGTGTAAATAGAACAAACATTAGCCGAGCAAGTCACTTGGAGCCTCATAGTTGTAAAACGTAGTACTAGGAGGGTCACAGTAGAAAAGGAAGATCGTAACAAGAAAAGTCATTCCACGGGTGGGGCCTGGTGGTCCTCTTGATCCAAGATACCCCAACGTTGCAGCAGTGCTATGCCGTCATCTAGTGATGTGATCCGGTAATCTCTGTCTCCCCTTGTGATCACTAAGGTGGCTGGATAATTCCAACGGTATACAACCTGATGGTTTCTAAGAGGTTTAGTAATGGTTGAGAGGTTGCGGCGTCTATTCATTGTATGAGCCGAGAGGTCTGCATAGAACGATAGGTTGTTTAAAGCGGGTGGAAGGTTTGTACCCCTCCGAACCAGAGACATAAATTTTTCTTTCACGGTAAAAAAATGAATCCGTGCAATAGTGTCCCGGGGTAGTGAGGCGGCAATGTGTTTCGGTTTAGGCAACCTATGTATGCGGTCAATAGCCATGTCACAGAGTGGGACGTCTGGAAGGACTTCCTGCATTAGTGAAGTAAGGTAATCCGTTAGCTCCTGAGGCTTAACCGATTCAGGGATCCCCCTGATCTTTATGTTGTTGCGTCGCGAGCGATCTTCAAGATCCGCGACTTTCGATTTAAGCCAAGTGATATCATCGTCGTGTTCGTTGTGGGCGTCCACCATATTATTAAAGGTGTCCGCAAATTCTCCCATCTTGTTTTCGATTTTTTCCACCCTCGTGTCTACTGCCTTTACAGCCCTATTGCACTGGGACATAAGTTGTAGCATGTCCGAATGTATGGAGCTCCTGAGGGACACCATCATGTCTTTCAATAGGGAGTCCATGACAGGGAGGCCTTTAGTGGGGAAAGATGAGATGGTATCATGAAACTCCAATGTATCATCCACAGGGTCCCCTGAGACCCTGTCTCCGTCTGCAGGCAGTAGTCTCATTTTAGATTTAGCAGGGCTGGCACAAGGAGAGCGAGGGGTAGAGGTGTTATTCATCTCCCCCCGAGAGTCCTCAGCAGCTTCGGCATCCCCCGCCGTGACTGGAAGCACAGTGCGAGCAGGAGCTGACACAGCGGGCAGCGAGGCTCCACTACCAGAGGGTCGGCGCCATCTTGGCTGCGCGGCCCGCCGGCGGGAAGGAAGAAATTCAACATCTTACCAGGCTTATTCTTCCCCCTCTTCTTCCCCGGAATGTGCTGCTGACGTCCAGCCATTGTGTAGTGGAAGCGGGATGTTGAAAGTCTGACCCTCGACTTGTAGATTCGCTCCGGTGTGACTGCTTAGCGAGGAGCTGTGCAGCTAAGCGTCCATCTCTCTCGCCGGCCGGCTCCGCCCCCGATTGGATTTTTTTCTATAAGTTAATATTTTTTATACCTTTCCTCTTTTTGTTTATTGTCATTTACGCCCCTGCTCATGGCAGTATCTGGGCCCCCATACCGTTTTTATGTCCAATAACTTACATATAATTTCTGGTCCAGTAGACTTTAATAGGGTTCATGGTTCAGGTCCAAACTTTTTCCATGTTCAGGAATTCTAGTGTGAATCAAAATGGGGGGGGGGGGGGTTTTAGGCCCAACTCTAGTGCTGGGCAGATATACCCACTGGAAAAGTCCATGAAGATAAAGATCATCTGTCAATGAACCTTTCCCATGTTGGGCATGGGTCTTGGTATGTTTTGGAAGTAGGGACCACAGGCTTACTGCCCCCCCTTTCCTAGCTTACCAGGCAGCATGCTTGGATAAGAGTCTTGTAAAAATTTTGAGAGGGACCCCATTTTTTCCTATTTTTGTATGGCATTCCCCCTTAAACTCTATAACAATCCAGAAGGCTCTAGTATAGAATTTGGGGGGACTTTTTTAAAACCCATTCCAGACCTGAAGGGACTGATATGAGTTGTTTTTTTTTTTGGGGGGGGGGTGTCAGCAAACATTTTTTTCAAAAACCCCACCCCTTTATTTATGTTTACCAGTCAGCCAGTGTGAGGATATATCACTGGTTTTTAGTATGATGGCAACTAGGTAGTAATACCACTGCTGAATGTTCAGCTTAGCTGAGCATTTATTTAGTTTGGCTGTTTGTTAAATCTTTAAACAACCAAAATGTGGTCTGAACATGAGTTGATGATGTTTACTTTGTAAAGCAAATTTTCACCTTGATGACTGACTATGGAAGAAAATTCACTTTGCATAGAATTCCCAATCACATAGAGGGAAAATTAATGATTTAAGTCAGCAGACCTTCGCCTCCTTAACTAAGGTAACGGGAAATTTCCTTGAAAAGCAAAAATTCACTTTTGTAAGTGAACAGAATACATTTTTTTAGTAATTCAACTCCAATGCACTGAATTCTTAACCACTTGCCGACCGCTGCACGACTATTTACTGCGGCGGTCAGCCGCTCCTGGGTAAACCATTGTGGGACTATGTCGCTCGCCCAGGAGCCTGCAGGGGGAGCACGCGCGCCACCGGAGGCGTGCTCCCAACCCCGCTCGTTCCCTGACATCCCCGCGCAAATGACCGGCGGCTCCCACTTCCGCCGGCCACTAGCAATCTCCTGCTGGAGAGGGAGGAAGGCAGACAGCTGATGTAAACACAGCCATCTGTCATGCTCCCTGATTTAACTGCAGAGACTGTACAATCCTGCTATGTAGGATCGAATGTCTCTGTGGTTACATCGCAAGCCACGCCCCCCACAGTTAGAATCATGCCCCTAGGGATACATTTAACCCACTGATCACCAATAAAGTTAACCCCTTCCCTGCCAGTGTCATTTTTACAGTAATAGTGCATATTTATAGCACTGATTACTGTAGTAATGTCACTGGTACCCCCAAAAATTACAAAAAAATGTCAGTCAAGGATCCGATCTGTCCGCCTCAATGTCGCAGTCCCACAAAAAAATCGCAGATTACTAGTTAAAAAAAAACAATAAAAATTACATAAATCTTTCCCGTACTTAGTAAACGCAATAACTTTTGCGCAAACCAATCAAAATACGCTTATTGTGATTTTTTTTACCAAAAATATGTAGCAGAAAACAAATTGGCCTAAAATGTTAAAAAATTTTGATTTTTACATTTATTTTTTTGAGAATTTCATATAAAAAATGTGAAAAATATTGTTATTTTTTCAAAATTGTCGCTCTTTTTTTGTTTATAGCGCAAAAAAAAAAAATTGCACAGGTGATCAAATACCACCAAAAGAAATCTCTGTTTATGGGAAAAAAAGGACGTCAATTTCATATGGGTACAGTGTCGCACGACCGCGTAATTGTCCGTTAAAGTTACGCAGTGCCGAATCGCAAAATAGGGCCTGGTCTTTGAGCAGCCAAATCCTCTGGGGCTTAAGTGGTTAAACAGTGTTTTTAGGAATGCCCATTTTTTATCTGACTACAGAAAATTCACCCTCTCCTCAACTCCATAACATAAGGGAGTTGTTGTTCTATAGACCAAGGGAAGGACTGAGTAGGCTGATAGTACTGCTTGAGAAATCATTTAAAGCTCATTTAGACCAAATAACAACATTTCACTGAAATGTACTCTTAAGGCCCGTACACACGTACCGATCGTCGGCATACAAACGTCGGTGGACGAAGGATCTGCCGATTGTACGCGTGTTAGTATGGTGCCTCCGACAGATGTCTGCGCACAATCCGCGGACAAAAGTCTTTCTTGCAAACATGAAAATATTTGTATGCCGACACCAGAACGGACGATTGTTCGCCTGTCAGTACGCAATTCTGCCGACACACAGCTACAAATCCCAACACGCATGATCAAACCAAATGAGTTCCCGGAAGAATTTTCTCTAGTAAACTCAACATTTTATTCAGAAAGAACTTTCGGCTCGCGGAAGTCCAAGAAATAGGTGAAATGCGGAGCACATGCTCATCTTGATAAATGTGAGAAGAAGGAAGATGCTGCTCATAATGCCATACTTTTCTAATAAAAAGGCATGTGTTCTGTTATGATGAAGATAATGTTTGTCTATTCTATCTGTTCTATCAAATTTTAGAATTAAATAATTTGAACTCTTCACCATTATTTTTGTATTTTCACACCAAAGATCTAACTATTGATATGACCCTTTATTCTTTTATGAATTAATGTCTAAAACATATTTTTCAGGTTATGTACAATATTAAACATGTTAACAAATTCAGATAGGCCATTTTTTATTTTCATTTTCTTTATTTTTTGGATCTCAGCAAAAAAAAAACAAAGCAAACATCAATACTTTCCGTATAATAAACTAAACATAAAAAAGGTCCATTTGGACAAAATTAAACTAGAAACTGGCAAACAGGGGTAAAATAAATAATAGGGGGTTACACAAATTAAAGTTGGTGATAGCTATAATCAGGTTGCCATGAGGGCAGGTTTGGATCCTGCTGGCCATATTGCCACTGGCCATGTGGCATTTGGCGAGGTGGTGGGTGTTGTGGAGGTGGAGGTGGAGGTGGAGGGCACGGGTGCTCCTGGCATGCATGGCTGTGCTCATTAAGTATGCCGTTTTCAGCGTTTTGCAGCACATCCAGAATAATTTTTCTGGCATACTGACACTGCCTGGGGTCCACCTTATCCAGGATTTTGGCAGTCATATTCCCGAAGGACTCATTGGCCTCCGGTTTCCGACGTAGGGCTATGGTGGCCTCCTGGATAAACTCGTCGGTGATGTCATCCACGTGCTTCCTCTTTTGCCTCCGTTTGGCAGGAGGAGGTGGTGGTGGAAATAGTTCCGCAGGCTCCTCAGGCTCCGCAGGCTCCCCAGGCTCCTGGCTGCAACCTGGCTCCTCCTCAGTGACACTTCCCTGTTGATGAAATGAACAATTGATTAGAATGTTATAGTGTATATAAAAAGTCATGTTTGTTATATTATTGTGAACAAATAGCAGACTTTACATACAGTGGCGTATCTAGGGTCTCCAGTGCCCTTGTTGAGGAGCTGTATTTGGCAACAACCCCCCCCCCCCCCCCAAGATCAATGGAAAACTGTAACCCACCCCCCCAAAAAAAAATTAAAGGGCATTAAAAGTTTCTAATTTGCCCCTTGTTTGCCCAGTGTAGAGCTCTCTAGTGGGCAATCATTGTCTCAGGTGTGAAAAAGAAAGAGAGGGTTGAGAGATAGAGAGAGGGAGAGAAAGAGGGGGTGTGAGAGAGAGAGGAGGGGGTTGCAGAGAGAGAGGGGCCTGAACTTGCAGAGGGCTTGATGTAGGGCATTGAGGGTGAAGCAGTGCAGGGAAACATGAATAAGGAAGCCACCTGCCTTGCTGACCCAGAGTGAGAGACCAGAGACATGGAAGCAAGGATGGATGGATCATTTGCAGGAGCTGTTAGTTTTGTATTAAAAAAGGTTGAGCCAGAGGAATGCTGAGGCTACAGCAGTGTTTCTTTGGACCAGAGGTGTGCTGGGGATGCAGCAGTGTTTGTAAGACCAGAGGTGTGCTGGGGATGCAGTGAGAGGCAGTCTCAGTCTCCTGGTCTTTTGGCTCAGCTGCTCTCAATGTTTTACACCTGCATGAAGCAGCTCTCAATGTTTTACACCTGCATGAAGCTGCTCTCAATGTTTTACACCTGCATGAATCCGCCTGCAAACTGGGGGTTCTGGGGTGTGCAGGCTGAGTGGATTGTTAAAATAAACAATAAAACAATGCCAATGTTTTTGTGACCCACCCCCCTTGGCCTGCGCCCCTGGCGGTTGCCTGTCATGCCAACCCCTTGCTATGCCCGTTTACATAAAGGGTCAATTATGGTTTAGCTTATAATTTTGTTACATGATTACATTTTAGCAGACAATATATTGTGAAATGCCATACCTGAGTAAAACTCTCCTCCAGGAAATCCTCATCCTGGCTTGGATCTACAGACACTGAGCCCTCTGCCGATGTAGAAGGCAGTGTAGAAATTGACGGCCTGGATTCCATGGTGTCTGCCAGGAATCGCATGTTATCAAAGTACCACAGCCGTGGTACATATACATTCCGTGCCCCTGCTCCAGACTGGGTGGAATCTTCAATTTTTTTTAACTCCCGCCTGTAGGCAGTGCGAATACTGTTTATTTTTTTTCGGATATAATCAAAATTTGCCCCAGGACAGACGGGCTTGTAGAAGGCCACCAAATGTTCCATGGCCTGTTTTCTGAGTTTTCTATTTTTATAATCTGCGGACTTGACTTGCCACAAACAGGGCAGTTGCCTGAACTCATCAATAAAACTTATTAAAAAGTTGTGGGTGGTGAAATTGTCCACCATATTGCAGGACAGTATATGCCTGCAAGACACAAAACAACACAAAACATATTAAAATAGCATGTATTTTGGCACATAATAAAGATATTCCTAATAAAAGCTGTATAGGGCCCAAAACACACACTTTCTATTAAAAGAGTCGTACCTTTGTTTGTGGGGAAAAGTCGTGATTCGCCGCTCGATCGTGCTCCAACTCTCGATATGTCCGCTAGCGAATCGTCGGCCGAACGATCTGGCGTCCTTTAAATACAGCGCAGGCGTCAACTCCTCCTCCAGTGGCGGGCTTGTGCAGGGGTGTGTACGTGCCGAAGATCAGGCCTACATGCGACACTCACACCTGAAGCAGAGGAACAATCTTTTAATCAAGAAGAATGTCTGAAAGATCTCAGAGTTCATCAAGTGGGGGCCGAAGTGATTGGGCCACCCGAAAATCAAGGGCTACACCCATGTCAAAGGCAGAAATGGTGGAGATGGTCTCCATTTTAGAAAAAACGGATTACGATGGAAAGTTGGCAAATTACGAGCGGCCCAATGCCAGGAAAGATGGCATCATGGACAAGGTGGTGGCCTGTTTGGTCAGAAAATTCGGTGTCGAGCGATCGAAAGATCAGATTAGGAAACGATGGTCTGACCTCAAACACCGTGAGCAGGATCAGCTTTCCCAAATCCATCGGATTTTGAAAAAAAGTAAGTTTTATTTTTTCTTTATTTTTTTAATCATGCAATATGTTTTTTATAATTTGGTGTATGTTGTATTAACATGTCTAGATTATAATGTCTATGTAAAAAGTTAGATTACTCATTTTAGTTGTCATGTCGTGATTTGATCGATCTATTGTTGATGTTTTAGTATATGACATTAAAAGTCAGGAAGCCATAGTGAAAAATATATGTATTGTGTTGCAACGAACGTTCTTTCCTGCACGAATCTTCTCAGCAAACATTCCTATTAATCACAGATTATTATTCAAACCTTTAAATAGGAGAAAAACGTAAACTCCGTGCCAAACAGTGGGAAAGGAGGAGGAGAGGTTTGGCAGCTCCATCTGCAGTGGAGGAAGAAGAGGAGGACATGGGCACAGAAGGTGGCACAGATTCCACTAAAGGTAATTGGTTCCTATGCACTGTCAAACATTAATGTACCATATTTTTCGTAGATAACCATGTACATGTCTTCATATTTGTTACTAAAAGAGCTATCAAGCAGGGCACCATGTCCTAACAAATGTACCTCTGGTGACTTTTATGATATGGCCAATGTTTTGTATTATGTAGATGAAGACATTATTCCAGAAATAATACTGGTGGAGCCAACAAGTGACCAGACATCAGAGCAACATGAAGGTTGGTAGGCACAGATTTTTGTGTAGTGGTATCATAGAAATATGTGTATTTGCAATGATTGTTTAACCTTATATTCTTGTATTCCCTTACAAATTTACATTGCAGATGTTGCATCATGCCAGGATGTGGCATCCCCAGCCAGGTCAGAAGCCCGATCTCCTGGCAACGTGCCAAGCAGCATGGAAGCCAGTTCAGAAACTGTGGAGGAACCAGGACCAAGTGTCCAAGAGCCAATTGTGTGCCCACGTAGGTTTTTTCAGAATGATTTTTATCAGTGTTATTTTTAGCCTCCAATTTACAACACTAGTTCCCTATGGGAGCCTCTTTATTTGAATGGAAGTGGCACCGTAAGTCGGATCAGGATGCTCTGACTTGCGGGGCCACTTGCGTTGTGAAGATTTTTGAGGGGGAACTACACCCAAAAATTGAACAACCCACCGTGGGTGTCCCCCCAAGTTCACAACCAGGCCTTTTGTGTGTGGTATTGAGTTTGAGGGTATGCCCACAACAAAAAGACAGCGTGGGTTACCCCCAAAACCCCTACCAGACCCTTATACAAGCATGCAGCTTGTCAGGCCAGGAAAGAGAACGAGCAAGCGGAACAAACACCCCCTGGACCACAGCAGGACACATGCCCTCAACATGGGGGGGTTTTGTTGCTTTGGGCCAGGGGGCCTCTGCACCGCACACCCAAAAGCACCTTACTCCCATGTAGAGGAGGACAAGAGCCTCATCCCCACAACCCTGTCTGGTGGTTTTGGGGGGTCATGCGGCCAGGGGGTTCCTAGGACTTTGGAAGCAACCTTTAACAAAGGGTGGCCCCCAGATCCCAGACCCCAATCACTATGTGAATGGGTATGGGGTACATAGTACCCCTACACATTAACCACATAAATGGAAGTGTATGTGAATAACGACAGGAGACGTTTCTGAAATGTTCTTAAATATCTTCATCCGGTCTTCTCCACTCTGCTCTTTGGATCTTCTCCTCTCCACTCTTCTGCTGTCCAATCTTCTGCTCTTATGTTGTCTGCTCTTTTGCCCTAGGCTCTTCTTCTTCCTCCTGTCCTCCTCCAATGCTGTTGCCGTGCATTCTGCCCGTCTCTGGTCTCTGCATCTTAATATATATACATTACAACCATGCCCTCACAATGACGTCATCATGCGTTCACACCCCTAATGAATATATAGTAAGCTCAGGAGACCGGCAGAATCATCAGCAACAGCATCGGAGGAGGACAGGAGGAAGAAGAAGAGCCTAGGGCAAAAGAGCATAAGAACAGGGTAGGTATTAACTCGAGAGGAATTTAAGATTACCTGGACACCAAATGTTTCTCTATTATTATGACCTCATGTAGGTGATTCACATTGACTCATTTTTTTTTAATTTTTACAGACCATGTTTTACATAGTTGCACATTAGCCAAATTGACCCGTGAGGCTCTCCAATGCTGCGCAGACCTGGAACAAATAAAGGAGACTGCAACGGCATTACAAATCAAAATGCGCAATTTTGTGGACATGATTGGCAAATTTTAAGCCACAATTTTACTAGGTTTTTAATGTTTGTATTGGGATGTTCCTGATGTTACAATTTTTTTAGAATGTTTTAGGGCATTTTAATTACACTCAGATGTTAAAGAGTGTACCCAAGTTTGGGAAAAGCACTTTACAACACCCTAACCCTAACCCTAACCCTAACCCTAACCCTAACCCTAACCCTGTGAATGTTTGATACTAAAACGTTTTTACATTCAACAATGTGTGTTCAATTCTTTATTAGACTTTAGTTGGGGGGTCGAGGTCTAAAGCTGTGTAAAGAAGCACTAAATGTATGATGGCTGTCCTATTCCCATATTTACATGTTAATGAAAGCATTTTGGACACTGCCATATGCGAGTTGCTGGAGGTGTCAATGAAATGTTAAAGATACCCCCAGTTTTAACGCATATCACAGTGCGATCTGACATTTCACACAGGATCGGATCACACAAGTTTGAACGATTGTGCGATCCTATCCTGATGCGGCTGAATAAATGCATCATGTGCGACTTTTGTGCGAGTGCAGTGCGAATTGAGCCATACAAACTGTATAGCTGATTTTCGCATGAACATCTGATCGCATGTAATAAAGGAGCAGTGCGCTACGATATTACATGCCATCAGATGTGCAGTGTGAATTGAGACATACACTTTGTATGGCTACATTCGCACTGAACACGCATACAAGTCGCACATGACCCTTTATTTCTGATGTATCTGGATTGGATCGCACAGTGCTTAACACTTGTGGAATACAATCCTGTGGAAAAAGTAAGTGGCGGGTCACCCTTATGCAATGCTGGAAGGCTGCAAAGTCGCAGACTTCCCGCATCGCATAAGTGTGACTCAACACTCAAGGTACTAGCAGTCCTAGGATTCAATATGGCATTGATATTGGCAGTAGAAATCAGTGTAGGGAGATCAGTGTAATCTATAGTGTATTGCTTGTTCGTTGCTCTAGTTCACTTTCCATTACCTATATATATAACACTTTGAGATGAACAATGATCAAGTTTCACATAACACTGACATATCCTAACATTGGTGGGCAGTGAGAAGGATGTCATAAATGAACACAACATAACAGGTGTAGGTACTTTGTTAATACCCTAATGTATTATATGAAATATATAGTATGGGCAACTTCTGGACAATGAACACCAATGTAAGGTGACATTAGATGAACCTTGGGTGTGACCTAGTTCTCAATGTGACAGGGTTTGTGTACATTTTGTGGGGTGCAGAAGGCCCTTGTATTTACACCACTGGCTAAAAAATAACACATGGCCATCATCACTTTGGATCAGCTGGTGAGAGACTACAGTCAAGAAACACACTGATGAATGTATTAACCCTTCCAAAGTCACACATATATAACACATGATTAACCCAAATAATTGTGTTTGGCATATGTGCCCAAATGATTATAATCCACAATACAGAATCATTGCAATTTTTGTTTAATGTGTTGAAAAATAATATATCTCTGACATTTATCTTGTGTGTCCAATCTTTAACAAGATTAATGGGTGTGTGACAGTGATTGCTGCCAGGACACAGCTCCTCTCCCCACGAAATAGTCCAGATATTCCTGGCGGATCTGACGGGCCCTGTGTGATGCCAATGCTGACCGTCCAACTTCCATTGACGTCATGGACTCCACTTGGTTAGAAGGTTGGGCCTCTCCACTTGTACCTGGCATAGCAGGGTCAGTATCCAGTTGCTGCAAGACATAATTTTGTGCATTCCTGCGTAGGAAGTTGTGCAAAATGCAGCAACACAAGACCACATTATCCACTTTGTACAGTGCCAGGTTTATGGACGTCAGGAATATCCGGAACCGGTTGGCCATTATCCCGAAGGCATTCTCCACAACTCTGCGAGCTCTGGACAACCGGTAGTTGTAAATCCTTTGGTCTGGGGTGAGGTTCCTCTGAGGGTAGGGCTTCATGAGATGCTCCCCAAGCGCAAAAGCCTCATCTGCGATAAACACAAAGCTCATACCCTCAACAGTTTGCTCCCTGGATGGCAGGTTCAGAGTGCCGTTCTTTAGACGACGAGCGAACTCCGTCTGATCAATAACTCCCCCATCCGAATTGCGGCCATTTTTGCCAATATCCAAAAAAATAAACTCATAGTTTGCATTAACTATGGCTAGCATGACTATACTAAAAAAACCTTTATAATTATAATAAAATGTGCCGGAATTCGGAGGGGGGACAATGCGGACGTGCTTCCCATCAATAGCACCCCCACAATTGGGAAAATTCCACTTCTCCAGAAATTGATCAGAAATCTCCAGCCATTGCTCTGCGTTTGAAGGAAACTGTGGGGAAAAAAAAAAAAAAAAAAAAAAAAAAAAATTAGTGCTTGAGCACATCACATTATTAATTACACACACAGTTGTCTGTTAAATGCTTATGCAACTTGCTAAAAAAATATACAACAGGAAGGCAAAGGTTTGGATATGGGGATGTAACATCTACATACATTTCTTTTCAACCTCCTATTGTTCTTATATTGTAAAGGGCCATACACACTAGAAGATTCTCTGAAGACTTTTTCGTGCAGATTTAACTTTTCTATGTAGAGCAAGGGCCTACCAGATTGCATAGGATTTGAAAGTGTTTGTTGGACCTCATATTATTTGGTTTTGGTAAATCGGAAGGATAAATTGTTCTGACAATCTTCTAGTGTGTATGGCCCATTATACTCACCAGCTAGAGCTGAGATTTACAAACTACGGCCCTCCAGCTGTTGCAGAACTACACATCCCATGAGGCCTTGTAATTCTCTCACATTCACAGACATGACTAGGCATGATGGAAATTGAAGTTCGTGAACAACTGGTGGGCCATAGTTTGAAGACCTCTGAACTTGAGCTTTGGTATATGCTGACTTTGAGATTTAGCATGTGGGTGGGGGGATGGGTAAGTAAAACTGGGCATTTATACATCAATTAGGGCTTGTGGTCAGTGAAGGTTTTAACATCATTACATAAACATACAGAATCATAGGTGGGAATGGATGGACTGATGTATTTTAGATAAATCATTAACTAGGTACTAAAACATTGGCCAAGGAATAATTGTTTGAGGGAAAGCAATAAAATGACCCAAATTCAAAATACTGTTAACAGGCAATGCGTTTAGGGACACATAGGAGAGAATGGTGGGGTGGTTAGTGGGTAATTTTACAAATGGTTAAAGATAATCTACATCTTTACTACTATGTGCATGCGGACAGAGGGTAGTTTACAAATAATGGCCTGTGTCAATTGCTGTACATCCAAAAACATCATAATTCGGGTGAAACTAGTAATACATGTAATGTAAAAAATCAAACATACCTTGATATAGTCCTTCTGCAAGACCTTGATGATGGCAGAGCAGGTCTCAGGGATGATGACTCCCAGTGCTTGGGGGGAGATGCCTGTGGTGAACTTCAGATCCTGCAGGCTTCTCCCTGTTGCAAGATACCTCAACGTCGCAATTAACCTTTGCTCAGGAGTAATTGCAAGCCGCATACAAGTATCCTGCTTCAGAATATAGGGGGACACCAGGGCAAGAAGACGGTAAAAGATGGGATCCGTCATCCTCAAATAATTCCTGAAGTCATCAGGATTATTTTCCTGGAGCTCCCTCAGCAAGGACATATGAGAAAATTGATCACGGTTAAGCAACCAATTTTTCGTCCAGGAGGTCCGCTTCTTCTTCCTATTGCTCGTACGTCGTCTCAGAGCCAAAACTCCAACACTAACGACAGCAACGGACGAATTCACGGTCGCCATAATAAATTCTCGAACGATGTCTCGGAAAATAGCGAAATGTCGTCAACCAAACAAATGCTACCGAAATCAGCGCGAGATGCCCAGAAGGGTCACGGCCAAACACTCACTTCCTCTTTTGTAGCGGCGAACGTGCGTGGAACGTAGTGACGTCATTTTCTGTCGGAAGACAAATGTCCTGGGCAAGTTTGGAGCACTTTTCAACAGACAAACAACAAACACACCAGCCGCGAACATTTGTAGGACGTTCCGTCGGCCGACGATCGGTACGTGTGTACGGGGCTTAAGTGAAATCAGTCAGTTTTTGTGTTGCTGTTGGATTGTGAAAAAATAATAAAGGTGGATACTATTTGAGAAAGTCTTAATTTTCTGCTGTATTCCCAAAGCTCAGCAATCACTTTTTTCTTTAAACCACTTTATCCCCAAACAAAAAAAAATTAGACAAAGCAAATAGCTTTTGTACTTTAGAAATTATAATGAACTTTGTGTAGAACCTAGTAATTGTCTATACCAGTTGTATTGCCAATTATGGGTATCATAGTTTTTTGCTATTTTGCAGGTACATGCAACTTTGAGGCTTAACATATTTGATATTTATTAACTCAACACAGTGTTATCCTTTATAGTTATTTGTGGATAATGTCAAGCAGTCTCATCATTTATATTTATTAGATAATGTGAAATGTGAAGACTGTATTTTGTTTCTGTGCACTAAAGTTATTATTTGTGTATTGTTAATGAAAATATGATTTAATAAATGTACTCAAATATTGTGCAACAAACAACATTGCAACTACTATTGTTTTATTCTAGATTCCCTCTGTTTTCACAAGACATGCTGTATATTGTTTGGGGGTTTGAATACATTTTCATTTCAATAATGCACATTTTAGCATGCATGTGAAAGATGCAGAAAATTGGTCTGGCAGTGAAAGTGTTAAGTCTCTGTATATTGCATACCTGGTGGTTTTGTCAGGCAGCTTAATCGGTTAATATAACAAATTAGATCACAAATTAGCACTTGAAAGCACTGAATTAAAACTGCACTCAAAAATGTAGTTACCTAAAAACTGAGTACCAATGTCAATCTGAAAAGACAAACTTTGCACCACGATTTTCAGCCTTTAAAATATTTCTGTGAATGATGAAAGCTATGTTAGGAGCTAACAATGTTAAGCACTTAAAGTGTTACAGAGGCAAGTGTGGTTTATATCCTAATACTTTCACTCAATTCCTTAGAGGACGATAATAATTTATTTCTCAGGACTGAGAATGGCAAATAACTGACTTCCAATTTGTGCTCTGATGTAACTGCTGGCGAGCTTAACATTACAAAAAAGCAATCAATAGTACACAAAAGAATAATAAAAATGACAACTGTGCCCATTTGCTATGTGAATAGGAAACTGATAAGATTATGGTCTTTGATGCAATTGCTTCTGATTTTCCTTTATTTCAATCATTTAGTCCACTATGAGCAATTTATGTCTCAAATGTGAAAATTCAATTTTGTGTCTTTAATTTCCACTTTTATGATACCAATTATTATTGCTTTTCCTAATTTTTTTTAAAAAGCACTTTATAATATCCAAACTATCACCACCCCTTCATCTACATCAATGAGAATAACATTAATCTTGAATGAAAGAATAAAGCTAGGCTGCAGTAAGCCAAGACTTAGTAATAGCTTAGCTGGTAAAAAGGGCACATTAAGAAACAGTGACACTATGAACTTGCCCAATGATTTACATTGTACATAAATGCAAACAAACACATTCAACTGAAATGACTGAAATAAGAAAATAAATGTGCAAAGTGTTAGAATTAGAATCATACATTAGTTAAAATTGAAATCTTAGCACTAAATCTAAAAATCTTAGCAAGTGTCAGTTTATTAACCACTTCAGCTCTGAAAGGTTTTACCCCCTTAATAACCAGGCCCTTTTTTGCTTTTTGGGAATGCGTTACTTTACCAAAAATCGTGCGCTCATGCGATGCTGTACCCTTTTTTTTCCCACAACATGTGCTTTCTTTTGGTGGTATTTAATAACCTCTGCAGTTTTTAGATTTTGCGCTGTAAACAAAAAAAGAGCGACAATTTTGAAAAAAAAAAACACAATATTTTTTATTTTCTGCTATAAAACATTCCCAATAAAAAAAAAACTAAAAATCTATTTTTTTTTTAACAGTTTAGGCCAATTTGTATTCTGCTACATATAATAAAGTAAAATAAATGTCAGTGCCTCAAAACAAAATAGCAGCTTACAAACAGGGTGAATATACAAACACCAACATAACATGTAAAATGAGGTTGCAGCGCTCAAATAATATTTTAAAGTGACAAATAACCCAAAATACTAATGTGAAAAAAGGGTGTGTATGCCAATTCAGTCCGTAACAACATATAAAGTCCTTTAAATAAATCCACAGATGTGTGCTGATATTCAGTGCCAATAAAATTAAAACAGACAGTTCTCCACTAGGGATGATCGAACTTTTCAAAAGTTCGGTTCGACCAGAACACCCGAACTTCCCGAAAGTTCAGCCCGGATTTCAGAACCCCATTGAAATCAATGGGACCCGGACTTTGGTAATCAAAAAACACCATTTTGAAGCCCTAAAACCCAATAAATGCCCCTAAAAAGTGCCTAGGGTTCTGGGTCATGCCCCAGGGACTATTAATCACACAAAAAAAGTTCTTAAAAATTGTAATTTTTGATAGAGAGCCAATTATTGAAAAAATTATTGAAAAAATAAAATGAGATTTCTTTGGATTTAATGTCTGGGGGGGGGGGGGTCTAAAAAGTGTACCTGTGACGTTTCAGCTCTGTAGCATGTCCAGAACCAGAAAAAAAAGTTAGTTTGTATTAGAATTAATATAGAACAGGTTAGTAGCTTCGCTACTTTTACACGCGGCTTTTTGTTGTTTTATTGGGCTTTTTTGAGGACATGTTTGGAGTCAGGCATGACATCAGAACTTCTGTGTAGGGGTATATATACACACACACATGTATGTATATATACACATATATAGGTGGGAAAGTAGCAGAAACCTATGCTTGCGCTAATGAAATAATTAACAGGCATATGTCTCCGCTCCTATAACACCTATATGTGTGTATGTGTATAAATACATATAAGTGCGTGTGTATATATACCCCTATACAGAATTTCAGATGTTTTGCCTGTCTCCAAAGACCCCCAAAAAATACCTAAAAAAAACGCCTGCTGCAAAAACACACCTTGGCGTTTTTGTACCTGACGTTTTTTTGGACATTTTTTGGGCGTCTTTGGAGGCAGGCATAACATCAGAACTTCTGTGTAGGGGTATATATACACACACATTTATATGTATTTTACACATACACATAAATAGGTGTGAAAGTAGCAGAAACCTATGCTTGCGCTAATGAAATAATTAACATGGCATGGATTTGAAAGGGTTTTCACAAAAAAATAATTGGTGTACCCCAAATTCTATATAGTCCATATGGATGTGTTCATATTTTGTCAATGACTTCATCTGGAAATCCTACCTCTTTGTTTCCATTTAGCAATGGGTCCCAGGAGCTGTCATATACAACAAGTTAGCAATGGGATCGGGTGTGACAGCTGTTCGGTGCTTTTTTCTTTCAGTAGGACAGTAGGTGTTGTTTATTGTTATTGACCAGGGTCCATATCAATGGATGATATGAGTGACAATG
Source organism: Pelophylax lessonae (assembly GCF_965119305.1). Classification (NCBI taxonomy): domain Eukaryota; kingdom Metazoa; phylum Chordata; class Amphibia; order Anura; family Ranidae; genus Pelophylax; species Pelophylax lessonae. Next base: position 406,129,766 of record NC_138772.1, read on the forward strand.
GATTTACATCCTAGGACATTTTTGGGGGTTTCGTGTAAAAAAAAAATTATATATTTAAAAGGAGCTTCTGGATTCTGATAATTCCCCTGTCCTTAGACCCCCACAACCATGGGGCCAGTGTAGAGGGGAAGAGGTCCTGGTCCTCATTACTATTGGGATACGGTACTTTTCCAGGAGGTCATTCCATGTTGAGGGCATGTGGCCTGGTATAGCTCATGTGGGGGTGGACCACCCCTTATCTGGCCTTCTAGGCTACATGCTCAGATAAGGATCTTGTATGGATTTTGGTGGGAATTCAGCATAATTGTTTTTGAGGGTTTTTTTAGCCCCCGATCTTTAGTAACATTTGGCAGATCTGTCCCTAACCAAACCGAGGTAATCTCGGCTCATCACTAACTACAAATAGGAATAAGCCTAATGTACCAACGTTTGGATGTACAGTAGGTTCGGTGAACATGACCGAAGTTCAAATCCTGAATCTGAATCCTTGAAGTCAGTGGGGACAAATCGTATAAATCAGTAATGCCCATTTTCTGGGTTAATAGACATGAGAGCAAACAAAATGCATGGAGACCAGGACAATAGCCTAGGAGATATATACCAAATAAATGAGCAAATGAGTGAAAATACAAAGATCCTTAAATTTCCTAGGGCATGCCTTTAAAGAAAATTCCAGCTTTATGTTCACTCTATACAATTTGGGATAAGCTGGCCCATACAAATGATTTCCATCACAAAATGGTCTGGATGTTGGGACTGCTGTAAAATACTGTAATAGCATTAGCTACATACTGTAAATGGCAGCAGTACAAGACACTTCCTCTCCTCTGCTGCCAGATAAAGATTGAGTAGGTCTTAGTGTATCTCTATCATTTAGGAAAAGCCTGAGAAAGTTTTCTCTATGTGGCTGAGTATGAGTAGTGGGCAGATAATTTCATAAAGATGATGTGGAAGACATTGGTGGGGCAATGTCAGGAATAGCTATGGGTTAAAAAGAAAGGCAGGGTGCTTTAACAGCTGCTGGTGACTTTAAGCTACTCTGAACATGGGAAACAGAGGAGGTGGTTGATGTAGGCTTGGCTAGTCACTCCACCACCTTCTGGGTATCGAGCATATCCACTGCCAGAAAAGAAAGGCACACATAGCCAGACTCTAGAGGCTGCACCCTAACCATTGTCATGGTCTTTGAATACAGATTTTGCTTGGGATCCACTTTTGTCTCTCCCTTTGAGCCTCCCAGAAATTAAATTGTTAATGTGGGACTTATTCCATAATTTTATTACCACCATTGGCAACAGCTATATAAGGGGTCTGTGGTGCTTGGGTTCACAGGAACCTGTGGCGCTCTTGTGGACTAAACTGCACAAAAATGCATGAAAAGTGAATTACAAACACAAATAAAGTGAAAAATTACCCGCCCCCCCAAAAAAAAAAAAAATTAAAAAATACAAACAGCAACATAGCAACAAAAGTTATTTCTGACACCCAAAAAGGTAGTCCTAAAATTACTTTTTATGGCGTGGTTTTATTTCACATGATATGTTACTTTATATTATAATAGTATTGAATTATGCTTCTGTTTAGCATTGTACCATTAATGTTTGCAATATTGTTTACTTTACTTTCATGTAGATAGAAGGGTTAATTTGTTAGATTGTTTGATCCCCATGTCAGTCCACATATACCATGCATTTCTGAGAGCATTAGACTTGAAAAAAGGAGCCCCATTGCCAAAACTCATTGCCGTAGTGACTACATTATATGGAAATAGGCTGGTGTATGCAGGCTGCTGGGCTCTGGCTGCTGCAAGACCAGGTTTTCAGCATTAATCCCGCTGAGAGACACATGTGTGACATCTATCACCGGTCCATTTGCTACTGTGGTGTAGAGGATCTGATCTGTTGCAGAGTCACTGGCCGTGTTGTGCTTTGGGTGTTGGTGGTGCCTTTATCCTGTAACCCTATAGAGGTACTCTTGATAAAAGCAAGAATTGAACTTGGCGTAAAAAATTTAAACTATATGCACCTGTCAAACAGATGCGGAAAAATTAGTCCTTGGGTGTTAATTGTGCCCAGGAAACCTATACCAAAACATTTCTTCCAGATAAAATCACTACCCACATAGCTAGGCAGCATAGACCATCTTGCAGAGATTCCATATCCCAAAAATACTGAATCGGCAAACAAGGCATCAGGGCCTTGATAGCTGCTGCTAATCCAGGAATGATTAAATTTGATAAATTTCAGTCAGTCAACGGAGTCTGTGGACATACACGGTCTTTTATGTTTCAAAAACCTCTGGCAGCACTGAATACCCATTCAGAAAGCAAGCTGGATGCAGGATGGCCCAGCAGCTCAATTGCATACTGGGCAAGTTCTGTTCAGTGGTCTTTTCTGATGACCTAGTAACCCAATGGATCGTCAACTGGAAAGCACTACATGTCTGTTTTTGCCCCTAGATGATCTTCCACCATATAATGCAGGTGGGGATGTGGAAGCGGACAGCCTTGGGTGCCGAGCACTAAAAAAAGTTTTGAAATGCATCTTTGTGATGGCCCCCTTCTCCACAACTCCTCCTTTGACCAACCGAATCCTCAAAACTAGCTTTTCCAAGAGAATGTAACCTACCAGAGTCTGGAAAGATGTTACATAATTTCCTCTTTTGTTTTCAATGGTTTTTATTGAGATTTTTATGAGAAATAAAAAAAAACATCAAAGGTACAGAAAGAAATACCGTTAACATATGCATAACAGTCGCAATTGTCCTACTGCAATTACAAAATATTAACGTAGGAAAAAGACACTCGCAGCGTAGGCAGTCACTGTGTATCATATTCCGAGAAGAGTGAGAAATCTATAATTTCCTCTTTAAGGTATCCTCAAGATATTTCATCCTCTGCTCTCTCTGTGGGGACGAAATTAGTTCAGAGACTTTCCCCTTGTAACGGTGGTCAAGGAGGGTTGCTAACCAATAATGATCCCTCTCCTTGATGCCACAAATTCTAGGGTCCTTTTGCAGGCTATGAAGAAACTGGGAGCCCATGCACCGCAGGTTTGCAGAGACTTGAGAAGCAGAGTCCTTGGGGTCACTGAGGATTATAGTATCTGGACCTGCCTCCTCCCAGACATGCACTACTCCCAAGAGTTCTGGGGAATGAAAACCATCCCTTTTCCTTGCCCTCCCCCACGTGTTTTCCATGGTGTCACAAGAATGGTGTCTGCATAAAGTGGGCCTTGAGAGGAAAGGAAGTCCTCCGCATCCTCCTTTTGCTCTGCCTCAAATGCCCTGTCCATAATTCCATGCAGTGTATGCTCCACCAGTAAAACAATAAGGATTGTGTCAATGATGCATGCATTGTCAGGGCTCACCATCCTTGTCGCCTCCTCAAATGGGGACAGTACAGTGCATGCATCTTTTATCAGCAGCTATCGGGGTAAGGAAAAAAAGCTGAGCTGCCATGAGCCTGTCGTTTTACCATACTCAGACACATACTCATTTTTTTTTTTATCAAAAACAAACTTTTTATTGTATAAAAGAGGCACCTTACATAAAACATACACAGTGACATTGTCATACAGAGCAGTGGCAGCGGGCAACATTAGGTGGTTAGAGAACATAGAAATACGTGTCTTGGGGTCCTGGCCTGTAATTACCCTCACTAGATATAAAGGTTCAAGACTGGGTATGGAATCCCAGAATTGAGTGTTGAACACATGACGGAGTTAACAGAAGAACATATGGTTAAGTATTTCAAACCCAGCCTTTACTTCTTGAAACAATTTGATAGTACCATTATATAGGATATGTGGCAGGTAAATGACCCCCCTATCGATCCAGAGCTCATAGTCTTGTGTGGATTGTCCCAAAGGGGTGTATGGACATGGGATAGGGGAGCTTTCATGAGGTTCATATCTATCTTCCAAATTTTACAATGGTGGAATAGCATACGACTCTGATTGGCCATATGGGACAGCTCGCGGGTGCTGTAGAGGAGAATTTGGAGGGGATGGACAGCTGGATGAAGAGTATAAGAACAAACTCCAGAGGAGTACCTGTCCTTGTCCTTCTTTATTGAAATAAAAGAAGTGGGAGAGTTAAGAAGCAACATAATACAGGGCAAGATAAGGTAAAGAAGTGCCACCCAAATTTGTGGGAAATTTCAGAGTTCACCATGGCAACTTGTGACGGGAGGTACATCAGACAAACATGTTAAGTATGGATTCCACGAATTTAAAAATATGAGGTAGAATATAAAGGGGAGCATACCAAAAAGACATTTGGAAAGTATTATCATTTTTGCTAGGTTGATACTCCCCATAACTTCAAGGGGAAGACAAGACCACGTCTGCGTTTTAGATTTAAAGTATCGTAGAGAAGTTTAAGATTAAGACTGATGTAATCTGTCAAAGAACGAGACACTTGAATGCCCAGGTACCTAATCTGACTCGCTCTGACTAGAGGAAAGGCAGCTTGTTTGGCTGTAGGAGCCCCCAGATCCAGGGGAAGAATTTGTTTTTTAATCCAGTTAATTTGTAGACCCGAGAATACCCTGAATTGCTTAATAAGCTGTAAAGTGGCCAGTAGTAATGGACTTGCATCCTCCAGGTACAGGAGCATGTCATCCACATATAGGCTGATGATTTCAGGTATTTGACCCAGGCAGAGAACCTTAATATCCCGGTGTGCTCTAATGGCAATAGCAAAGGGCTCTACAGCCAAGGCATATAATAATGGATATATGGGGCAGCCTTGGCGCTTGCCACGTGAGAGGGGAAAGGGATCCAAGACCCTACAGTTGACTTGGATCCAGACTTTAAGAGCTTGATATAAGAGTTGGAGCCATTTTGTGAATTTTGGGCCGAAGCCAAACCTACAAAGAAATTTCCACAAATAGCTCCACTCCTCTGAATCAAACAGCAGCATCTAAACTGACCACTACTCTGAAGCCAATGGTATAATGAGTGGACTGGATATTCATGCAAAGTCTTCTGAGGTTGAAAGCCATGTTTTTATTGGGCATGGACCCTACTTGGTCTGAATGTATCAGAGTTAGTATGACCTCATTAAGGGGTAATGCTAGAATCTAAGCAAGAATTTTAACATCTAGTTGAGGAGATATATTGGGGATAAGACTCAGAAAGCGAGGAATATTTTCCCGGTTTGGGTATTAAAACTATGAGGGTTTCTCCCATGGTAACTGAGAGAGTGGCTGAATCAAATATATGAGCATACAGTTCTCATAGTGTAGGAGTAAGGACATCCCTGAATTGGCTTTAGATTTACAGGGGGAGCCCATCCGACCCGAGTGCCTTAGAAGGAGGGAGATGGGCCATTGCTTCCTCAATACTGTCCGTGGTGATCCGTGCCTCGAATTGACTAACTTGGGATGGAGTTAACATAGGGAATGCAACATTTTGCAAGAATTCAGCCAATTCGGGAAGCTGGCTGCCATGCCCTTTACAATCAGATGTCAATTGGTTTCTTGCTGACAGCTGAATAAAAAAAAAAGGGCTGGTATGTATTTTAAGGGGAACCCCACGCCAAAAGTGTGGGCCCCCCCAAAATTCATACCAGACCCTCATCTGAGCATGCGGCCCGGCAGGTCATGAAAAATAGGGGGGGGGGCGAGTGAGCACCCCCCCCCCTCCTGAACCATACCAGGCCACATGCCCTCAACATGATAGGGTGGGTGCTTTGGGGTGGGGGGCTCTGCGCCCCCCACCCCAAAGCATCCTGTCCCTATGTTGATGTGGACAAGGGCCTTTTCCCAACAACCCTGGGCTGCGGTTGTCGTAGTCTGCGGGTGGTGGGCTTACCAGAATCTGGAAGCTCCCTTTAACAAGAGGTCCCCAGATCCCGTCCCCCATGTATATGGGTATCGGGTATATTGTATCCGAACCTATTCACCAAAAAAAGTGTCAAAAAGAAATAAACACAGGAAACAGTTTTTGACAAGTCCTTTATTAAAAAAGAAAAAAGAAAAAAGTGTCCCTTGATGTAAATCCATTTTCAATCACAACACCCGCCGGACCCCAAAAATAGAAAAAAAGAAAACGCTCCCACCTCCTGGGAAGCCTCCTGCCGACTGCTCTCTCTTCGCTTTGACAGTTCTTTTATAGGCAAGGTTGGAGCCACCCCGTTACAGCACCTGATGGCACCGCCCCTTCTGATGTAACGTGATGTCAGAAGGAGCAGACGGGAGGCCTCCCAGGAGACGGAAGCATTTTCTTTTTTTTATATTTTTCAGGTGTAGCAGGCATCATGATGGATGATGGATTTACATTGAGGGACACTTTTTTTTCTTTTTTGATAAAGGATTTGTCAAAAACTGTTTTCTGTGTTTCTTACTTTTTGACACTTTTTTTTACCCGATACCCATTGACATGGGGAGGAGGGCAGGATCTGGGGGCCCCCTTTGGTAAAGGGGGCTTCCAGATTTCGATAAGCCTCCCACCTGTGGTTGTCGGGAAGAGGCCCTTGACCCAATCAACATGGGGACAAGGTGCTTTGTGGTAGGAGGTGCAGAGCCCATTTTGAGGGCATGTGGCCTGGTATGGTTCAGGGGGGGGGCGCTCGCTTGTCCCTCCCTTTTCCTGACCTTCCAGGCTGCATGATTAGATAAGGGTCTTGTATGGATTCTGGGGGGGGGGGCCCACGCCGTTTTTTTTCCATTATTTTTTAATAGCCCGCTGCCGGCAATTGTAACCAGCAGTCATTTTAAATGGGATTTTTCATTTTCATTGTTGCACTGTAAGCATCATTTAAATCACTGCTCCTAAAAAAACAATTGTTTTAAAAAAGAAAAAAATGTATTGATACATGTCCCCCAGGGCAGTACCCAGACCCCCCATACCCCAATGGCCAATTTATGGCCAATTACTTGCATATAAGCCTTCAATATGGGAACTTTTGATTTTTCCTGTCCGGCTCCCATATACTTCAATGGGGTTCGCTGTTCAGGTTAGAACATTTTCCCTGCTTGGGAGGGGCTGTTTGCTCCATCCCTGCCACTGGGGCTTTATGATCAAGGTGAGTAATATAGGCAATCAGCTTGCCAGCCTGTTCACCGTGTTCAAAAATCCGTTGTTTGCTGAAAAAATCCATTGTTTGGATTACTCAAATTGACGTTAATTATTGAGTCTGGTCTGCATTTTTACAAGGGTAGCATTAGACACAGAGGGATCTTCCGCTTGCTGGATCATGAATTTGGATGAGATCTTATGTCTATTGATGTGAGAAAGAAGACAGTATTATACCTGCATGCAGCTTAAATGCTTCTCACACAGTCCCAACAGTTGCTGTATTACCATTAGCATGAAAGTAGAAAACCCATTCGCTCTGTGGGCTCTCCATTTCAGGGAAGGCAGAGAGCCAGGAGGTGTTCAGTCTCCCGATGCGGACCGGGGGGGGGGGGGAGGGGGGGGAGACGATAGGCTTATTGCGGCTCAATAGGGAGAGTGATTAGAGAGCACTCGGGCACCAAATACTACCTACTACCTCAAGTAGGTTGGGCAGATGAAGGGGCTTAATGAAAATATAATCAATGTCAGATATGGCAGAATGTGAAGGGGTGAAACAGAAGTAGCTTTTAGAGGTTAGGTATTTATGCCACCAGGTATCAGCCAGTGAAAACTCTGAAAGGAATCTCCCAAGCCTAGTAATAGAAGGCTGTGTGGAGGTGGGGATATTAGGACTCATTTTGTCCAGACTAGGATTTATTACCATGTTGAAATCCCCCAGTCAGATAACAGGAACCATAGACTGCTGAGCCACAAAGGCAATGCCGCCTTGTAGCACAGCAAATTGAAAATGGAGGGGGGATGTAAAATTCTGGAAGCAAATGTTTTAAACCACTGATGGTAACGTGCAAGAATAAGAACCAGTCCTCGTGAGTCCGACTGCAATGTATGGAGCTGAAAAAAAACACAGTTTTAGCAATCAGTATGGCCACACCATGAAAATTTGAGGTGTTTGGGGCTTGATATAACCAACCGACCCAGGGTTTTTAAGGGCCATTTTCAGCTGACCTGTGACATGATTTTCTACTAATATTGATATATTCACCCGGAGGGACTTAAGAGGTTATAGTATAGTAATACGCTTAGGCTTTGCCCGCATCCCCCTGATGTTTCAGGTCACAAACTTGACGGAGGCCATGATAAAACTAAGAGTGTAGAAAAGTGCAGTTGGGCTTGCTGGGGGTGGCTAATGATATAACAGACTGCAAGGAAAGTAAAGAAACATTGTGCAACTCCATCTGCATAGATACTGTAAGTATTAACACAGCTATTGAATACACAATGTGCAGATGTGATAACCCAAGGTTGAATGGCAGCTTGCATACATGGACTATATTTAGAATGAGGACAAACACTTTCTGACCCATAAGGAGAAACAGTCTAGAGAATGATCAAAAGAGTTCTGAAGACATGTCAAATATACAATAAAAGCAATAAAAAATAGTCTTTATTATCACTGAGCCAGCATAACAAAACAAACTTCTGCCTACTGAGACTATGACGGCCTTAGTCATCATGACTTTCTCCAATCAAGGCTCTGTTCTGTGCCCTGATTGGGCAAAGCCTTCATTGCTTCAGCTAATCAGGGCTTAGAATGTGAAAACTGTGAATGCCCCGCCAATGTGGGTGTTCACCAAACAGGTGAACAGCTAATGTTCTAGCCAAATATATGCTTAGCCCAAACCATTTGCTCAACACTATTCTGTTATCTGGAAATACCAGAAACCAGATAATCCAATTCCAGCTCATACCACTGGGAAACCTATGGCTGACTAAGCAAAGTGTAATTTCAGCCAGAATGGGCTGCAGTGAGGTGCTTTGACAGTGCTGATGGAAGAAGGAGAAAGGGCAAATGAAAGGTTTGACTCTCTCTTCTTATTTGACTATATGTCTTGAAAAAAAAATATGGGATTTATCTTTTCTTTAAGAATCTTACTTACCTAGGTGGATGCAGCACTGGTCCGATGCTGCATCTGTCCCTTGCCAGCTCTGAAACTGAGAACCAAGCGATCAAACACCGCTGATTACTCGGCTCTCAGACCTACCCTGTATATGCCCCAGCCTATAATTCTGACAAATCTGCCTGGAAGTTACACTGATCTGCCAGATTATATCACATAGCTGCATGTACTGCATATACCACTGATTTGCCTGTATAGGTTCCTGTTTTGCAGTATATGCCATTATACAAATCTGTCAGCGCATATTGTTTTCCCAGATAAATCCCCAGGTAAATCTATCAAATGTATGCAGCTCAATCTGTCTGCTGACGGGCCTGCAGCAGGCCAATATCATTGATTATCTAAAACAGTTGCTTCAGTCAAGCTCCATAGCTAATTTTAATGTGGAATTATACTGACCTCCAATCAGTCGTGGTGTCCACTTTGACCCTTGCTGGATGCTGACATCAGAAGCAGATATTTTTTAAATTTTAGTCCTTCAGCTATTTTAACTGGCTGGGCCAGGATAATGTCACTTCCACTCATGAAGGGAAATTTATTTAATTTGACCGATGCCAAAATTGCACACTGGGTTGTGTGTGCACAGTTAAGGCTAAGTTCATATCTATGCAAGTGTGTTTGATGCATTTTTGAGGCCCATTTTTAGGCGCATTTAGTGTTTTTTTTTTTTATGCATTTGTTAATGCATTTAATGCTTTTTTATTGTGTTTTGCCTTTTTAGTATGTGTTAATATTGCTACGAGGAGGTTTCTGTTGTCATGCAGAAAATGCACCAAAACTGCATCAAAAATGAATGTACATTGAGAACAGGCAAATAAATATACTAAAATGCAGAAGAGACATAGCATGTCTCTTCTACATTAACAATCCAGCCTGTTTGCAATGTATATTATATTGTTGCTGTCAGAAATACATTTCATAAAATGTGCTAACCTTTTTTCTGTAGGCTTTAGAAGAAAACTCATATTTTTAATACAAAGTTTCTGCTATTTATTATGGAAATACAATGCAGAGAAATCAGTGAATCCTTTTTAAAGTTGCCCTAAGCTCCCTAGTTTGCAGGTTACAGCACACCTTCAAAGGAATGCAGAAAATGTATAATGTTGTGTTCTCTTTCAGTGAAGACATCCTAAAATGCACCAAAATTCAAAGGTTACTTCAATGTGCAAAGCACAACATGTCAATGTCACTTAACTAAGTCCCAGGTCATCATTTCTCTCCTAATGTAGCTCAAAATGTCAGTAAACTAACCTGTAAATTTCCATGACAATTAGATCAGCAATATGTTAATTTAGAATTTGATTGCATTTGTTACAGCTGGGAAAATATAAAACGATGAACATGTGTCTAGACATATTTTCATGCAGCATGACTTAGCTTTCACCAAATGACCACATAGCTGCATATTTGATTACCACCATTAATCCAGGGCCTAAAATAACCACAACACTTCAGGGAATCACTTTAAAGAAATGAAACTTTCTTCTTCATAATAGAGTATTCATATTTTATATACACTTTAGGAACATGGTAAAAGCATGCATTCTTATCTTGTTATGTTTATTATGGTAATAGACATATATGCATACCTATTACACTTGTTAAATGTATTATGCAAATTAGATAAGCAGCACAAAAGAAACAGCAGTAGTTAAAGAATGAAATTTATTTAAATTAATACATTTCTGCATTGCAATTTAATATTCACATCAAAGCATCCCAGAAAAGACATCCTATTAAGATGCATGTGAAAACTCCCAGCTCTTCCTATACTTTTGTTTCAGCTCTTCAGACAAAAAACTAAACAAGACAAGTGTGCATTGATTTTGCAGAGTGAATTCTTCTTCTTGCAGCTGCAGTGGTTTCAAATAAAAGGAGCTTACTTTTTAGAAAGCATAGCTAATTCTCCAGAAAGCCCTTTCAATATACCAATTTTTTCCAACCTGGCAGTTTTGGATTGCATCTGCCGATTACTTAGATATGGAAGTAGCTATTTCCCATAAAATTGTTCCCCTGCTCATAGTACCGAATCATGTTAGATACCTTCTTAAAATGCTAGTTGCAAGATACATTATTTTAATGCTTCTTTCAGTATCATGTATAAAAGAACAATCTTACTCAGCCAATGTCTATTTAGAAAAAAATTGAATCTTATTCTTCCTATATAGTAAGATACTTTTGTAAAATAACAGGTTTTCAATATCAGGACGCAAAACAAATTCTACCATTTTATTGAATATAACATGCAAAATATGCTATAAAGATATAATATACATAAACTGAAGGCAACAGTTCACATAAAACTGAACAGTTGTAAAAAACTGCAACAGGTGTGACAAACAGTACTGCATATTTATTTTAATAACAAGAGTGTAAAGAAAAATGTACATTGGAAATATGAAATTCAAAAACTGTTCTTAAGTGCTTGCAGGACATTGACCCTGAAAGTATGACATCTGCTGAAAATAGAGCAATCTACATTAATAGTTTATGCCTACCTATTTGATATTCAGAGTACCTTATAAAAAGGCATCCTTCAGAGTGTGTGTGAACAGGTTAATGGAATATATTTTTTAAGCTTTACCAACCTTTTTTCTCAGATGGCTGACTTCACACTACCTTGCTGGGCACTGCTGTATATGCCACTGGCATATAACATACAACACTTAGAAAAGGTTGCAGTGTTTACTAGCTTCTGTGTCCTGAATCTTGACTTGCATTCTGATAATTTGTCTTTCACTTGGCTTGCCTTCTGACTCGGGATAAATTAATATGAAGGTAGTGACTTTGGCTTATGTCCTGACTTCACCTTTTGCCTGCTGCCTTTTTATCTTTGCTGTCTTCCTTGTATTGACCTTGAACTAGATTTTGACCCAGCTACTGTCTGCTGAATAGGTACAGCTTGGCTGCTGCTGACTGTTTGCTTGACCTGACCATGTTCTGCTTCCTGCACCTGTGGATTCCAGCTCTTGACCTGCATTCGTAAAAAACTGTCCAGCTCATATGGTGGGGTGAGGCCAGCAATCTATAAGAAAGGAGTCTGTCATGCAAGGGGGAAACTTCGGGTTGTGCTGAAGTGGGGTTAGGGGGCCTGGGGAAGATGAGATCTTATATTTACGGCACGCTTCATGGAAAGGAAGTAGTGTAACCCCTATTAGGGGGTATGTTTTGCAGGATAGGGGGATGAGGCCGATACCTAACCATGGGATTTGGTGGAGATGTGGTGGGAATATGTCTTGTTCTAGTTGGACCCATGCATTTATCCAGGAATGGAGGTTCCAATCGACCACCCTCGTTAGTTGGCAGGCTAGATAATATTTTTTAATATCTGGAAGGCCTATACCTCCTTTCAGTTTGGGGATAGTCAATGTATCTTGGCTCAAGCTCGGTCCTGATGTGCCACAAAGGAAGGATGTACACTCACTGTGGTAGGATGAGAAAAAGGCTGGTGGTAGTTTTAACAGAATGGTTTGTAAAACATATAAGATTCTGGGAAGAATATTCATTTTTAAAATTGCGGCTCTCCCAATGAGAAAAGCCAATGAGAAAAGCCCTGTGGACCATGATTTTAGATCACACTGTATATTCTGTAAAATTGGGAGATAATTCTTGACGTAGAGGTCTGAGAGATTGGCAGGAAATTGGATACTTAGATATGTTATCGCATTTTGGTTTCAACTAAACAAAAAATTTGCTTGCCATTGTCTGAGTATGTCTTGAGGGAGAGAGATGTTTAGTGAATATGATTTTGAGAACTTAATCTGTAGGTTCATTTGAAATTTCGAAGTAGGGAAATCTTTAAGAAGATTAGGGATTGTAATGAGTGGTTCCGATAAGAATAAGAGAACATCATCTGCAAAGGTAGCTAATTTATGGGATTGTTTAATAATCATGATTCCTTTGATATCAGGGTTCCATCTAAGGTGACGTAGTAGTGGTTCAAGGGTTAAGACTAGAGTTGAGCGAACCCGGACTGTATTGTTCGGGATCGTACCGGACTTCTTTGTATTCGGTATCCGGACACGGACCCGAACATTTCACTGTATGTTCGGGATACAGTCCGTTGTTCGGCAATGTTATTTCATGTTTTGGAGCAGTTTTAATGTTTTGGGGCAGTTTTAATGGCGCAGTTTCAACAGCTGCAAGGCAGCCAATCAGCAAGCGTTTAACTAGTGTGCCCTTAGAAGCCATCACAGCCATGCCTACTAATGGCATGGCTATGATTGGCCAGTGCAGGATGTGACCCAGCCTCTATATAAGCTGTAGCCACATAGCGCCGTGCGTCACTCTGCTCTAACTATACTAGGGACAGGTTCCTGCTGCTGCTGAGGGAGAGATAGGAGATTATTATTGTAGGGGCAGGCTGGAGATTGCTTTCAGGGAAAGAATAGGAAGAATCTTCTTTAATCAGACAGCGATCTACATTGATTTTATTGTGTGGGGGTGCAGTTCACGATCTTTTTGCCCTGACCTGAGCCCAGTGAGGGGGAGGGAGAAAAAAAAACTTTTATCAGTCTGTTAGGTGGGCGGCGTGCGGCGTGCAGCAGCCATGTAATGCAAGCTCAGTGCATATGTGTCTGCTTAATCTGGGTTTAAAAAAGAAAAAAACTTTTTTCCTTCATATTTTACAGTGACATACAGTGTATAGACACTGCTTTTCTAATCTGCTCTTCAAAAAGTACCAATGTAAGGCAAAAATAATTATTTTTCAGTTTTTAGGGAAAAAAAAATATTTTTCAGTTTTTCATTCTAATGTTTTTTTTTTTATTCAATAGCTGAATAGAACAACAACAGTATCCAACCTGTTAGGCGTGTGGCGTGTAGCGGCCATGTAATGCAAGCTCAGTGCATATGCGTCTGCTTAATCTGGATTAAAAAAAAAAAAGCTTTTTTTCCTTCATATTTTACTGTGACTTACAGCATTTAGACACTGCAGTTCTAATCTGCTCTTCAAAAAGCACCAATGTAAGGTAAAAATAATTATTTTTCAGTTTTTAGGGAAAAAAAAATATTTTTCAGTTTTTCAATCAAATGGGTTTTTTTTAAACTCAATAGCGGAATAGAACAACAACAGTATCCAACCTGTTAGGGCATGTAGCGGCCATGTAATGCAAGCTCAGTGCATATGTGTCTGCTTAATCTGGATTTAAAAAAGAAAAAACTTTTTTCCTTCATATTTTACTGTGACTTGCAACGTTTAGACACTGCAGTTCTAATCTGCTATTCAACAAGCACCAATTAAGGGGACAATTATTTTTCAGTTTTTCATTCATACTTTACTGTGACACTGTCATACAGCATTTAGACACTGCTGTTCAAATCTGCTCTAAAAATCACCAATTAAAGGGAAAAATAAAAATGTTTCATTCATATGTTACAGTGAGATACACCCATTGGATACTGTTGTTTTATTGCGCTTATCAATAAAAACCCATTTAGGGGAAAAAAATGTAATTGCGTCCTAGTCTGCATATGTTACAGTGAGATACACCCATTGGATACTGTTGTTGTATTTCGCTTATCAATAAAAACCCATTTAGGGGAAAAAAATGTAATTGCGTCCTAGTCTGCATATGTTACAGTGAGATACACCCATTGGATACTGTTGTTGTATTCTGCTTATCAATAAATAAGTCAATAAGTCAATCAATAAGTCAATCAATAAGTCTCACCAGCATGTGCAAGGTGGAGTTCCACCTTGTGGGCACGTCACATATGAGGCGGTGAGCGGGAAGGCTGAAGTTACGCTGCAGCGCTGACAGGCGAGCAGCAGCAGGGTGAGAATGCTGAAAGTGCGCACACTTTCTACAGCAGCTCTGACATATTGGGGTAATTTTTAAGGAACCTCTGCACCACCAAATTCAGCACATGGGCCAGGCAAGGGATGTGTGTCAAACCGGCTAGGCTAGGAGCTGCTACGAGATTTCACCCGTTATCGCACACCACCAGGCCGGGCTTGAGGCTCACTGGCAGCAACCACTCATTGGTCTGCTGTTCAATGCCCCTCCACAACTCCTGCGCGGTGTATGTTTTTTCCCCCAAACAGGCAAGTTTTAAAAATGCCTGCTGTCGTTTACCCCTGGCTGTGCTAAAGTTGGTGGTGAAGGTGTTACGCTGACCGGATGAGGAGGCGGTAGAGGATGAGGAAGGGGAGTAGGAGGAGTTAGGAACAGGAGGCAAACTGAAACACCCTGCAATCCTCGGTGGTGGAAGGAAATGCGCCAAACTGCTATCCGCCTCAGGCCCAGCCACCACTGCATTTTCCTAGTGTGCTGTTAGGGAGAGATAACATCCCTGACCGTGCTTACTGGTCCACGTATCCATAGTTAGGTGGACCTTGTCACAGATGGCGTTGCGTAGTGCACACCTGATTTTGTCACCCACTTGGTTGTGCAGGGAAGGGATGGCTTGCCTGGAAAAGTAGTGGCGGCTGGGCATGATGTACTGTGAGACAGCCACCGCCATAAGGCTTTTAAAACTCTGCATCTCCACCAGACGGAATAACAGCATTTCAAAGGCCAGGAATTTTGAAATGCTGGCATTCAGGGCCAGGGATCGCGGGTGGGTAGGGGGGTACTTCCTCTTCCGCTCCAGTGTTTGGCAGATAGAAGCTGAACTCTTCCACAGGACATTGTGGAGATGGTTGTTGGTGACCCAGGTGGTGGTGTTGCTGGCAGATCCTCTGTTTGCGGGGTGGCAGGTGTCACTGTCACTACAGAGTTGGATGAAGAGGCCGAGACTGCATCAGAAGAGGAAGCAGGAGGAGCCAGAGACCTTTCTTGGTTTTTGAGGTGTCTACTCCACTGCAGCTCGTGCTTTGCACCTAGATGCCTGGTCATGCAGGTTGTGCTCAGGTTGAGAAGGTTTATGCCTCGCTTCAGGCTCTGACTGCACAGCGTGCCAACCACTCGTGTCCTGCCATCATCACATTGTCTGAAGAACTGCCACGCTAGGGAACTCCTTTGAGCTGGCTTTGTTGTGCTCGGTCCCTTTCTGCGTTGGGCAGTAGCAGGCATAGTGTCTAGGGCACGGCCGCTCCGCTTTTGCACCCTGCTCCTTCTTCTGCTGTGCTGGTGGCTCTGTGCGACCACTGCCTCTTCCTCCAAACTACTCAGGTCACCTGCGTGACTTTCATTCCATGTGGGGTCAAGGACCTCATCGTCCTCCACATCGTCTTCCACCCAGTCTTCACCCCTGCCCTACTTGTCGGTCTCCACAATTTGGAATTCCGCAGCAGTTGGCACCTATGTTTTGTCATCATCTGAGACATGCTGCGATGGTCCTCCCATGTACTCTTCTTGAGACATAAGTGGTTGGGCATCGGTGCACTCAATATCTTCCACTTCTGGGGCAGGGCTAGGTGGATGGCGTCATCAAAAAAAAGAAGAGACTGCTGCACGCCTTGGGGCTCAGACTGCTTGGCTGATTTGCAAGGGGGTGAGGTGAAAGATTGATGGACATCGGCTGCAGGTGCCAACTCTGACCTTTCAGCAGAAGACTAGGTGGGAGACAATGTGAAGGAACTGGAGGCACTGTCAGCAACCCAATCTACTATCGCCTGTACTTGTTCTGGCCTCTACATTTGTAGAGGCGCATTAGGCCCTGCCAAATACTGCTGCAGGTTCTGTCGCCTACTCGCAGGTGAGAAAGGTGTTTCACTTGTGTGTGTAGCTGATCGACCACGTCCTCTCCTTGCAACAGGAGCTCCACCAGCAGCACCACGACCCAGCACTAACATGGTTGAGCAGTATGTGTGCACACGCCTAGACGTACTGAATGACGGGTCTGCCCCCTTCAACTTCTGGGTCTCCAAGTTGGGCATATGGCCTGAGCTTGCCCTTTACGCCTTGGAGGTGCTGGCCTGCCCTGCAGCCAGTGTATTATCTGAATGGGGAATTTAGCACGGCTGGGGGCGCTATCACAGACAAGCGCAGCCGCCTGTCCAGAGCCAATGTGGACAAGCTTACGTTCATTAAAATGAACCAGGCATGGATCCCACAGGACTTGTCCGTACCTTGTGCAGAATAGACATGTATACCGGCCTTACCCAGCCATTGTTGTATTTGATCTTTCTTACTCTTTTGGGGTGTACCCTAATTTAAAAAAAAAATGAAATTAAAATCCGAAACCAATGTTGGCTACCTCATCCTCCTTCTCCACGCTGCCGCCGCTTCCACCTACACCGCCATATCCACCGCCACCTCAACCTCCTACTCCATATGGGCCTCGTCCTTCTCCTACATTATTCAAGATTATTATTTTTTATTTTTATGTATTTTAAGTTATTTCCCTATCCAAATGTGTTTGCAGAGCACTTGCCATGCTATTAAGAAGATTTTGCTGCCATTTGCAGCCCTCTAGCCCTTTCCATGTGTTTTTCATAGCCATTTTAGTGCTCAAAAGTTCGGGTCACCATTGACTTCAATGGGGTTTGGGATCGGGGTAAAGTTCGGGTTAAGTCAGGGTCACGAACCCAGACTTTTTTTTTCAAGTTTAGCCAGACCCGCCGAACCCGGACATCCAGGTGTTCGATCAACTCTAGTTAAGAAGACGAAAATCAGGGGAGAAAGGGGGCACCCCTGATGTGTTCCATTTGAAATTGAGAAGGCATTTGACAGGTGGCCTTTGACTTGTACTTTCGCCATGGGGAGGAGTAGAGAGCTAGGATAAAGCGCAACATACATTCTTGGAAGCCAAATGTCTTAAGGGCTTTGGACATGTAGTCCCAGGCCTCTCTGTCAAATGCATTCTCAGCGCCAAGGGAAAGAAAGAAGCCCGGGTTTACGGGTGGATGTGAGCCAATGGTGAAAATGAATTGCCCTTAGGGTGTTATCCCTGGCTTCTCTACCAGGTATGAAAACCACTTGATTGAGGGATATCAGTTGAGATAAAAGGGGTAGGAGGCTGTTGGCCAGTATTTTAGCATATAGTTTAAGGTCAGTAACTAAATTGGTCTGTAGTTGATGACTAATGAGGGATCTTTAGGGATCAATGTTATATGGGCTTATGGATGGTTGATTGAGGGCCGATAGGGAGTTGAAGGCTGATAAGTATTGGGGTAGAAGAGGGTCTATGAAAGTTTTATAGTATTGGGCTTCATTTCTTAGAACACTGAAGATAATGAATGTCAAATTTTCATTTCTGTAATTTCATAAACAACTTATGTAATTTGTATAAAATTCAGATTGTATAAAATTCAGATTAAACAATTACAGCAACCTCAAACTTAAAATACAGATTTACAAACAGTTCCAAAGCTCAACTTAAGACTGACCTCTCTTTTACATGGACAACCTAGGTGTTGGTCATTATAGTCCGTCTCCACTCTGCATTAAACATATAAAAGAATATAAGCCACACTCCACTTAGCTCCTATTACAGTATTATTAAAAAATCACTTAATCATATGCATACAGCCAACCTGAATTTCCCTATCCTTGCAGAAGTGTTGAAACGTATCAAGGAAGGTTGGTTTTTGAGTGGAAACATTGCTGTATGAAGTCAATTCATACTGTAAGAAGAGCTAAGTGGAGTACGACTGATATTATTTCATATTTAAAAATACATTATTTTAGCCTCAAAGTGGACCTAAAGTCATTAACTTTTTTATGCTGCGTACACATAATCAGATAATCGGATAATTTATCATTTGCATTTTGTTACATGATACTTATATCAAATTCAACAATGTGTACTAAACGTATGATTTTTTTAATACGATTCTGGAAAAGCTTCCTGTTTGTGTAGCTATGTATCGGAAGTAATATAACAAGTAAACATGACCAGCACTATGGAGTATATGAGATATGAGATAAATAGAAATGAAATAGGTGTAAGCTGCCACCAACCAACCCCTGGGGTACAAGAGTTAAAATGTGAGATAAAAAATATATAGAAGGCTGGTAAAAGGCGCTACCTATAAGTGATGACTTCACACAAAAATCATTAATGTCTGATCAAAAATACATGAATGCAAGTGTGATATAAAGTGCAATGTGCCAGTGGCTGAAGTAATCAAGGGTATAAATTCCACAGACCCTCAACAAGTGCTCAGTAATATAGATGCTATACTGTGAGCGAACAGAAATGTGCAATGAGTGATAATAATGAAAGTGCACCAATTGTGATAATAATTTATTGTTAAACTATATTAACTTATAAAGTGCAGGTGGCAATTGAATAGTGAATATATAAATAAATAAATAGTGCAAAATATCGCAAAGAATAATTTCATATAATAAAGTGCATATAAATTCCTTAATATTGGTATATATTATAGTGAACCAAATAAAAAAATAGGAAAGTAAGGTGTCCTTTCCTAAAAAGGTGGTTAGTGTAGTGTTCAGAATAACACCAAAAGTTGTTTCCTCAAACCATAAAGGAGAAAACAAAAAGAGACAAAGGAAAGTGTCTACATCTGTGTTCACCACAAGATGTCACACTAGCAATACGACCTGTGTGATGAAGACAGGCTGACAAATCCAGGGGTTCCCTCCGCTTCTGATGAGCAGATGATAGGGAGATCCTAGCGATCTAGGTGCTCAAACAGAAACAGAACCCCATGATGAAAAATGCAAGGCAGTAATACATAAAATAGTGTAAACTCACTTGGTAGGCTGGTCAGGATCAGTGTGGTAAGCGCCGGGAAGCTTCCGCGTTCCACGGCTCAGGCTCCGTAACTGGAAGTGACGTAAGACTATTAGACTCCACCCTATGCGTTTCGTCATCTGTGACATGAGGGGCGGGGTCTCCTGATGACGTCACCGGACGGCCAAGCCCACAATGGTTATATAACAAGCTGCAGAGACCGGAGACCGGCATAATCACCAGAGACATTGTCTGAGGAGGACCGGAGGAAGAAGAAGAGCCGAGAGCAAAAGAGCAAAAGAGCAGAAGAGCGGACAGCAAAAGAGCAGAAGACCAGAAGAGTGGAGGGGGAGAAGAGCAGAAGAGCAGAGAGGGCGAAGACCAGAGCGGAGAAGTCCGGATGAAGATTTTTAATAAACTTTCCAAAACGTCTCCTGTCGTTATTTACATACACTGCCTTTTATGGTGTACCCCATACCCATTTACATAGGGAGGGGGTCTGGGATCTGGGGGCCACCCTTGTTAAAGGGGGCTTCCAGATACCCAGAAGCCCCCTGCCCGCAGACCCCCACAACCACCGACCAGGGTTGTGGGGATGAGGCCCTTGTCCTCATCAACATGGAGGCAAGGTGCTTTGGGGTGGGGGGTGCAGAGCTCCTCCTGCCCCAAAGCACCAACACCCCCCCATGTTGAGGGCATGTGGCCTGGTATGGTCCAGGGGGGGGGGTGAGGTTGCTTGCTCGTCCTCTCCCCCTTCCTGCCCCACCGGGCTGCATGCTCGGATAAGGGTCTGGTATGGATTTTGGGGGGACCTGACGCCATTTTTTTGGCGTGGGGCTACCCTCAAATTCCATACCAGACCTAAAGGGCCTGGTTTGAAACCTGGGGGGGACCCCCACTCAGTTTTTATTCCCATTTTGGTGTGGAGTTCCCCCTTAAGATTCTCACAGCGCAAGTCGCACCGCAAGTCAGATCATCCTGACCTGACTTGCGGTGCGCCTTCCATTAAAATCAATAGGCCCCCATAGGGAACCATTGATTTTGAATGGAGGCAGAAAAAATGCTGCTAAAAGCAACGTGGCCAAACGTGCAATAACGCCAATGGAGAAAGTTACTGAAAGCACGTTTAACAGCTGCTTTTTCCCGGCGTCAGAACTAGCTTTGCAGCACGTTTTTTCTAACGTACCGTGTACATAAAGCCTTAAATGACAGGAGTTTAAAACAAAAGGTGTTACAGTAAGTCATTTAAATGGTGTAACTGGGATAATGAGTGCCAGCAAGGTTGAAGGGTTTTCTCAGTGCACAACGTACACACCAATGTAGCAAAAGCTCCAGGATAAATATTGCTTTGGCATATTGCCCTTCTGGGAGCATTAGAACTCTGAAATCAGAAATAGTGAATTGCAACACTTAGTGGAATGGACAACCTTGAAACCAGTCCTCTCTTCACTGAGCAGGTGGTTAATGGGTTGATGTGGAGGGTGAAGAGGTATGTCAGAATGAAAAGGTAGCAAGAAGAGCTACTGTAGTTAGAGGGCGTGGTAGAGGCTTACAGAATTTATTTATTTTTACTCTGTCTCCCCAAAAAGGAGCATAACCTGGAATATTATTACCCCCTCATGAGAACAATGGGGCCAAATGTCCTCAATATCAATTAAATGATACTTCTGTTACGCACCAAAGCTTCCAACACTTCTGTTTTGCTTGGTAGACTTTTTTTGCATTGGTGAACAAAATCACCTGCTATAGCTATAGCCCTCCCCTCATCCTTACCCATTCTACCCTCCATTAGGCTGGCAATGCATTATATTATACAATTCTCTTGTACAATTTTCCTTTAGATTTACTATAACCATATAATATGACGTCAAACTTAAACACTTTCAATTTGTATGCAATTAAGCAGGCCCTTGCACTACATAGTTGAAAGTAGATCTAAAGGAAATTGAATAAGACAATTGTATAATGTATGGCCAGCTTAATTAAGTATCTGATACCTGTCTAACTTGTCTGGCCCATTATATTCTAATTCACATGCCTTTGAGGTTTCTTGACAAACAGAAGCAAGCAGAGATACGGTATGTCATATAGCAGTGGTCCTGCTATTGCAGCTAAATGCCAGATCTCTGCACACTGTTTGTAAACACAAAATGTCACTTTTAAATGGGTACATCATTCCCCATTAATAGCTTCACATGCAGATTTAAGACATTCCTCCAAGAACTGCATTAAAATACTTCTCTTCAAAATGAAGATTTTAAATATATATATATATATATATATACAGTAAAACCTTGGTTTGAGAGTAACTTGGTTTAAGAGCGCTTTGCAAGACAAGCAAAATTTTCAAATAAATTTTGACTTGATATACAAGCGTTGTCTTGATATACAAGTAGCCTCAAGTCACAGCTGAGTATAAAAGAGAAGAGAGGCGCCTCTTAGTGTAGCAATATGGTTAAATGTAATGAAGGTACAACATTTAGCAACTCACATGGTTGATGATTGGAACAGTCACATCTAAGGATGCAGGCATCAGGGGTAAAGCTGTCCACATAGGACCATCCTCCGCACCATCATCTACGTAATCCTTTCCATGCTGCCCCTCGCTTTCAGATCGCTTTACTGCAGGGTGGTCTTGCCGTTCAGGATTACAGACTAGCAGCCGGTGGTGCAGAAGATGGTCTATGTGGACAGCTTTACCCCGGATGCCTGCATACTTAGATGTGCCTGTTTTATTCATCAACCATGTGAGTTGCTAAATGTTGTACCTTCATTAAATGGAACCTTATTGCTACACTTAGAGGCGGCTCTCGTCCCTTTGATACCCTGTAGCTCCTGCTGGATTTTGCTTCCAATCCCCTTGTGGAAGTGGCTATTTGTGGATGGACATTTTATGGTTCCACAACCTATCGCAATGCTATAATCTTTTTATATGGACTATAAATTGAAGGATTTATGAATAAATGGTTGTGGAACGAATCATCTGAGTTTCCATTATTCCTTATGGGGAAATTCGCTTTGATATAAGAGTGCTTTGGATTACAAGCATGCTTCCGGAACGAATTATGCTCGCAATCCAAGGTTTTACTGTATATTACATATATATATATATATATATATATATATATATTTTTTTTTTTTTTTTTTGTTTCCTTGGTACGTGTCCGGAATATGGCATTGGCAGTGCCCAATGAGCAAAATGCCATTTTTAACAAAAATTGCCCTTAAAGAGACTATTAAAAAAAAAAGAAAACAATCAAGATTCCCTTCCTATAAACATCAATGGGGTTCAGCACGATGTTCAGGCTTATCTGATTTTTTCTTGGGCTTGCAGAAACTTTACAGTTCACCCATTCCTAGTTTCTTAAATGGTGACTATTTCCACGAGTCACAACAAAGGGAGTGCAATGGTGCTATATGCTCTGCAATGTGAATGGCATTTAGTGTAAACCCTAGTTGCCCCAAATAGTTTGTGTTTACCATTATATATTTTAATGTGAAAAGTACAATCAGTTTATATGGTCTAGAATATTGTTTAATCTGCTTTACAATGTAAATTATGTACAACTATTACCCTGTTGTCTAAAGCCATGACAAGGAAAGGCTTTTGAAAACAAAACAGTTTTATTTTCACAGCTGTTATTCATCTATAATGTATATGTTACATTTTTAATTTCCTGCTTTTAAAAAATATGTATTACAAAAGGAATCACAAACAGTATTAGATAGGAAGAAACAATAATAAAATATAAGGGATATAATGCAATTTGAAAGTAGTTTGCAGTATAGTTATGGAATTGCTTTGGTAAAGAAGTCATTTCAGCAAAGAGTCTGAAATCTAGACTATGCAATTTCAATTACATGGTGGAACTCAGTCCCTTCTATAACTGTATAAGGAAGTAATGTAATGTAATGTAATGTTATCAGAGCTGCTAGTGCTTTTTGTTAATATGGAACTACATATCAGATGAGACACACTATTGCCTTGCTAAAGAAGAATGCTGCACTAAGTGTTATGAACTGAGGGCCATTTGCATCAATAGACTTTATTGTAATATTGGATTTAACCACTTTACCACCGGAGGATTTTGCTGTCTTATGTCCAGGCCACTTTTTGCGATTCGGCACTGTGCAACTTTAACTGACAATTGCGCGGTCGTGCAACGCCGTACCCAAACGAAATTTACGTCTTTTTTTTCTCCCACAAACAGTGCTTTCTTTTGGTGGTATTTGATCGCCTCTGCGCTTTTTATTTTTTGCCATATTAATAAAAAAATGTGAAATTTTGAAAAAATAACAATATTTTTCTACTTTGACAGTTAAAAAATATCCAATATATTAAATTTTTGTCATATATTTAGGCCAAAATGTATTTAGCTACATGTCTTTGACCAATAAATTCTCAATGAGCATATTTATACCCGCTTTAAGACCGGAAGATTTTACCCCATTCCTGACCAGGCCATATTTTGCGATTCGGCACTGCGTTACTTTAACGGACAATTGCGCGGGCGTGCGATGCTGTACCCAAATTAAATTTTTGTCCTTTTTCTCCCACAAATAGATATTTCTTTTGGTGGTATTTGATCACCTGTGCGATTTTTACTTTTTGTGCTATAAACAAAAAAATAGCGACAATTTTGAAAAAATAACAATATTTTTCACATTTTTTATATGAAATTCCCCCCAAAAAATGTAAAAATCTAAATTTTTTAACATTTTAGGCCAATTTGCTTTCTGATACATATTTTTGGTAAAAAAATTGCAACAAGCGTATTTTGATTGGTTTGCGCAAAAGTTATCACAGCTATTAACTACTGGAAATTTATGTCATTTTTATTGTTTTTTTTTAACTAGTAATGGCGGCAATCTGCGATTTTTTTGCGGGACTGCAACATTGCGGCGGACAGATCGGACCCTTGACTGACATTTTTGACACTTTTGGGGGTACCAGTGACATTACTACAGTAATCAGTGCTATAAATATGCACTGTAACTGTAAAAATTGCACTGGCAGGGAAGGGGTTAACTTTTATTGGTGATCAAGGGGTTAATGTATGCCTGGTGCTTACTAACGTGTGTGGGGGGAGGGGACTGAGTGACACAGGCACAGATCGCAGGTTCACATATGCTGAATCCTGCAATCTGTCCATGCCTGTTACTTAGGAGATCTGCCCGCTTTGTTTACACAAGCGGGCGGATTTCCACACTCGATCCCCGGCGATCGGGGAAGAGCAGCAGTGATCACCGCATCTCTTCCCCTGGCCCGACTCCCGCTGTGACTGAAAACAGTGGTAGCGAGTCTCCGGCGGTGCGCGCGCGCCGCCCACAAAGGGGAGGAGTCCAGCGACGTAGGTCTACATCGCTGGACGATATCGAGCCACTTTGCCGCAGTGCGGTCAACGTGACCGGTCGGCAAGTGGTTAAGAGAAACATCGACACTATGAAAAAAAAAGTATATACTGTTCAAAAAATTAAAGGAACACTTTGAAAACACATTAGTTCTCAATAGGGAAAAATATCATGCTGGATATCTATACTGATATGGACTGGGTAATGCGCTAGGAATGAAAGGGTGCCACATTGTTTAATAGAAATTAAAATGATCACCCTAAAGAGGGCTGAATTCAAAGACACCCCAACAATCAAAGTGAAAAAAAAATGATGCAGTAGGCTAGTCCATTTTTCTAAAATTTTATTACAGCAACTGAGAATGGTACTCAGTATTTTGTATGGCCCCCCATATGCATGCCTGAAAACATTGGGACATCATCCTAATGAGAGGATGGATGGTGTTCTGGGGTATTTCCTCCCAGATCTGGATCAGGGCATCACTGAGCTCCTGAACAGACTGAGGTGCAAGCTGGTGGCATCAGATGGACCGAAACATAATGTCTCTGAGGTGTTCTATTGGATTTAGGTCAGACGAGCATGGGAGCCATTCAGTGATATCAATTCCTTCATCCTCCAGGAACTGGCTACATACTCTTGCAACATGAGTAAGGACATTGTCATGCACCAGGAGGAACCCAGGACCCACTATACCAGCATAGGGTCTGTCAATGGGTCCAAGGATTTAATCCCAATACCTAATGGCAGTCATGGTGCCATTGTCTAGCCTGTAGAGGTCTATGTGTCCCTCGATGGATATGCCTCCCCAGACCATTATTGACCCACCATCAAACCAGTCATGCTGAATGATGTTACGGGCAGCATAACATTCTCCACCGCTTCTCCAGACCCTTTCATATCTGTCACATGTGTTCTGGGTGAACCTGCTCTCATCTGTAAAAAGCACAGGGTGCCAGTGGCAGACCTGCCAATTCTGGTGTTTCAATGGCAAATGGCAATTGAGCTCCACAATGCCAGGCAGTGAGCACAGGGCCCGCTAGAGGATGGCGGGCCCTTGGGCCACCCTTATGAAGTCTTTTTCTGATTGTTTGGTTAGAGACATTTACACTAGTGGCCTGCTGGAGGTCATCTTGTAGGGCTCTGGCAGTGCTCATCCTGTTCCTCCTTGCACAAAGGAGCATATACCAGTCCTGCTGATGGGTTAATGACCTTCTAAGGTCCTGTCAAGCTCTCCTAGAGTAGCTGCCTGTCTCCTGGAATCTCCTCCATGCTCTTGAGACTGTGCTGGGAGACACAGCAAACCTTCTGGCAATGGTACGTATCGCTGTGCCCTCCTGGAGGATTTGGACTGCCTGTGCAACCTCTATAGGGTCCAGTTATTGCCTCATGCTACCAATAGTGACACTGACCCTAGCCAAATGCAAAACTAGTGCAAAAAACAGCCAGAAAAGATGAGTAGGGGAAGTCTACAGGCCTGCCCCTGTAAAACCACTCCTGTTTTGAAGGTCGTCCCATTATTGCCCATCTGGCGCACCTGTTGTTAATTTCCTTAACATCAAAGCAGCTGAAACTGATTAACAACCCCCTCTGCTACCTAACTAACCAGATCAATATCCCAGGAGAGGAGTTTAATTGACTTGATGCTAAACTCTGATTAAAAAGTGTTCCTTTAATTTTTTTAGAGCAGTGTTTATTTATACTGTATATGTACACACTGTATACAGTATCTCATAAAAGTGAGTACACCCCTCACATTTTTGTAACTATTTTTGCAACTATTTTATGATATCACTGAAACACTGAAGAAATTACACTTTGCTACAATGTAAAATAGTGAATGTACAGCTTGTATAACAGTGTAAATTTGCTGTCCCCTCAAAATTACTCAACACACATTCATTAATGTCTACACTCCTGGCAACAAAAGTGAGTAAACCCCTAAGTGAAAATGTCCGAATTGGGCCCAATTAGCAATTTTCCCTCCCCTGTGTCATGTGACTTTATATTGTTACAAGGTTTTAGGTATGAATGGGGAGCAGGTGTGTTAAATTTGATGTTACATAGTTACATAGTTAGTGAGGTTGAAAAAAGACATCCGTCCATCCAGTTCAACCTACGATGTGTGTGTGTGTTTGCTGTTAACCGTACATTGTATACCCCTGTATGTTGTGGTCTTTAAGGTGCCCATCTAATAGTTTTTTGAAACTATCAATGCTCCCTGCTTATACAACTGCTTGTGGAAGAGAATTCCACATCCTTACCGCTCTTACAGTGAAGAACCCCTTACGCACTTTAAGGTTAAACCGCTTTTCCTCTAGTTTTAGTGAGTGGCCACGTGTCTTATTGTATCTCCTTTCTCTGAATAGTTTGTTCCTTATGCTAGGGTCGCCAGTACAGTATTTGTACATTGATATCATATCCCTCCTCAATCGTCTCTTCTCCAGAGAGAATAAGTTCAGTGCTTGTAGTCTTTCCTCATAGCTGATGTCCTCCATTCCCCTAATTATTGGTCAAAACCATACAGCGGTTTAACAGGACAGGTTCCACTCAGAACAGGCCTCGCCATGGTTGACCAAAGAAGTTGAGTGCACGTGCTCAGCGTCATACCCAGAGGTTGTTTTAGGGAAATAGATGTATGAGTGCTGCCAGCGATGCTGCAGAGGTTGAAGGGGTGGGGAGTCAGCCTGTCAGTGCTCAGAACATACGCCGCACAGTGCATCAAATTGGTCTGCATGGCTGCTGTCCAAGAAGGAAGCCTCTTCTAAAGATGATGCAAAAGAAAGCCCAAAAACAGTTTGCTGAAGAGAAGCAGTCTAAGGAGATAGATTACTGGAACCATGTCCTGTGGTCTGATGAGACCAAGATAAATGTATTTGGTTCAGATGCTGTCAAGCGTGTATGGCGGCAACCATGTGAGGAGTACAAAGACAAGTGTGTCTTGCCTACAGTCAAGCATGGTGGTGGGAGTGTCCTGGTGTGGGGCTGCAGAAGTGCTGCTGGCACTGAGGAGCTACAGTTCATTGAGGGAACAACCATAAATGCCAACATGTACTGTGATATACTAAAGCAGAGCATGATCCCCTCCCTTCAGATACTGGACTGCAGGGCAGTATTCCAACATGATAATGACCCCAAACACACCTCCACGACAACCACTGCCTTGCTAAAGAAGCTGAGGGTAAAGGTGATGGACTGGCCCTATTGAGCATCTGTGGGGCATCCTCAAACAGAAGGTGGAGGAGCGCAAGGTCTCTAACATCCACCAGCTCCGTGATGTCGTCATGGAGGAGTGTAAGAGGACTCCAGTGGCAAACTGTGAAGCTCTGGTTAACTCCATGCCCAAGAGGGTTTAGGCAGTGCTGGAAAATAATGGTGGCCACACTAAATATTGACACTTTGGGCCCAATTTGGACATTTTGACTTAGGGGTGTACTCACTTTTGTTGCCAGCAGTTTAGATATTAATGGCTGTGTGTTAAGTTATTTTGAGGGGACAGTAAATTTACACTGTCATACAAGCTTTACATTCACTACTTTACATTGTAGCAAAGTGTCATTTCTTCAGTGTTGTCACATGAAAAGATAGAATAAAATATTTTCAAAAATGTGAGGGGCGTACTCACTTTTGGGAGATACTGTATATCATTTTTCCTTATGTATAAAGTATATACATGTGGGGGAAAAAAAAGGATTAAAATGTACCCAACACCATTGCACCTCCTCAGTTTATTGTTCTAGACAATGTCTGTATCAGGAATTTGTGTTCCCATGATGAAACTGGAAATTCTTCTACCCCACTCTGTAAAAGCAACACAGCATGATGAGCATGAAACTTTGTAGAAAAATTGAAAATGTGCAAACAGGCAGTTTATTTTTTAATTGCGAAAGTGATATACTATGTCTCTTCTGTAATAAAAAATTCTTACCTCGGGGCGTATGCGTGAAGTTTGGCATGATGGATAGTGATGGACGAACATCGGCCGGGGCGGTTCGCGAACATTAGCCGCAAACTTTCTCAAATGTCCGCGAACTGCAAGTTCGCGGCGGGCCCCAGTGACTTTAATGGGAGGTGAACTTTAAAAACCTTTAGGTCATATTTGCAGCCACAAAAGACTTACTAGCTGTGCACAAATAGTCCCACCACATGGACAATGTCATAACAGGAGTATTGCAATTGGAAAAGTTGCCCTAAAATTTTTATTTATTTTTTTTCAGCAAAAAATGTTTTTTTTCCTAAATCAGCCAGAATTGATAGCAGCCGGTAAATACATGTCAAATACATATAGGGTCCATTCACACATCTGTAAAATGGGTCAGCATACATTTCACAATTTGGCGGAACGTTTACAGACCCATTGATTTTAAATTCCATTCTGAAAAATTAGGCATTCGCAGGATAAAGAAGTAAGTGTCGGTCATAAAAGGCCCCAAAAATTAGCCCACATGGGTATACCTGACAGCTAAGAATGTTGTATTCTGTGGTTGAAGGTACATTAGGCATTCACAGGATAAATAAGTAAGTGTTGGCCATGAAAGGCCCCAAAAATTAGCCCACACGGGTTTACCTGACAGCTAAGAACGTTGTATTCTGTGACTGGAGGTACATTAGGCATTCACAGGATACAGAAGTAAGTGTCGGCCAGTATACACCCCAAAAATTAGCCCACATGGGTTTACCTGACAGCTAAGAATGTTGTATTCTGTGGCTGAAGGTACATTAGGCATTGACAGGCTACAGAAGTAAGTGTTGGCCATAAAAGGCCCCAAAAATTAGGCATTCAATGGACATGAAATGCCTTTTATGCCGCTGTATTTTTCCCGAAGACAAGGACCATTTGTGGCCTGTCATGGGGAATTTAAATGAAACATGGTCTACTCGTCACATGTGTTGAATTCCTCAGAGATCCAGGCCTCATTCATTTTTATAAATGTGAGGTAGTCTACTCTGTCATGAGCTATGCGAGTGCGCTTATCGGTCACGATCCCCCTGCTGCGCTGAACGTCCTTTCAGACAGGACACTGGATGGGGGCAAGCCAACAGTTCCATTGCAAATTGTGCAAGCTCTGGCCAGAGGTCAAGCCTGCCCACCCAGTAGTCCAGGAGTTCATCACTCCTCAGACCGTCCACGTCGGCCGTTAACCCGATGTAGTCGGACACCTGTCAGTCTAGGCGTTCCCTGATGCTGGATCCAGAGTACAGCTGTCGATGGGTCGGCTGAAAGAAGGATCTCATATCTGAAGTGACCAACACATCTTCAAACCGCCCTCTTCTTGCAGGCGCTGTTGGATTGCTACCTGCAACTGTCTCTCTGTGACTGGAAATTCCTCTGCCTGCGCACGCAAAAGCAGAATGCAGCATTTCTCGCAGCAAGGTCTGGAAGTGCTGAATTCTGACCGCCCTCTGTGATGGTGGTAACATTCCGCCATTTTTTGTTTGTACCGGGGGTCTAAGTACATTACCACCCAGTACTGGTCCTTGCCCTTTATGCTATTTATACGGGGGTCCCCCTTAAAACATTGGAGCAAGAAGGCCCCCATTCACACTAAGCTGGACCCAGTTTAGTGGCCTGGCTCCAGCTCATCATCCAGGATAATCTCGTTCTCGTTCTCCTCCCCCCATCCACGGACAACACCAGGGATCCCAGACAGGTTTAAAGCATGCTCTTCTTGCTCCTCCTTATCCGCCCCGGCATTATCCTCCTCTGACTATTCTTCAGACTCCTGTTGTTGACTTGCCTCAGATGGAGTAGCACCCCCTGGGAATTCATCCAACATTGCGACTTCCTCATCTTCCTGCTCCTCGACGGCTTGATCAATGACACGACGCAATGCACACTCCAGAAAGAAGGCGTAAGGTACGATGTAACTAATGGCGCCCTGGCCGTCACTGACCAATTTGGTGATTTCATCAAATGGCCGCAGAAGTCTGCATGCATCGCGCATGAGCAGCCACCGGCGGGGTGAAAAAAACCCAAGCTCCCCAGAACCTGTCCTGCCACAGAGTTCGTACAGGTAGTCGTTAACTGCACGTTTCTGCTGGAGCACCCTATCAAGCATATGCAACGTTGAGTTCCATTGCGTCGGGCAGTCAAAAATAAGACGCCTGACGGGCAGGTTGTTTTGCCACTGAATGTCAGATCTTCTGAAATGGCCCGAAATTTTCCTGGCCTGCCGCAAGACGTCCTGGACCCCAGGGTATTTGGCAACGAATCGCTGCACGACCAAGTTCAGGACGTTTGCCATGCATGGCACGTGTGTTATTTTGCCCTGTTTCAGCGTGCTCAGCAGATTGGCACCATTATTGCACACCACTTTACCAACTGTCAAATTGTGCAGTGTTAGCCACTGATCTGCCTGTGAATGCAAAGCTGAAAGGAGTGCAGGACCAGTGTGGCTCTTGGCTTCCAGGCACAGCATGGCAATGTCTCACCTGGCATGCGGAATAGGTTCTGGGGATCTTGGGCAGCGCAGCGGAAGAGACGGTAGCAGCGGAAAAGGAGGAGTCAGCCGAGGAGGAGAGGGAGGATGGAGTAGGAGGAGGCGAAGAAGAGGCAGGCCTGCATGCAATCCGTGGCGATAAAACCTAATCTACACGGGTTCCACAGTTTACATGCTTGACGTCCGTCAGAAGGTTCACCCAGTGGGCAGTAAAAGTGATATACCTTCCCTGCCCGTGTTTGCTAGACCATGTGTCTGTGGTCACATGTATCTTGGCACCGACACTGTGTGCCAGAGATACATTCACTTGCCGCTGAACATGGCCATACAGCTCTGGAATGCCCTTCTGTGAGAAATATTTCCTGCCTGGGACCTTCCATTGTGGTGTTCCAATGGGCTCAAATTTCCGAAAAGGCCTTCGAGTTCACCAGTTGATATGGCAGTAGTTGGTGGGCTATCAGTTCCGACAAGCCAGAAGTCAAACGTTGGGCAAGAGGGTTATCCGGCGTCATCAGTTTTTTACGCTCCAACATTTGGGCCACGGAAGCCTGCCTTTTTCCAGAACAACGTGAGGACGGCATGATGGAAGGTGGAGTGGAGGACAATTGTAAGGAGAGAGGAGAAGAGGCTGGACGATGAGAGCCTGGAGTGTGGCTTTGTGGGTTCTGACGGCGTTGCTCCCACTGGGCTCGGTAATGGGAGTTCAGGTTCCTTCTTAAGGCGGTTGTCCCTAGGTGAATGTTGGGCTTACTTATGCGTTGACTGCAAAGGCTACAGATGGCAACACTGTTGTCAGCAGCGGACACATTAAAAAAAGCCCACACTGCAGAGCCATGTCCCGGCGTCCTGGGAGCGCCATATGTGACTGTACATGGTTGATGGCTCGCTCCTGATACATTTGCAGTCTGCTTTGCCCCTCCTGTGCAATGCAAGTTCCACCTGCTTCTCCTCCCTATCTGCCGGTCCGTCTCTCCCTCTGAACTACCCTCCTCTTCCTCTCTTGTGGGTACTCATGTGACGTCCATAGACACGTCATCATCCACGTCACCTTCCCCACCACTAACATTCGAGATCTCAGAGTAGGCAGCAACAGCGGGGACCAACCTCCTTGGGCTGATCTGGGTACTATCGTCAGACTGCTGAGTGGCGGCTGTAGCTACCTCCTCCTTCTGAGCCGATGCCAACAATGGTTACGCATCGCAAATGTCATGTGATGGATCGGAAAATAATTCCAGTGACTCAAGCGGAGGGTATATGGGAGTGATGGTGTTGGTGGTGGTGTCTTTGGGGGTGCACACAGCAGAGAGTGAAGAGGGTGCACATAGTGAGGATGAGGAGGGTGCATAAGAAGAAGGCTGAGTGAGCCACTCAACCAAGTCTGGTGCGTCCTTTGACGTAATCGAACGCACCTTCTGAAACTTCACACTTTGGCTCCAGCCTACTGCTCCTGTCTTACCCCTACCACCCCTGCGTAAGAGCCTGCCTATTCCTCTGCATGTCATTTTTTAAATTATCCTGTGAAAAAAGTCTCTAGAGAAGCGCAGTATATGTGGAACAAGGTATATAACACCCCGCTTCAATCTGTGGTATTGGGGGGCCACAGGTTTATCACACCAGTTCTACAAATAATTGGCCAGTAACTGTTGTCACTGTGTGTAGCACAGTTAACGCAGCAAAAGAGGCCACATTTTTGCAGGACTAAAATACACTCTTAGAAAAGTATACTGTTAAATAACACCCCACTTCAATATGTGGTATTGGGGGGCCACTGGTCTATCACACCAGTTGTAAAAATAATTGGCCAGTGAGTTTGGCACTGTGTGTAGCAGAGTAAACACAGCAAAAGAGGCAATATTGTTGCAGGACACAAATACACTTATAAAAGTATACTCAGATAACACCCCACTTCAATATGTGGTATTGGGGGGCCACTGGTTTATCACACCAGTTGTACAAAATTTGGCCAGTGAGTTTGGCACTGTGTGTAGCAGAGTAAATGCAGCAAAAGAGGCAATATTATTGCAGGACACAAATACACTTATACAAGTATACTCAGATAACACCTCACTTCAATATGTGGTATTGGGGGGCCACTGGTTTATCACAACAGTTGTCCAAAAATTTGGCCAGTGAGTTTGGCACTGTGTGTAGCAGAGTAAACGCAGCAAAAGAGGCAATATTGTTTCAGGACACAAATGCACTTATACAAGTATACTCAGATAACACCCCACTTCAATATGTTGTATTGGGGGGCCACTGGTCTATCACACCAGTTATAATACTTTAAAAGTGCTTTTGTCACTGTTTGTAGTATTGCACAGTGTACAATACAAATCCACTATAATATGGTTTCTATATTAAAAAGTATATTATAAGTGGATTACACCCCTATACAGTATAGTGCACTGCACACCTATAACAAATACCAGTCCTTAAAATTACTTTTGTGGACCTTAACAGAGCGATTTGTGTCACTGACGATCTGTCCCTCGTGCACACAGCAGACCTTTCCTTACACTGACAAAAGAGACTGTAGACCTATACCAAATACCAGCCCTTAAAAGGACTTTTGTGGATCTTAACAGAGCGATTTGTGTCACTGACTATCTGTCCCTTGTGCACACAGCAGACCTCTCCCTACACTGACAAAAAAGCAGAATGTGAAATGGCCGCCAGCTCAGGTCTATTTATAGGGTAGGGGGTATGTCCATGTGCTGCAATGTTTCAATTGGCTGTCCCGTTCCACCTGATGGCTGTGTCATGGGTCAAAGTTCTCCCCAATGTAAACTAATATGGCCGCCGTGAACAATGCCATGTGTTTGCAAAATCGGCGGGCTGCGAACAAGCAAAGTTCACTGCAAACCGACCTCCGGGCGAACTGCAAGGCCATCTCTAATAATGGACATGTCTTGCTAGAGCTCCACATTTCTCGCAGCACTATGGAACCATAACTCCAGTCTGAACTGCCACTTTTGCACAACCTGCTGCCATTTTTTCTGGTACACCTCCAGAGGCCACAGGATGGTGTTTACAGGCCACAAGATGAAAAGCAAGAGGAAACCCCTTAAGGAGGATCTGATCCCCGCCTCCTGAAATATGGCAGCAAAAGCTTCTGTAGAGACGCACGTGCCCTCTCCCTCACAGTTGAAGCCCGTGTAGAGCAGAAGGGAAGAGGAGGTCTTTGACCTCAGTGGCTCGCCTATTATACTATACTGCAAACTGGTGTGTCCCAGAGAGATTTATTTAAAAAAGGAAAATAATGTTACAGAAAGTGCTAAAAACAACTTTGGAACAAATCATACATTATCTTTCCCATGAGATTCAGGAACTGGGACCAGAGGACTGCTGATTTGGAGACCTGGGTAGATGAACTGGAGATCAATGCTAACAAGCATACCCGCAGAGTGAGCAAAATGCTACTATCCCACCTAAAAAATGCAGATAACTGCTCCAGTTTGAGTTTGATCCATAGAGTCCTAACCCATCACCAACCAGATGGCCCACCTCACAAAATAATTGTGTGGTTGCATTTCTACCTTGCCAAGGAGCAACTCTTAGTGGCTGCCCACTCTAAGGATGCCCTGCATTTTCACGGTAAAACCTACCAATTTGTTTCAGATTTAGCACCACCGATGGTTACTTAAAGTCATTCTTTGAAGCCCCAAATACAAATTCTAATGCAATCTCAGCTAAAGCATGCCTGGAGGTTTCCTTTTGCTGTACAGTTTTCCTATTGTGGCAAGTAGCATTCCTGCTCCTTACCAGAGGCTCTACAACATTTTATGAAGACCTACAGTTGGTGACACTGGACCCTGTTGGTGATTGGGTCAATCCCACCTCTTAAAACTCTTTATAGTCCCTGATTTATAATCAAGGCCAATTGGTTCTGTGTAAGAGCGGAGCCTCCGGAAGAGTCCTTTGCCACTGGAATAAAATCAAGTAGTCTATGTGTGATACAAAGGACTTCTCATCTGTTTAATACATATCCAGAGATCTTATACAAAGAATACAGGATGCACAGTAAAAGGGGGGTTGTCTAGGGTAGGTTATGTGTGCAAATAAATGGTTAAATATGAAAGTTAAGCAATACTGATTTCAAGTTCTAAAAGAGGAACTAGGGGTACAATGTCTACAGGAAGCACATGTGTATATTTAGAAAATGTGTTAAATGTAAAATATGTGTGATATTATCTGTCTAAAACTGAGTTAAAACTATCTTAGACAAAGTGTGTATTCAAAATGGATGCAGTAATAGAACAGAATGTAAGAACATATGTCAATGTCACGCCTCTTCAGACCCTGTCTCTGAGACGACATTAATCAGGACCCTAGCATATCTTGCACCTCATCCTTATACCACCACTCCAGTGTGCACACCTAAAGGTCCTTTATTCACAAGGGGACCCCCATGAAGCCATCTTGTCAATGTCTCTGTGATGGGAGTCACTTTGGGTGGGGGACTCGTGGAACCCAGCTTACCTTAGAGAGATCTGGAAAGTCTTGTTTCAGCTCCCCAGACTCCTTTTATGTATAAGTCACCCTGTGTCAATTAGGGGCACAGGGTGACCAAGAAAATGATAGACAACTACTTAATGGACACTGAGAATGTGGTTTGGATTAATTCAAATGGGACAGCAATATTTATCAACCATATCCCTCAAGAAATCTATGATGCATTAATTCCACTGTATCAGAATGATGGAACATTGTATGAGCTTTGCATCATAGACTATTGTAGGTAGGTGCCAGACAGTCTTCTACTGGGGTCTCCTTTTATTGTCTATTTAATAAGGTGTTCTGTGTTTATACTGAGGATAATGTGTAATATACTTTGTTTTAGCCTTGTTGCCGTGTAACGCTCCTGCGTTTTATGTATGATGTGGATTTTCAGCTGCAGAAATATTCCACTTCAGTAGTCATGTAGAGAAACGCTGAGACACCATTCCCAACTCTCAATGACTCATCATGTGTGGATGATCTCAATTCAGCAAGTAAATACACACACTCAATAAGATGTTTCCTAGAGTGACTTATGTATATAGTAACACAGTGATGATAGGCTGAAGAGACAGGTTGGGTAGAGATGGTAGATGACAGACACTTGAAAGGAAATGTTCTTGAAAGTAAGATAGTAGCAGATGGGATGCAGATAGGTTTAGCAATCATGTATGGTAGCAGATGACAGAGTAGTAGGTGGACATACAAGAGAGATCAACCCAGTGCAAGAACAGGTGGTAGTAGGCTCAAGAGCTAGCAATCTTAGATAATGCAGATGTAGTAATAGTCCTTAGTATGCAGAGCTAGATAGTGTAAGCTTTAGTATGAAAGTTATAGAGGTTTCCCCTGTGGGGTACTTATCACTAATAGCAATGTAGCAGAGGAGAGGTTCGGCAAGAGCGGATGATCCGGTAGCGGGATACAGGGATCAGCGCAGCGTGGTTTCCGACAGCGAGGTATGCTTGCAAGCATGAGAGCTTCAAGACAGGTTAGCATCAAGGCACAAAGCAGTTTGAACGAACACATGTGAGTGAGAGCCGGCGATCTAAATAGCCATCCAGTCCGGCGCTCAGTGATGACAGCATCAGTCTTAAAGGTGTATGCGCACCTTACCAAAAGAGAATGGTGGGGCGCATACACTTATGAAAGAGTAATTAGGGTACCCAAAGGTACCAGAACATTACAGTACCCCCCCCCTTAAGGCCGGCTCCTGAAGGCCTCTGGAGCTGGTTTGTCTGGGTACTTCGCATGAAAATTGCAGATTAATCTAGAGGCATGTATGTCAGAGGTGTTTAGCCAGGTGTCGTCTTGGGGCCCATAGTTCTTCCATCGAACCAAGTACTGAAGTCTTCCTCTGTGGATACGAGAATCCAGAATCTCTTTTATTTCATATTCTTCTCCACCTTCAACTTGTACAGGAGGAGGAGGTGGGATAGTAGGCCTTATTCCTTGGTCAGGAACATGGGGCTTCAGTAGCGACACATGGAAAATGGGATGTATTTTGGCAATGTAAGCTGTACTGCAGCTTTTCCAATAAGTTTCTTGATTGGGAAAGGTCCCAAGAACAGAGGTCCAAGCTTTTTGCTAGGGATTTTCAGTCTTAAATTTTTTGTTGAGAGCCAAATGAGGTCCCCGATAGCGTACTGAGGAGAAGGTCTTCTGCGAAGATCATAGTACTTCTTTTGTTGACTATGAGCGTGTGCAATGGTAGTATTAAGCAAACCCAGAGAGTCCTTTATTTGGGTAAGATAGTCTGAAGCTACTGGGTTATTTGAAGGAAGGATGCGTGGTGGAAGAATAGAGGGATGAAACCCATAGTTCAAGTAGAACGGACTCTGCTTGGTCGTACTGTGGGTTGCGTTTTTGTAGGCAAATTCTGCCAGAGGGAGAAGATCCACCCAATCATCCTGTTGGTAAGAAGTGTAACAACGTAAATATTGCTCGATGCAGTTGGTTGACTCTTTCAGTCTGTCCGTTGGTCTGCGGATGGTAAGGAGAAGTGAGCTTCCACTCGATCCGTAGTATGTGACATAGTTCTTGCCAGAATTTGGAAATAAATTGTGATCCACGGTCAGACAGAAGAGTTTTTGGGATACCATGTAACTTAAAGACATGTTTCATCAGGAGTTCTGCCGTTTGTTTGGACGAAGGTAGTCTGCGAATAGCAATGAAATGTGCCATTTTTGTCAGATGGTCCACTGACACTAAGATGGTATTAAATCCTTTGGAAGGAGGCAATTCCACTATAAAGTCCAAGGACACAACTTCCCATGGAGTTTGGGGTATTGGTAGACTGCATAGTAGACCGGATGGTCTCGTAGTGTCAATTTTGGACCTGGCACAGACATTGCATGAAGAGACGATTTTTTGTATAGATGTTTTCATGTCAGGCCACCAGAATTGCCTGGTAATCAGATTAAGAGTCTTTGTCATACCCATATGTCCTGCCATAGGCACATCATGCGATAATTCCAAGATCTTGGTGCGTATGGTAGCTGGTATGTAAAGTTTGTCGTTGTAGTAGAGGAAGCCTTCTGCATCAGTATTTAGTTGTGGTGGGGGTGAATCCAAACTTATACCATGCAAAACCTCTTCCTTCAAGGAACGGACAACTCCAATAATGCGTTTGTGAGGTATTATAGGAACGGAAGGGATTTCGAAGCAGTTTTCTTCAGCTAGTCGTGACAGTGCATCCGCCTTTTTGTTCTTATCTGCAGGTGTGTAGGTCACTAGGAAGTTAAACCTTAGAAAGAATAGTGACCATCGTACCTGTCGGTGCGAGAGAGTTTTGTTAGTCTGAAGATATTGGAGATTTTTATGGTCCTTGTATATAAGTATTGGTAATTGGGTGCCTTCGAGTAGATTTCGCCAATTCTCCAGAGCCAATTTTATAGCAAGCAGTTCCTTTTCACCCACGGGGTAATTTATCTCTGGACTGCTTAGGGATTTAGAAAAAAAGGCGACTGGATGAAGTGGTGAAGTGTGAGTTGGTCATTGGGAGAGTATTGCTCCTACTGCCATGTTTGACGCATCTACTTCCAGAATGTATTGGAGGGATGGGTCTGGATGACGTAGTATGGGAGCAGAAGTAAACCTTGTCTTTAACAGGTGAAAAGCTTTATTTGCTTCATCTGACCATTTGAATGGTTTTTTAATGCTAGTGAGCTGTGTGAGGGGTCTCACAATGGCAGAGAAGTTTCTAATGAACTTCCTGTAGAAATTCGAAAATCCAAGGAATCGCTGTAGCGCCTTGCGTGTGGTTGGTGTAGGCCAATCCTGAATGCAGGATATCTTACTCATGTCCATCTCGATTCCTGTTTTGGATATGATGTAGCCTAGAAACAGTACCTCTTCTTTATGAAACAAGCATTTTTTCAGTTTCACATAAAGGTTGTGTGCAAGCAATCTCGATAATACTAGTCTTACATGTCTTATGTGTTCAGACAGGGATCGTGAATATATAAGTATATCGTCCAGATATACCACAACACAGACATCTAGTAAGTCTCTGAAAATATCGTTTATAAATCGTTGAAAAACTGCAGGGGCGTTGCATAGCCCGAATGGCATTACAAGATATTCGAACAATCCGTATCTGGTTCTGAATGCAGTCTTCCACTCGTGTCCATCACGGATTCGAATGAGATTGTATGCTCCTTTCAGGTCCAATTTTGAAAAATAGGTAGCTCCACGCACCTGCTCAATGAGCTCAGGGATAAGCGGTAGAGGATAGTGATCTTTTATTGTAATAGCATTCAATTGCCTATAGTCGATGATAGGCCTGAGACTTGAGTCCATATTGCGGACAAAAAAGAGTCCTGCTGCTGTGGAAGAAGTGGAAGGTCTAATAAAACCTTTTTCCAAATTCTCATCCAAATAGTCTTTGAGATGGGAAAGTTCATCCTGTGAAAGAGGATAAACATGACCGAACGGCAATTTGCTATTTGGGAGTAGATCAATGCTACAATCATAGTCTCGATGGGGAGGTAGTGCTTGAGCATTTTTCTCAAGAAAAACCTCAGAGAGATCCTGATAACATAGTGGTGCAATCTCATCTGTCACCACAGACAGGATCTTCCCGAAAGACGGGAGGTTACACGTACCCTCGCAATAGCAAGAGAGGAAGGTCAGGGTCCGTTCCTTCCAATCTATGGTTGGTTGATATGTGTGCAACCAGGGAAGTCCCAAAACAATGGGAAAGTGGGATGAAGGTATTAGATCGAAGGTAGTGGTCTCCATATGAGACCCGTTAGTAGTGACTAGGAGTGCCTATGTCTGATCAGTGATCGGACCAGAGGATAAAGGAACACCGTTAATAAGACTCACTGAGACAGGTT
This sequence comes from Pelophylax lessonae, assembly GCF_965119305.1. NCBI lineage: Eukaryota > Metazoa > Chordata > Amphibia > Anura > Ranidae > Pelophylax > Pelophylax lessonae. The sequence goes on from NC_138772.1 coordinate 406,169,956, forward strand.
TAAGTTTAGAAATAATAGGAACTTTATTTAAAGCAGCAAAACGTATGTCAATATAATTTCCACAAGATCCTGTGTCAATCATGGCCTTAGTAGTAATCCTGTTCTGGTCCCACTGTAATGTTAAGCAAACAGAAAGGTTTGACAGGAGGACATGTGAACACTCGCCCTTCTTTTTGTAGACTAGGGGACAGACGTTTATCTTGTGATCCGGGGATGCACAGTACAAGCAGAGATTACCAGATCGTCTTCTGGCTCTTTCCATAGTTGATAGAGGTGGGCGTATGGTTCCTACCTCCATAGGAACGGGGTCAACGGCCGAAATCCGAGAAGAACTGGATAATGGCATTCCCATTTTCTCAGCCTTTCTTTCTCGTAGTCTTCTATCTATGGTGATACTGAGTTGTATCAATGCATCCAGGGTTTTTGGCAGATCCGCTCGGGCGAGCTCGTCTTTAACGGCCTCTGATAGGCCAAGCCTAAATTGGGATTTCAGAGATGCATCATTCCATTCTGAATCAAGGGTCCATCTCTTGAATTCTGCGACAAAGTCTTCTACAGGTCTCCCACCTTGTTTCAAGGATCTTAATTGAAGATCGGCAGTACTCTGCCTATTGGGATCATCATATAGGCTAGTGAGTTCTGCTAGGAACAAGGCATAGGAGTTGAGAAGCTGGTCGCTTTTCTCAAAAAGAGAGTCTGCCCAGGCCCGAGGATCGCCTGTTAGGTAAGAAATAATAGTACAAACCTTAATGTGATCAGTAAGGTAGGTACGGGGTTTTAGCAAGAAAAGTAACTCACATGCGTTTTTAAATTCGCGAAATTTTTTGTGATCGCCTGTAAATACCAAAGGAGGATTTATTTTGGGTTCAGGGTAAGTTGTGTCAGTCTAATTACCTGCTGCGACAGAGCCTGATTGTCTTCTTTTAATTCAGCAAGTGCGTGTATTAACGCAGGTACTTGCTGTTTTAATTGTGTCATCTGAGTGGTTATTTCTGCTGAATCCATTTTTGGTTCGTTCAATCTGTAACGCTCCTGCGTTTTATGTATGATGTGGATTTTCAGCTGCAGAAATATTCCACTTCAGTAGTCATGTAGAGAAACGCTGAGACACCATTCCCAACTCTCAATGACTCATCATGTGTGGATGATCTCAATTCAGCAAGTAAATACACACACTCAATAAGATGTTTCCTAGAGTGACTTATGTATATAGTAACACAGTGATGATAGGCTGAAGAGACAGGTTGGGTAGAGATGGTAGATGACAGACACTTGAAAGGAAATGTTCTTGAAAGTAAGATAGTAGCAGATGGGATGCAGATAGGTTTAGCAATCATGTATGGTAGCAGATGACAGAGTAGTAGGTGGACATACAAGAGAGATCAACCCAGTGCAAGAACAGGTGGTAGTAGGCTCAAGAGCTAGCAATCTTAGATAATGCAGATGTAGTAATAGTCCTTAGTATGCAGAGCTAGATAGTGTAAGCTTTAGTATGAAAGTTATAGAGGTTTCCCCTGTGGGGTACTTATCACTAATAGCAATGTAGCAGAGGAGAGGTTCGGCAAGAGTGGATGATCCGGGAGCGGGATACAGGGATCAGCGCAGCGTGGTTCCGACAGCGAGGTATGCTTGCAAGCAGGAGAGCTTCAAGACAGGTTAGCATCAAGGCACAAAGCAGTTTGAACGAACACATGTGAGTGAGAGCCGGCGATCTAAATAGCCATCCAGTCCGGCGCTCAGTGATGACAGCATCAGTCTTAAAGGTGTATGCGCACCTTACCAAAAGAGAATGGTGGGGCGCATACACTTATGAAAGAGTAATTAGGGTACCCAAAGGTACCAGAACATTACATGCCGACAGTCAGGTCACTCAGGCTGGTTTAAGTGCTGAGTTAATTAGCATGGTAATTTCATCATTGTCAGCTAGTAGTTGCTAGGGGGGGAGATCACTGTATTGTTAATTGTACTAATGAACTCACCTATTGTCCACTGTGGGGATGTGTTTTTACTGTAATAATGTGTATTGCACTTATGAGCTTGATGTTGGCAGTCTGACCTGGAGTGGGATCCTGATTAATCAAAGCATTCACTAGGATTCCCATTCATTCATATTGTTTCTGTCTGGTGGCTAATTTGATTAACTCTTGGAGGATCCTCTTTGATGGGATTAGCCTTGTGTCAGCTGTACCTCATTATCTAAACCATTGTGTGATGTTTTGGGTAAATATCTTGGTTATTCATGTGGTTGTTGTTTAGCTATGGTAATTATATTCATGTGTGCAGTTTGTATTGTTAGAGTAATGATCAGGAGAGGACTGTCCTCTTGTGGGTTATATATTCTGTATTAGTTTGGTCAATAAAGAGTTACAGATTTGCAGCTAAAATGAGTTCTGCCTATTTCTTGGTTGTAATAGGTGGCTTTAATATTTGATATCTAAGTTCAAGACTGGAGGAACCGGTATAATGACGGAAGCACTCAAGCACAGCATGGATCGGTTCTGGCCCAGTCTCCATAACCCAATCTCTGCCTCACCTGAATGAGGGAACTGTCAGATCTGTTTTTCACACCCTGACTGTTCTGAAGCCATCCTCATCGTGAGCATTTTTCACTTTTAGTTCATATTTTGTTCATTTATTTATGACGTGAAGCTCTTTGTTTGGGCTGTCTAAGAAACAAGAGCTCAGCTGTGTATTTTTCTGTTACACCCGTTCAGACCAAATAGCCCTATTTTTAATGTGTTCAGCACTACTAAGAAATACGTTTATTTTTATGATTTGGTATTGTTTGGTATTACTTCTTTCATGGTGCTGCACATTTTCTTATGCACATATTAGGATTTGATATCACAAATTCATTGTGTTGGGTGCTTTCTTTATATTACCTAAGCGCAGTGATTATTTTTTCTTTTTAAGCCTTATTGTAAATGCTTTGGCTTGTGTTAAAACTGTTGGCGTCATTCAATGATCTGCCATACTGCTCTCCTCTTGCTGTGAGATCCCTGACGCCTTACTTAATGGATCTCATCCACACGAGATAGCATTTTTGCAATGTTCATATTCATTCTCCTCGCTCTCCCTCTTCCTCTGCTTTTCCCCTCTTTTTTTTCTTTGCCCCTCCCTCCAACCTCTTCTCTTCCCTTTTCATACCCTCTTTTCCTATCCTTCCCTCTCCCACTCCCTCTCCTAAAAATAGTTCTATGTTTACAACGACTTTGTTATACTTGGTTTATTGCATACTAACATGCTTATTTAAATGTTTTGCATATTGTAGCATTAAATTATTTTGTTTGCCTTGGGTGGTGTGGTGAGCAGTCACTGCACTCATCTGTTGTGTACTCTGACCTTTGGGCTGGCAGGGCTACCCCGGGTGTCAGAGTGTGACTTGGTTAGGCAATAATACTCAGAGCCCACTTGCAATATATATTTATAGATTATGTTGTCTTACAGTTTACTACTTTGGTATTTAATTGGTTATTCCTTTATCTCTCTCTTCTGCCTTTTCTCTTCTTTTCTTAATCTCCTACTCTGTCAAGGACATCTGCTCACTGGAAATTCAGAGCAGCCATATGCTTTTTTTTGCATGAGTTCATTATAGCCCCTTGAGTATTCTATCATTAAATGTAAAGGGACTCAATTCCCCCATACAATAGTAAGGCTTGCCAATCATTTGTGACCTTGAAGGCAGGGATTGTAGCCCTCCTGGAAACCTATTTTGCGGTAAACTCAGCTCCCTGTGTTTTAGCTCCTGCTACCCCCAAGTGTTCCTATCCTGAGCTAAAATGAAGCACAGAGGGGTATTATTTTTACCATACTGTCCTATTCACACCTCTTGCCAAAAAAAGTGATCCAAAAGGCCATTAACTTATCTTGGTTAGTCTCCTTTAGGATGTTGATCAATTGTTTCCTATTATGCTCCTAATTATTCTTATCCTTTCTTTTCCCACTTGCTGCAGGTCGTACTGGTCCATCGCAAACGGACGCTGAATCCCTGTGGAGATTCCATTCAAATATAACAGTCCTGTCCTGATAGTGATGTCAATCACTTCCTGGACATTATTACATCAGGCATCTCTCCTGGACACCTGGAGAGAATGTAATCAATCAAAACATAATTATACATTTTACTCTTACTCCGGGGAGTTTGCGCACTTAGCATGCAAACAGCAGACCCCGTTACACCTATTTCCTTAGACATACTTTAAGCCTTTGATACGGTTTCCTAGGCATACTTATAATATGTTTTCCAGAAATAGGGTTTTGGCCCTAATTTCCTTCAATGGATACTGTCTATATAGGACCACTCCCAATTCCATATTAAAAAAGCTGGGCTTTCGCTCAGAGCTGTCTCCCATTTCCCGGGGCACTAGGCAGGGCTGTCCACTTTAGTCCCTATTCATTTCTCTTGCCATCGAGCCTCTAGCACTTTTCTGCTAACTCAATATTAAAGGGGTTAAAGTTAGTTCTTGTCATCATGACCTATGCTTATTTGCTGATGATGTACTAATGTTCATCCTTTCCCCTCAGACTATGTTAGCCAATTTGTTAAAAATAGTAAATCACTTTGCCTTGGTCTTGGGTTAATCCACATAATTCAAAGTCACTTATTGTGTCCCTACCAACGGCAGAAGTAGCCCATCTTCAGGAAACATTTCCATTTCAGTGGGCTTCTACCTCACTCCCCTATCTAGGAATAAACTGAGTAGTTGCCCCCATCTCCTATACCAAGCTAACTATCTCCCGATGCTCTCCCAGTTGACTGTTCCCATGACCAGTTGGCGGACAATATATGTTTCCTGGCTTGGACGCATCATTGCAGTTAAGATGGTCTTTCTGCCCAAGATTATTTATCTTTTTTGGGTCCTCTTTATAGTGGTTCCATATATATGGCATCCTCCAATGCCATGCACACACGTATACAGTATATATAACGCTCCATTCACCCGAGATTTTTTAGAGCTTTGCTTATGAGAAACAGGCTGTCTGGGGCCCTAGGGGTGCTAAAATCTCTAGGTATCATTAGAGGGTCCAACTGACTCAATTCACAATCTATTATGCTATTAGCACGATTCCTCTGTGGGTATGAATTGGTGGGGTTTGATGCTCCTGTTATCTGACCCTGTGGAATACTATCAGTCAGTTTATACATTATTTTGTCATTGTACTGTTCAGCTTGATTTATTGTTTTTTGTACCTGTTACTGTACCTGTTACTGTTGATATATACTGTATGTTGTAAAAGACCGGACTGGGGCAGGGTCTTTTGGAGGGGACTGCAGGGTAGCCTCTTGCCAAATGACCATGGGCCCTGACTTTTGAGTGCTCTCTATTCTTTGGGAGGTGTGTGCCAGGGGGACTTCCAGAGTAGTTTTACTTGGGATTCAAGTTTATGTCTCCCCAGAACACACAGACTCTGGGAACCTAGAACCTGAATATAGATTTGAGGCCTCTGCACCCAATTCAGTAATCACTGATTCACACCCCTCCTATTCTGGGAATGGATGTTTATATAATCAGCTCAAAACAATCTGATGCTGGAGTGTCCTGCTATAATCTGTTTAAGGTGTTATGCATTAAGTATCTTTACCCCATTATGTGCCTCCTATAATTCAGTTAATGGAGTCACCTATTATTTCTGTCTTTTGGCTAATCCTCCTGGAGGTTCCTATGTCTACTTTATCTCGTTAGTGAACCATTGTGTTTTGTTATAAACATTTGGATGTTTATGTTTATGATAATGTTTAATGTACTTTGTGTATCCAGGGTTTTGGGGTTGTTGCCCAGATAGTCTGAGTACTTCCTGACTAATCAAGGTTTGTTGTTAATAACCGTACTGTTTATGTTTACTTTAGCTATTCCTTAGATGTGCTAATTGTCTAGGATAATGAGATCAAGCTCTTACCTGATATTGTATGGTATACATTCTGTGTGAATTTACAATAAAGTCAGTTCCAGTTTGCACCTAAGCTAGTGTCGCCTAGTCCTTAGGTGCAATATTTAGCTATAATACCTGGTTCCTGGTTCCAGACTGGAGGACGCTGTATACCAACGAAAGCACTCAAGAGGGGTGCCAAGCGGTCCGTCACATATCTTAGATTGCCTTTTCAATAAAAAAATTGAACAAGAAAAAATGATTTCCAACTTGTTTATAGAGCTGCACGATTAATCGTAACAGAATCGAGATTGCGATTCACTCCCCCTGACGATCTTAACATGACACTTGCTCGATTCTTTACATAGCTATGAGGGCGCAGCTGTCAAAAAAAAAAGCCTCCCGCAAAAGCCTATCAGCATTAGTCTCCCACTGAACTGTAAACACAAATGATTACATTGTATCTTTTCTTTCCCTCTGCCAGAGGAAGGAAGTTTAACCTCTTAAAGACTAAACCTTTTTCCTACCTACACTTGTTGCTTGCAAGTTAAATCAGTTTATTTTTCCTAGAAAAGTAGTTAGAACCCCCAAACATTTATATATTTTTTTTTTTTTAGCAGAGACCCTGCAGAATAAAATGGTGATTGTTGTAAATTTTTATGTCACACTGTATTTGCGCAGCAGTCTTTCAAACGCAATTAATACACCTTAATGAATAAAAAATAAAAAAAATAAAACAAAACTGTAAAGTTATCCCAATTTTTTTATAATGTAAAAGATGTTACACAGAGAATCGTGATCTTTATTCCAAGCAAAAAAATTGTGATTCTCATTTTGGCCAGAATCGTGCAGCTCTACTTGTTTATAATGTTCTTGACAATGTACAGCTTAGTGTACAAGTTCGGCATCTGCCAGGATGAATAAACTTCCATGTATGTGTGAGAGTTACCTCATCTCAGCAGGCCAGTCAAGGTGGAGGAAGATCCTGAACCTGGAAGATGACTAGGAGAAAATGTCAACAACCTGCAGACATTACATCAATGGAGGGGAGGTGATATAAATTCACTTTAAACATGTTCCCATTACAAAGTGCCACCTTACTGCTCTATAATCTTCTGACTGAAAAAGAAAAACAACAGCATGCTGATGAGTTCACCTTTCAGCTCTTCCCATCTGTAAGCATGCTCATGGTGTTAGACTGACAGCATAGCTCAGAACAATAAACTAGTGTCATGTTATCTTATTTTGCAATCCCTTCCTCTGTAAGTCTAAATCTGACCATACATGTATCATTTTTTTTATTTTTGTTCAGCCAGCTGCCTGTAAAAAAAAAAAAAAAAAAAAATGGATTCCCCATCCATACAATCAAGGTGGATGGGGAAATCCTCCCTTTAGTGCCATTGTATTTTGACAGTGGAACTCCTCCACTGTCATACTGCACTGATCGAAGGAATGTTTTCAAACATTCCCGCTCTCAAGAGGAGGCGATCATTAGATCGACTCTTCTCGAATGGGAACGGCCATAGATGGACCAAAACTTTGCATGTCCCTTAGGAACTGGCTGAATTTTGATTGAGCTACAGCATTGCTGTATAAGGGATTGTAATATTATAAAGTCTGACATTTATAATAGCTGTAACTGTAATTAAACCTAGGTAACAAGTCCTTTAAAAATTCATACCTGGAATAAAAAGTGTTATAGTTTCCTGGAATTCAGTTTTTGGAATACCTAAAAAATACCAGTTGTCTGCAGGACTTGAGAGCAGGTTTGGAGAACACTAAAAGTACACGAGGAAGGCAGCGCATGAACAACACCGGGATGCAATGGATAAGAAAGTCAGGTGAACATCCAGTATAGAAAAGGTTAACAGTTTATTGGTATTGATAACCGAAAAACAAAGTACATAAAATGCTTACATCCCCCTGGGCTGGAGTGGATAAGGACACCTGGCAGCAAGCAACACAAGTGCGAGGAGGTCAGTCTCCCAGGACTGCTGAGCAGTGTGTGCACTAAGCCGGAAACCAGCCAGCGCGAGGATGAAAGGACTCTGCTGTAAGTTCCATAGCAGTGACATCAGCCGGACAGGTGCCACTTGGGGGGAAGTACCAGGAACCAGGGTGGACCACAAGCTATATTGTTGCCATGACTACATGTTTCGCGCTATGCGCGAAGGTGACTTGATAAAGCGCATAGCGCAAAACATGTAGTCATGGCAACAATATAGCTTGTGGTCCACCCTGGTTCCTGGTACTTCCCCGCAAGTGGCGCCTGTCCGGCTGATGTCACCGCTAAGGAACTTACAGCAGAGTCATTTCATCCTCGCGCCGGCTGGTTTCCGGCTTAGTGCACACACTGCTCAGCAGTCCTGGGAGACTGACCTCCTCGCACTTGTGTTGCTTGCTGCCAGGTGCCCTTATCCACTCCAGCCCAGGGGGATGTAAGCATTTTATGTACTTTGTTTTTCGGTTATCAATACCAATAAACTGTTAACCTTTTCTATACTGGATGTTCACCTGGCTTTCTTATCCATTGCATCCCGGTTTGGTTCATGCGCTGCCTTCCTCATGTACTTTTATCCATATCAGCACCCTTCCTATGCTCGTTGGCTAGCAGCAGAAAAAACGCTGGGGAGCCTCACAGGCTTATTTCTATCCATCCACTCTAAAGGCACCCCAGGAGCGCCAGATTTGTGATTATTGCTTTGACGTCTGGACTGGAATTTTTCCTATGGCTGCCCTGGGTGCGAATCTCTTTACTGAGCCATTAGTTGGCTAACAGCAGAACAACCGCTGGGGAGCCTCACAGGCTTACTTCTATCCCTCCACCCTACAAGCATCCCAGGAGCGCCTGGTTTGTAAATATTGCTTTGACTTTTGGAGAACACTAAGCTAGAGTGTGGTGCTTCATTTATGTAAACCTACAACCAACTGATACTCCTGGCTACGATGCCTCTATCCCTCTGTAAGCACAATATTTTCTATCTATAAATGTCTTCAAGCGATGATGCAATCACTGCTCTTCTTATGTAAGACACTGTGTTATGATATCTATTTCTGCTGACAATTCATAAGGTTTGCAGAGCGAGATAATCATAAATACATGACTTCTGTTAATAGGTTGTTCACTGAGATCCATCCATCCCATTTTCTTTAAAAACATATTTTTACAGATAAGCTTTTAATTTTTTTCCTGTTCATGTTCATACATTGTTCAAGTGGACGTACTTTTAATGTACAGGTAGCATATTGTTTTATGATATGATTTTATTATCATCATGTCTTATAATCACAACATATTGCAACTTTGGTAGCATCCAGTACACATCTTGAGGGCATATTGTTGTGCAATGTTCATAAATTAATACATTATCAGCAGTAGCTGTCATTGGTAATTCATTTATAATGAAAGCAATTGGTTGCCAGCTTTGGCAACTGACATTTACACACAGTGGCACCATATGTGTTCATAAATCCTGGCATATAGCAAAGTATGGTTTGCATTGATATTTCCTCTAAAAAAACATGCTTGTGCCTTTTATATTTATATTAGTTTATTATAATCTGATTTACTTTAAATGTGTTTATTTTAAACTTCATGCAAGCATAATTTTGCAACATTTTCTGTACAGTAATCATTTTATGTTTGTTGTAAAATGTTCATATCCTGATCTCCTAATGTCAGTTCTGGTTATCTTCATGCTTTAGAATGCAGATTAAAGATTTAATGATTTCAGTATTACACCTTCTCCAGAGCTACACAATTTTATCTAGAGTTGCCATACAGGATAATACCTATAAATGTTAGAAAAATTTGGTTTTGCTTCAGTTATGTACCTGAATGTATGGGGGTTGTTTCCTTTTTATGGTAGCTTAGCAGATGTGAATGAGTTGTAATAGAGGGGCTTGGAATAGGTGCAACATTTCTCATGTTATGAAGTAAAGGTACCCTTCCAATGTTGACAGCATGTGGCCTGGTATGGTTGAGGACAGGTGGTGGGGGAATTGTATAATCTCTGCCCATCCCTTTTTTGAACAGCCCGGCTGTTTACTCAGCCTATGTTTTTTTTTCTTTTTGCATGGGATCACATCTTAAAATCCGATAAAGGCCCATTGTCAATCACATTATCCATTTTCCTATATTTGGGTGTAGTGCAATAATTCTAATTTGCAAGTAGCAGACAAAATAAAGAAATGTACTTAGTTTGTATTAAAGGTATATTAGAGATGATAAACTAGATAAATAAAAGATCAATCTAGTCCAGGGGAGTCCAAAATGTATTTTTCTTGAAATTCTTGGAAGAGACAGTTTTCTTTTCCAAGGAGCTTTGATGAAGCCCTGGATAAACTTAACTAATCTTTGTCTTCTTCCTCCATCTTATACATTTATTAATAAACAAGACAAAATGGTGCAGCAAATAAATAAATAAATAAATAAATAAATAAATCAGAACATGTAAATTTGTACATTAACCCTTTTGCTGCCAGGCCCTGTGCTCCACTTTTAAACTTAGCTGGCCAGGTCCTTTTTGCAATTTTTCCATTGCTTTTTTTTTTTTTCCCTTACAGCTTTCAGAGTTTGTTAACCACTTGTTGACTGCATACTGTATATATACGGCAGCAGAGTGGCTCTCCCAGGCAAAACCACGTATGGATACATCATTTTCCTGGGAGGAGCTAGGGGGCGGGTGAGTGCGTGCCCGGCGGCGGCAAGCTCCTGCCCCCGCTCGTCAGCGGTGAAGCTGATGCATGTGTAAGGCGGCTCCGATTTCTGCCTGACACTCTCGATCATTCCCCGCTGAGGGAGAAGGACGGGCAGCTGTTGTAAACACAGCCGCCTGTCCTTCTCCCTGCAATGATCACAGAGCTCATGTAATCCTGCTATATAGGATTGCATGTCTCTGTGATCATTTCACAAGTCCAACCCCCATACAGTTAGAATCATGCCCCTAGGTTCACATTTAACCCCTTGATCACCTATATTGTTAATCCCCTTCCCTGCCAGTGTCATTATTACAGTAACGGTGCATATTTTTAGCACTGATTACTGTAGTAATGTCATTGGTTCCTCCAAAAGTGTCAAAAATGTCAGTCAGGGGTCTGATCTGTCTGCCACAATGTCGCAGTTCTGCTAAAATTCGCAGATCGCCGCCATTACTAGTAAAAAAAAAACATTAAAAATGACATAAATCTTTCCCGTAGTTAGTAGAAGCGATAACTTTTGCGCAAACCAATAAAAGTACACTTATTACGATTTTTTTGTTTTTGTTTTGAGAATGTCATATAGCAGAATGTGAAAAATATATATATTTTTTTTTAAAATTGTCGCTGTTTTTTTGTTTATAGCACAAAAAATAAAAATCGCTCAGGTGATCAAATACCACCAAAATAAATCTCTATTTATGGGAAAAAAAGGACATAAATTTTATTTGGGTACAGCGTCACATGACTGCACAATTGTTCGTTAAAATAACGCAGTGCCAAATCACAAAATAGGGCCTGGTCATTAACCACTTGCCGACCGCCGCAAGTACATATACTGCGGCAGTCAGCACCGGCCAGGCAAAGTGATGTACCGGTACGTCACTAGCCTGTCACTCGCTTGTGAGCCAATAACGGGCCCCAGCTCGTTCCCTAACAAGTCAGTGCGTGTGATCGGCGGACCCAACGTCCGCCGGTCACTCCCGATCGTTCGCCGGGAAGGGAGAAAGGCAAGCCGCCTGTGATTCTCCCCTGTGTAAAAATGGAGATCAGACGGTTCTACTATGTAGGACCGTTGATCTCTGTTCTTACACTAGTAGCCATGTCCAATCACAGTTAGAAACACGCCCCTAGGACACACTTAACCCCTCCCTCTCCAATACAGTTAACCCCTTCCCTGCCAGTGTCATTTTTACAGTAACAGTGCATATGTATAGCACGGATTACTGCAGTAATATCACTGGTAACCCCAAAAGTGTCAAAAATGTCAGTCAAGGGTCCGATCTGTCCGCCGAAATGTCGCAGTCCCGCAAAACAAATCGCAGATCGCCGCCATTACTCATTAAAAAAAACCAACAAAAATGACAAAAATCTTTCCCTTTGTTACTAAACGCGATAACTTTTGCGCAAACCAATCAAAATAAGCTTTTTGTGATTTTTTTTTACCAAACATATGTAGCATAGAACAAATTGGCCGAAAATGTTAAAAAAATTTGATTTTTACATTTTTTTTGGGGAATTTCATATAAAAAAATGTGAAAAATATTGTTATTTTTGAAAAATTTACGCTCTTTTTTGTTTATAGCACATGATCAAATTCGTTTAGGTACAGCGTTGCACGACCGCGCAATTGTCCGTTAAACCCACACAGTGCCGAATCGCAAAATACCCCCTGGTCAGGAAGGGGGTAAAATCTTCCGGGGCTTAAGTGGTTAAGGGGGGCTAATCCTTCCGGTCTTAAAGTGGTTAAAGACCCCCCCAAACCATATATTTTCTGAAACCACATGAACAGTAGAATAAAAATAATGTGCTACTGGTTTTTAGGGCACAAGGATTTTTTGCGCAACTGTTTATCAAACAATATATTTACTAAAAATACAATAAAATCATTATTAGCAGATAAAAACACAGCCAATTTTATAAAATTCCTACTAAATATAAAAGCTAACCTGTATTGAGTTAATAAATAACCACTATTTGTAAATTTTAGATTGCGCCTTTTTGCGAAATGGTGAAAATCAAACATAGGCAAAAATGTAAATATCCAAATTTCTCTAAAAATCTAGGAGTTTTCAATTTTTACAGCATACTAAAGTGTACGCTCATGGAGGGCCATGTTTACCCACACAGAGAACCACAGGTGTTCCATGCCTCCCTGTACAGGCAGTCCCATTTATGTCACAGGCATAGCTGCTGTTCCCAATCTGATATCCATGTGGGTTTCGGGAAATGACCCCGAACGCAGACAGTGTGAGCTCAGGGACATGCACACCTACATGGATGTATAATTGGGAGCGATGGCTCTGTTTGTTCAGTTGCTACATCCAAAATTACATCGATGAGACTGCCTGCACAGAGATACAGGGAACACCTGTGCATACCTGTAAAGGTACGCTGTGTATGCCCTGTGTGAACAAGGCCTTAGGCCCCTTTCACGCAAGCAGACCGATCAGGTCCTCCCAGCCAATCAGGACAGGAGGCAGATCGGGTTGGCCAGGAGGAGAAACCGAGGAAGCCAGACATTGCATGTGATTTGCACCGCATTGGTGTGCAGATCACATGCGATTTCAATGTGATACATTTTCATCCATACAAACTGTATGGCTTAAATCACATTGCATTCGCACCAAAATGGGGTAGGGCCCTTTTTTTGCTTCAGACTGGAATTGGATCGCATGGGTGTTCCCACCTATGCAATCCAATTCCTGCACCATTTCACAGTCCGCACTGCAATCTGCTAAACAATCTGGGGGTGTCATTAACTTTACTTGACAACCCCAGCGATTCGCAGATCTCAGTGTAAATTCCTGTGCGATTCTGGTGCGATGCAGGAACTGGCACTGAATCACAGGGTTTCCCACATTGCACCAGTGTGAACCAGGACTGAGTGCAGACATACCTTGGGGGGGAAGGTTGTTTGCCACCCCCCAAAAAGTTTAGCATCAGCTAAACCACTGGGTCTTAATATGTTTTTTTTTTTAATTTTTACATTTTTTTTCTGTTATAAGTTCATGGTCATTGACGTAACCATGAGATTATAGGAGAGGGAGAAATGAGGTCCGTATTGCATACAGAGCTGGCCAGCTGCAAGCAGTGCCGTAGGTCCGTATGGTGTATTGACCTGGCAGTGAAAGGGTTAACCAGTGCTTAAATTAATATGTTGATAAAGATCAAGTGTCACTTTGCATGCATACTCTCTCTGTGCAAATGGACACAAACCTCCTTAAATTTCCTCTCTATACAAATGAGGTTAAACAAGTGCTCAAAGATGTCACCTGTTGGGGCTCTAATTCTCGATGACCCGTAGTATATGGATAGCTGTTGACAGGTATCGCAACGCTCTCTCCTCATACCAGTTGATAGCATATGCAAAGCATGCAGACAAGATGTGCAGAAATGGACGCTCACCTCCTTCCAAGGCCTCCAATTACATGAGGTCTACAAGTGCTTTATGGTGTTTCTTGCTGGGGCTCTATACCCTCAAAGACCAGTGGTGCTTTTGCAAACTATAACAGGTATCACATCACTCTTCCCTCAAAGCAGTTCATGGAATATGTAAAGAATAAAATGGAGGACAAATAGTGCTTTCTTACTCAATTTTATAAACAAATGACATAAAAACACTCACAAAAAAATGAAAGCACAACATGTGCTCAAATAGCACGTTTAAAATACCATCACAGACCTGGACATTCTATAGCCTAACCAGAAATGGCAGTATGAATGTGGCTCTCTTTACTACACATGCTACACCCAGGGATAGGCTTCACCATTTTGTCTTGTTTGTTTATGTATGTGAGGTAAAATCACTATAAATGTTATAGCTTGCAAAAAAATTTTTTTTTGGTCACTGTGTATAAGTGTGGTGGCTTGGATTGTTACACACACACACACACACACACACACACACACACACACACACACACACACACACACACACACACACACACACACACACACACACACACACACACACACACACACACACACACACACACACACACACACACACACACACACACACACACACACACACACACACACACTGTACTGAATATATACAGTATACATATATGTTATTGTGGACCCCTTGTTATTCTTGTTATTTGTTACTTGTAAATCAATAACTATTAAAAGCCCATAACTCATGAACTCTCCAAACTTCAAGCTTGTTAACACATACTTGAAGCTCATTACTAGGCACCATGCTATTGAAAAAAATAAGAGGAAATGCCCCATGAAAGATGTAGAAAGACATTTTTTTTATATTGTCTCCCTTTTATGTTGATTCCGGGACCACCCTGCAGCTGATTGATTCCTATTTACTGACTTACCATGTATTCTCCTACACTGTGGGGAAGTAGCCATCTTTGTAGAGGTGCAGAACTTTGCTTCTTTATGTCAAAGCTGCCTCACTAATGACTGGCGGGAGAAAAAAGAACAGGAGAGATGCAGGAATCTTAGATTCACTGGATGAATGAAGCAGAAGCAGGTATTTCTTTGCACTCACATCTGTCTTTCCAACAAGTAGAATTGTTGTCACATTCTCCTTTCCTGGGGGCCTTGTGTCTTCTACAGCACACCAGCACTTTCAGGTTTCATGCAGAGCTGCCATCTCAGGCAAACAGGATACTGCTTTCCTGATTGGTGCTGTCTTGAATTGCAAAGCAATGTGTCATGATCAGGAGTCAAGCTTAACCACTTCTGGTCCGGCAGGATTTGCCCCCTTAATGACCAGGCCACTTTTTTCAACTTGGCACTGTTTAACTTTAACTGACAATTGCGTGGTCATGCAACGCTGTACCCAAACAAAATTTACATCCATTTTTCCACATACAGAGCTTTCTTTGGTGGTATTTGATCACCTCTGCACTTTTTTTTTTTTTTTTGCGATATTAATAAAAACAAGAGCCAAAATTTTGAGAAAAAATTACATTTTCGACTTTGTCTTTTAAAAAATATCCAATATACTAAATTTTTGTCCTATATTTTGGCCAAAATGTATTTAGCTACATGTCTTTGACAAAAAAAATCTCAATAAGTGTATTTTTATTGGTTTGCGCAAAAGTTATAACGTCTACAAACTATGGTGTAAATACTGGAATCTATGCAGCTTTTACTTTCTGACTGCCTATCTCATTTCTTGAAGTGCTAAAATGGCAGAGCAGTACAAAATCCCACAAAATTACCACTTTACGGGAAAGTAGACATCCTAAGGAATGTCCTGAGAGGCATGTTGAGCCCACTGAATATTTAATTTTCTTTGTCACAGGTGTTTGAAAAATAACTAAAATATATATTTTTTTACACAAAGTTGTCATTGAAATGATATATTGCTCACGCATGCCATGGGTATATGCGTAATTACATCCCAAAATATATTCTGCTCCTTCTCCTGAGTACAGGGATACCACATGTGTGAGACTTTTTTTTGGGAGCCTAGCTGTGTACAGGACCCCGAAAACCAATCACCACCTTCAGAATTTCAAAGGGTGTAAATTGCTCATTGCACTTTCTCACTACCTATCATGGTTTTGGAGGCCCTGAAATTTTAAGATAGCACATAACCCCCCCCCCCCCAAATGACCCTATTTTGCAAAGTAGACACTCCAAGCTATTTACTAAGAGGCATGGTGAGTCCATGGAATATTTTATATTTTGCCACAAGTTTCGGGAAAATTATTATTATTTGTTTTTTTTTTACACAAAGTTGTCACTAAATGATATTTTTCTCACACATGCCATGAGTATATGTGAAATTACACCCCAAAACATTCTGCTGCTTCTCCTGAGTATGAGGATACCCCATGTGTGAGATTTTTTGGCAGTCTAGCCGCGTACAGGACCCCAAAAACCAATCACCGCCTTCAGGCTTTCCAAGGGCATAAATTGTTGATTTCACTCCTCACTACCTATCACAGTTTCAAAGGCCATGAAATGCAGAGAAAGAACAACTCCCCCCCATATATATAATCAGTGTGGCAGTATATAAATCAGTGTGGAAGCTGATGGGTGTCCCCTTTTGGGAAAGTTAACACCCTAAGCTATTTGCAGAGAGGCATGTTGAGTGTTTTTCAGATCTCACTTTTTGTCACAAAGTTTTGAAATTGGAAAAAAGAGAAAAATAAATGCATTTTCCTTTATTTTCTTAATTTTCTTAATAAATGAGAGCTGCAAAATACTCACCATGCATCTTAGCAAGGAAGAGAGGAGTGAAATCATCTATTTACGCCCTTAGAAAGCCTGAAGGTGGTGATTGGTTTTCAGGGTCCTTTACATGGCTAGACTGCCAAAAAGTGTCATACATGGGGTATAAACCATTTTCAGAAGAAGCAGCATAATGTATTTTGGGGTGTCATTTCACATATACCCATAGCATGTGTGAGCAATATATTATTTAGTGACAACTTTGTGTAAAAAAAAATAAATAAATAATAATTTTCCGAAACTTGTGGCAGAATATAAAATATTCCATGGACTCACCATGCCTCTCAGCAAATAGCTTGGAGTGTCTACTTTGCAAAATGGGGTCATTTGGGGGGGTTGTGCTATCTTGAAATTTCGGGGCCTCCGAAACTGTGACAGGTAGTGAGGAACTAAAATAAGCAATTTACGCCATTAGAAAACCTGAAGGCGGTGATTGGTTTCGGGGTCCCGTACACAGCTAGGCTCCCAAAAAGTCTCACACATGTGGTATCCCTGTACTCAGGAGAAGGAGCAGAATATATTTTGGGATGTAATTACGCATATACCTATCTTGAAATTTCGGGGGCCTCCGAAACTGTGACAGGTAGTGAGGAACTAAAATAAGCAATTTACGCCATTAGAAAACCTGAAGGCGGTGATTGGTTTCGGGGTCCCGTACACAGCTAGGCTCCCAAAAAGTCTCACACATGTGGTATCCCTGTACTCAGGAGAAGGAGCAGAATATATTTTGGGATGTAATTACGCATATACCCATGGCATGCGTAATATATCATTTCAATGACAACTTTGTGTAAAAAAATATATATATATTTTTTTAGTTATTTTTCAAACACCTGTGACAAAGAAAATATGGTGGATGTTGCAATTTTTTTTTTGTCACACGGTATTTGCGCACAGATTTTTCAAACGCAATTTTTGCGGGAAAAAAAAACACTTTTTTTTAAATTGAATGCAGAAATACACTATATAATTCCTAATTGTTTGGTAAAATGTAAAAGATGATCTTATGCCGAGTACATTGATGCAAAACATGACTTGCTTTAAAATTGCACACGCCCGTGCAGCGGCAACAAACTACGTACATTTTTAAAAGCCTTTAAAAGTCTTTACGGGTTACCACTTTGGACTTACAGAGGAGGTCTACTGAAAGAATTACTGCCCTTGACCTGGCGTTTGTGTTGATACCTCACATGCATGCTGCAATTGCTGTTTACATATGACACTAGACCGATGCTTGCGTGAGCCTTTGTGCGCAAGCACGGGGGGACAGGAGTGCTTGAATTTTTTTTATATTATTATTTATTTTGCTTTTTTATGTTATTTTGACACCTTTCCTTTCATTTTTTTTTATCATTTTTATTGTTATCACAGTAAATTTACATATCCCCTATGATAGCAATCTGTAGTGACAGGTACTCTTTTTTAAAAAAATTGGGGACTTTTAGACTCTAGATCTCTCCTCTGCCCTTAAAGCATCTGACCACACCAAGATTGGTGTGATAAGATGCTTTCCCAATTTCCCAATGGCGCTGTTTATTTCTGGCGAAACCGAAGTCATGAAATGCTCGTAGCTTGCAGTATTTTAGGCCATAGAGATGATTGGAGCCATTCTGGTGAGACAGCAGAGCCCAAGAAAAACCGTGGGAGGCAGTGGGAAGGGGGAAGTCCCTTCCCACTGCTTGTAAAAGCAGTCTAGCGGCTAATTATCCACTAGGATCACTTTTACATGTAAGCCAACTGCTGGCTGTAAAAAACAATACCAAGATGATGCCTAAATCTGCAGGCATCATCCTGGTATAACCACTCAAAGTCCAGCAACGTACCAGTACATTGCTGGTCCTTGTTTGGCATACTGTATATTGTAGGTTTTTTCTTTTTCATGCAGCCTGTGGGCTGAATGAAAAAAGAGAACCTAACAGATTCCTTCATCCACATCGATGGATGGGGATGAAGAAATATCCGCCAGAAAATGTGTAGTATACCCATCATTAGACCGCCCAAAACATACACTTCTCTAATGATGGGCATACATGATGAAAGCCACGTATGTCTGTTTTTTTTTTAACTGCGGTGGTGAAATCACCTCCTAAAGCGCTGCCATCAGAGATTTCCATATATGCTGAGCCCAAACCCTGTTTGTGTCAGAATATTGTAATGTTTGGGGGGACTGTAGCTCCACAGGACTGAGTGCAAAACCGTTAAACTTAAACAAAAAGGCTTTTATTCAGCACATTAACGAAATAAGGCTTCCAGCAGCACACCAGCACAAAAATTCAAAATAAAGTCTGCTTATCTTCAGCACAAAGGAAAAGTAAAGCACATACGGTTTGGAGATGAATCTTTGCCCCAAGGTTTAACAGTCCTTATTAAGTCCTGTTTTCTGCAGCCTCCAGCAAACACTCACAGCTTCCCCAGACAGGTACATACACCAACTCCTCCTCACCACCACACCTATCACTACTTCCTGACTTTTAAGAGCTGCTTCCTGGAGGTTCTTAAACCTGTGTGTGCTGGAATCCTCGTAGTCAGAGGTGGAGACCCCTTCCCACCCTCTCACTTCCGAAATCCCGGGTCCCAAATATCTCTCTATTAACCCAGAGAGAACTGTGAGTCAGTCCTCTCCTGTTTCAAGCTATTCCCGGGAATTCCTCACCCGTCCTGGGTGACCCCCTGAGTCCTGCCACACTTCCCTTAAAGGAACCATAACCCAAATATTGGGGCTATATAGCACCCGTCCAGGACCCAACCTTTTTGTCCTGTACAATGTATATAAATCAGTGTGACAGCTGATGGGTGTACCTGCAAGGCAAACTGGTTAACAGTAGAATAGAAATAAAACATTACATTGGTACCTGAAAAGTAAAAAATGTTTAGCAATGAAAAAACAGTAACAATACAGTACAGAAAAAGTAGAAAGAGTAGAAGCAGAAGTAGAAGAGCGGAGTAAGAACAGAAAAATAACTCAAACGACAACTATTTTTGGCTTTTTTCATTTTATGTTTTTTTTTGTAATTTTTTCTTGTAACTTTTTTTTTACACTTTTTTTTCCCTTCAACTTTAACGTTCCAGCTAAGGGTCTCTCAAAATTACGATAGCCATCGAACATCTTTTGGAACCCTATGTAAGTGTGCCCTAGACTGTGCCATGCTGTACCCTATACTAATACTCCACTAGTTTGTGGTAGCATTCTAAACATTCCCCGATGCAGAGACCAGGTTGGCCAGGACAGGTAGGACAATAAGTGCGGGTGTCACGCCTAAATCCGCGCTTCCTACAGACATGACATCTTCTTTGGGGGTATGTTTGGGTAGGGGTACTCGGGATGGCATAAGGAAAATGCCTCTCTTGCAGCCGGCTCACTGCATCTGGTAGGGGAAGTTGGGCAGGAGCACCTCCTGGATACAGGTAGGCACTGATGATCTCAACCTGGAATTGTAGGAAGGATCCACTTCGCCCTGACGCTTTGTATAGCACAAAAGCGTTCAGCAAAGCCAATTGACATAAATAAACAGACACTTTTTTGTACCAGCGCCTGGCTTTACGGGTGTAATGTTCTGGTACCTTTGGGTACCCTAATTACTCTTTCATAAGTGTATGCGCCCCACCATTCTCTTTTGGTAAGGTGCGCATACAACTTTAAGACTGATGCTGTCATCCTTTCAAGTGTCTGTCATCTACCATCTCTACCCAACCTGTCTCTTCAGCCTATCATCACTGTGTTACTATATACATAAGTCACTCTAGGAAACATCTTATTGAGTGTGTGTATTTACTTGCTGAATTGAGATCATCCACACATGATGAGTCATTGAGAGTTGGGAATGGTGTCTCAGCGTTTCTCTACATGACTACTGAAGTGGAATATTTCTGCAGCTGAAAATCCACATCATACGTAAAACGCAGGAGCGTTACAGATTGAACGAACCACAAATGGATTCAGCAGAAATAACCACTCAGATGACACAATTAAAACAGCAAGTAACTGCGTTAATACACGCACTTGCTGAATTAAAAGAAGACAATCAGGCTCTGTCGCAGCAGGTTATTAGACTGACACAACTTACCACTGCTCAGTCCCCTGAACCCAAAATAAATCCTCCTTTGGTATTTACAGGCGATCGCAAAAAATTTTGCGAATTTAAAAACGCATGTGAGTTACTTTTCTTGCTAAAACCCCGTACCTACCTTACTGATCACATTAAGGTTTGTACTATTATTTCTTACCTAACAGGCGATCCTCGGGCCTGGGCAGACTCTCTTTTTGAGAAAAACAACCAGCTTCTCAACTCCTATGCCTTGTTCCTAGCAGAACTCACTAGCCTATATGATGATCCCAATCCCAATCCCAAATTCTCCCTCTGGCAGAATTTGCCTACAACAACGCAACCCACAGTACGACCAAGCAGAGTCCGTTCTACTTGAATTATGGGTTTCATCCCTCTATTCTTCCACCCCGCATCCTTCCTTCAAATAACCCAGTAGCCTCAGACTATCTTACCCAAATAAAGGACTCTCTGGGTTTGCTTAATACTACCATTGCACACGCTCATAGTCAACAAAAGAAGTACTATGATCTTCGCAGAAGACCTTCTCCTCAGTACGCTATCGGGGACCTCGTTTGGCTCTCAACAAAAAATTTAAGACTGAAAATCCCTAGCAAAAAGCTTGGACCTCTGTTCTTGGGACCTTTCCCAATCAAGAAACTTATTGGAAAAGCTGCAGTACAGCTTACATTGCCAATAGACCTCAAAATACATCCCATTTTCCATGTGTCACTACTGAAGCCCCATGTTCCTGACCAAGGAATAAGGCCTACTATCCCACCTCCTCCTCCTGTACAAGTTGAAGGTGGAGAAGAATATGAGATAAAAGAGATTCTGGATTCTCGTATCCACAGAGGAAGACTTCAGTACTTGGTTCGATGGAAGAACTATGGGCCCCAAGACGACACCTGGCTAAACACCTCTCACATACATGCCTCTAGATTAATCCGCAATTTTCATGCGAAGTACCCAGACAAACCAGCTCCAGAGGCCTTCAGGAGCCGGCCTTAAAGGGGGGGGTACTGTAATGTTCTGGTACCTTTGGGTACCCTAATTACTCTTTCATAAGTGTATGCGCCCCACCATTCTCTTTTGGTAAGGTGCGCATACACCTTTAAGACTGATGCTGTCATCACTGAGCGCCGGACTGGATGGCTATTTAGATCGCCGGCTCTCACTCACATGTGTTCGTTCAAACTGCTTTGTGCCTTGATGCTAACCTGTCTTGAAGCTCTCATGCTTGCAAGCATACCTCGCTGTCGGAACCACGCTGCGCTGATCCCTGTATCCCGCTAACGGATCATCCGCTCTTGCGGAACCTCTCCTCTGCTACATTGCTATTAGTGATAAGTACCCCACAGGGGAAACCTCTATAACCTTTATACTAAAGCTTACACTATCTAGCTCTGCATACTAAGGACTATTACTACATCTGCATTATCTAAGATTGCTAGCTCTTGAGCCTACTACCACCTGTTCTTGCACTGGGTTGATCTCTCTTGTATGTCCACCTGCTACTCTGTCATCTACTACCATACGTGATTGCTAAACCTATCTGCATCCCATGTGCTACTATCTTACTTTCAAGAACATTTCCTTTCAAGTGTCTGTCATCTACCATCTCTACCCAACCTGTCTCTTCAGCCTATCATCACTGTGTTACTATATACATAAGTCACTCTAGGAAACATCTTATTGAGTGTGTGTATTTACTTGCTGAATTGAGATCATCCACACATGATGAGTCATTGAGAGTTGGGAATGGTGTCTCAGCGTTTCTCTACATGACTACTGAAGTGGAATATTTCTGCAGCTGAAAATCCACATCATACGTAAAACGCAGGAGCGTTACAACGGGCAACTAAGTACGGTGACCAAAGCTGGTCATTGAGATCCACCCCTCCTATATTAAGGTTGTAGTCATGGACACAGAGGGGCTTCTCCAAAACACCAGCTGCCGTAGAACTTTGGACCGTCGTGTCTGCGTAATTGGAGGACAGAACGAAAACACTGCACTTCACTGTATCCCTGCACTTCACTGCAAGCAATTTGTCAGTTTTCAAGCAGGCTCTCTCCCCTGACTAAGACGGGAATCTGCAAGCTGTTGGGGGAAGCCCCAGTGATTAGGTCACACAGTGCCACATGCGCCAATTTTAAATTGAAGAAGATGACTAAAAAGTGGCACGCTTGAATAAAAATTGTCCACGTACAAATGGTACCCCTTTCCGAAAAGGGTGACACCAAGTCCCACACAATCTTGCTGCTGCTCCCTATGTAGTCTGGGCAGTTGGGGGGCTCCACAGTGCTATCTTTACCCTCGTAAACACGAAAACTAACTGTATAGCCTGTGGCTCTGTCACAGAGCTTATACAGCTTGACCCCGTATCTGGCACACTTGCTGGGGATAAACTGCTTGAAAGCAAGGCGGCTAGAAAACTTAATCAGGGACTCATCAACGCAGATAACTTGTTGGGGGGTAAACAAGGCTGCAATCTGCTGATTGAAGTGGTTTACGAAGGGCTGAATTTTGTATAGCCGGTCATATCCAGGGTCTCCCCGAGCAGTGGTCCTCAACCCTGGTCCTTAGGGCCCACTAACAGGCCAGGTTTGCAAGATAACTGAAATACATCCCATGTGATATAATTTGCTGCTCAATGATTGCAGTACTCTAGTCTGCATCTCCCCAAGGTAATACTAAAAATCTGGCCTGTTAGTGGGCCCTGAGGGCCGGAGTTGAGGACTGCTGTCCCCGAGGATGACAGAGTTCATTGTCACTGAATTGCATGAACCGCAGAATTTTCTCGTATCTCCCCCTGGCCATGCATGCAGAGAACACGTGCATATGGAGGGCTGGGTTAGTGGACCAATATGACCGCAGTTAACTCCTTTTAGTTATGCCTATGTTGAGGGATAGGCCCAGAAAAGTTTTAAATTCGGAAACCGTTATAGGTTTCAAGCTGAATTCTCTGGCAAGGGATGAATTTGGATGTGTGGCGATGAATTGACCAGCATATAAATTGCTTTGGTCCACAATAGATCTGTAACGATCTTCCGTGAAAAACAGCTCATAAAAGTCAAGGGAGGTAAAATTGTCTGTTTCCACCTGAATTCCGGGTTGGGCAGTGAATGGCGGAAGTATGGGCGCTGTAGAATCTGTGGGCTGCCAATTAGGATATGCCAGCGCATCAGAGACGAAACAATGGGCTCTATGGGCCTGTGTTCGAATTCTCGGTCGCTGTGGGCCACTACTTGTGCTAGCCACTGCACCAGCTTAAACTGCACTTATGGCACTCACCATGTGACCAAGTGTTACTGCATTGCTGGTTTGTCTACAATCAGGGTGTACTAGGTTGCTGGTGCATGCCAGCTCACCAGAAGTTTGAGCGACACTAGTACCAACACTCTGCTACATACGAGCTGCCTGCGATCTCTGCACCTCAGCAACTCCAGAACGGGGTCGGGTATGCCTGAACTTAGCAGGGACCCCTCCGTCATCGGAGCTATCTGTCAGGGAGCCACTGCTCTCTACAGGTTTGTATACCTACCCTGATTCTGCCAGTGAGGCTTCCCCATAGCTCTCATCTGACATGGACAGTATCCTGTAGGCCTCTTCACTAGTGTACCTCCGTTTGGACATTTTAGCCACTAAATTTATAGGTACCTAGTGTGACTCACAGGTATAAAAGCACATGGTTGTCGAGGACTATTTGAAACACTATAGAAAAAACTGCTAGTGCTAGCAGAGATCAGGCCTGAACTTGCCCGGGTGAGATAGGGTGGGCTGGCTGGGGGGGCTAAACGCAGGTGCTGGCAGGTGTCGTGGTCGATCCTGCCAAGGCTGCATTTTGGGAACCCTAAACTATTGGGGACACTAGTATAGTTCTGATCAGATCAAAGATATTGATCCGTTCAGATACTATACTAGTAATGGAGGTGTTTAGTGTGTGTATGTGTGTGTTACTAGTAACCAAAGGGTTAACTAATATTTCTAACTATGCGGCGAGGATCTGCACTGTCCTAGACTGACGCTAACTAGCGTTAATGCTAACTAATGTCACCTGTGACACTAATAATAGTGATCAGAAATAAAAATGTACACTATAAAAGTGACACTATGACAGGGCAATGAAGGGGCTAACTGGGGCTGATCAGGGGGTTAAATCTTTATTGGGAGGGTGGCGGGTCCCTCCAAATAGAGATAAAGGTTAATCAGATGTCCATGTGGAGGAGGCCTTCAAGAAATATCTAATTCCATATGAGGGTCAAAGCGATCAGAATAATATATGCACAGGGGGTGAAACAGTGAACAATCAGAGCTGTGGGGACTTCACAACAAAGCAAACCATTTTTTGTACTAGATTTAACAGTAAGGGCCGGTTCACACTTTTGCGAGTGCGGCGATCGCATGTAATTCGGAGCGCACTGCTCCTTCATTACATGCGATCGGATGTGCGGATGCGAATTCAGCCATACACTTTGTATGGCTGAAATTCGCACTGCTCCCGCACAAAAGACGCACAGGACCCTTTTTTCCAGCCGCATCAGGATCGGATCGCACAGTGGTTCACACTTGTGCGATCCGATCCTGTGCGAACTGTCAGATCGCACTGCGATATGCAATCAAACTGGGGGTGTCGTTAACATTTAATTGACACCCCCTGCGTATCGCATATGGCAGTGTGAACTGCCAGATGTGCGTTTGCGATGCGGGAACAGGCTGCGAATTCGCAGCCTTCCCTCATCTCACAAGTGTGAACCGGGACTAAAGCCTGGCAGATGCAACAAATTATCCGTAAGCACTGGGATATTCTCAGGAGAGATCCTATTTTGGGTGAACATATCCCAGAGAAGCCAGGCTTTATATATAGAAAACCTTGTGACCTTAGAACAGTGTTAATTTTGGCAGCAAATTTCAATTTTGTTTCAGTCTTATGACTAAAATGCCATTTTAGTTTTAGTCTGTTGACTAAGATGCTATTTTAGTATTAGTCATATTTTAGTCATATGAATTGTTTTTGTTTTAGTCATATTTTAGTTGACTAAAACCTCCAGTACATTTTAGTCTACTAAAATCTCATGCATTTTAGTCCACTACATATCGAATAGGTTTAGGTGAATTCTAATGCATTATTTAAACATTTCTCTAGAATTTCCAAACTAATTATATACTCCTGGAGTAAAAATCTAATAATAACAATTATTTACGGTATTAATGTTTGAACACGCACTACAGACACAGATTTAGCAATTGTAGCATATAACATCTTTATAAATAAAACCGAGTTTCATAAACACAGAAAAATTTTGCTTTTTGACAAACAGAAGTGCAACTTTAAAATACAAAAAAAAAAAAAACTGTAAACTCTGTTGGCTGTAATGTCATTGCACATATTACCTGAATATATTACCCGCATTAAATATTAAGGAAGACTATAAGAAAAGGCTTTTTCTTAATTTTTTTCTCTTTCAGCAACTTAGGAGATGCTCCTTACTTATGCTTAATCGGTGGTGCAAAACATGTTTAAACTTTAATGTGCTATTATTACAGGGTCTTGGATGGAACTGTGTTGCCGACTTAGAAATGGCCAGCAGAGTAATGTTAATTTTAATTGTCAATTTTTTATTTAGTTTTAGTTATAGTCTTAGGACTAAAATGCCATTTAAGTTTTAGTCGCATTTTAGTCTTATGACTAAAATGCCATTTTAGTTTTAGTCGTATTTTAGTCATTTGAATTGTTTTAATTTTAGTCGTATTTTAGTCAACTAAAATTGTGTTAATTTAGTCGACGAAAACATTTTAGTCGACGAAATTAACACTGTCTTAGAAGTCTCATTGCCACCAGCAGGATGCAAAGATCCAAAAAACCTCAGAATGGTGCGTTCCATCAGTGGTCTTCCTTTTTCGACCAAAAAGGCAACTACAAGTGTGGGGTTAGAAACTGTGGCACGTGTAGGTTCATGTGGCATCGTGAACAGGACACTGTAGGAACTGATGGTAAAATACACAAAATTAAACAATTTATTAATTGTGGACCCCATTTGTCATCTATTGTATCCTGTGTCCTTGTGGTTTGTTATACGTTGGTTGAACAACACGCTCCTTGAGGGTCCGGATCGGGGAACATAAATGCAACATTACTCATGGGAAAGATAAATATTCAGTTCCCTGGCATTTTAAGACCAAACATAGCGAGGACCTCACAGACATGAAGGTTTTTGGCATTGAGGCCATTTCTGAAGAACTGGATAAGGGTAGAAGATATATAAGCGTGAAAACTGATGGATCTTCACCCTTTGCAGTTTGGTACCTAAAGGGCTGAATGAGGACATTGAGGTCCACATTCTATTCCATTAGTTTGGGTTCTAACATGTTGTTCCTTTGGTTCCCTTTCTTCCTCCTCTTGTAATATATTATTTATGTACATTGTGTATGTATATGTGTATATGTGTATATATATATATACATATGTGTATATATGTGCACACATTTTTTCCTTCCATCTCTTTGCACTTACTATTATTATCCCATGTAAAGTTAAATTATTTTATCAGCATATACCATTCAATTGACCACTCTCTCTTTTTTTTTTTTTTTTTTTCTTATATTTTTGATTGATTATATAGATTTTCTAATACTGTTAATTCTTCTTATAGTATGAGTACTTTAGTCAATCATGTAGATTTCATGAGCATATATTCTATGAGCATGTGTACAGAACACACACATATGCACCATTTCTCAAATATTTATTTTTCAGTGCAATTGCACTTCTCGTATTTGATGTATTTTCAGTGTCAGTCGGTACAGCTATCTATATAACGCGTTGACTTACACATACCTTTTTAACTCTCCAATCAAACAATTTTAGCTTGATTTTATGATTGGGTTTTTATGCCTTTTTGACACCTAAAAGGTGGTGGTTATATCCAATTCTTCCGGAAGTGACGTGCATGGAGCCGGGTCCTGGAACGCAGGAAGCATCCAGGATGGCGGAATAGGCGAGCGTTTTTAGAGAAACATAAAGGATAATAGAAGGGGAAAGTTCAAAGAGCACATACAGCCATGCCCCGGTAATGTTTTCTTATTATACCATGTATACTTTATTTCGTTGCAATGAACACGTAACATCTTTTAAATACCAGCAATAGACCATTGAATACTGCTTTTTATTTTTGCAACAATATTTAGATGACATATAACGATTATACAAAATATTAGGGCTTAATCTTGCAATTTTAAAATGTATAATGAGTGATTTTGTTGTGTCACGAGGTCACTTTGTATTCAATTTCTGTGTAGCTATTTATTTGTTCTGACCCGCCCACCAAGAGGCGGAGCATATGCTGTCAGCCATGTGACCTCTTTTAGAATACAAAAATCCCTACCACTCATACCTCTAATTAGCTCTGAGGAAGGGGGGACATCCCGAAACGCGTAAGCGGTTTTTTGAAGGTCCACATCTCACCACGGCTCGCACCAGCGGAGGATGCTCAGTGGAGATTACTGGTGGTCCTCCATTGTACCTTTTTGCCTGTGTTTCACATTTGTCTTATGAGTATAATGTGCATGCAATTTGATTTTAATAAATTGTTTTAAAGATAATGCGCTAGGCTGATGCATCCTCTGTTCATTATTTTTTAGAGCCATTGCAATCTCTACCTGCTCAGCCTTTCATCACATCTGTGGCCATTTACCAGTACTGAGCAGAAGTTTTAGGCAGGTGTGAAGAAATGCTGTAATGTAAGAATGCTTTCAAAATATATATTTTAATATTTTTTTAATCAATTTACAAAATGCAAAGTGAACAGAAGAAAAATCTAAATCAAATTGATATCAACATTAGGTATGACTACCCTCTGCCTTCAAAACAGCATCAATTATCATATGTACACTTGCACACAATTCGAAGGAACTCTCCTGGTAGGTTGTTCCAAAAATCTTGGAGAACTAACCACAGATCTTCTGTGGATCTAGGCTGCATGTAGTCTTCATGTAATTCCAGAAGGATATGCTAATGTTGCGATCAGGGATCTGTGGGGGCAAAACCATCACTTCCAGGACCCCTTGTTTTTCTTTATACTAAAGATTGTTCCTAATGATGTTGGCTGTATATTTGGGGTCATTGTCCTGCTGCAGAAAAAAATATGGGTCCAATCACACACCTCCCTTATGGTACAGCATGATGGAGAAGTATCTGCCTTTATTTCTTAGCACTGGGGACACCATTGATTGGGCAATGTTGAGGACACAGTGGCCAGCCAAGGGAACAATGCAGCAGGTGAAAGACACATCATGCTTACTCCCCTTTGACATCAGAAGATGTCCAGCAGTGCCATCAGCACAGAACTGGCGGAAAACTGTGGGACCCAGATACAGCCATCTACTGTTCAGAGAAGTCTGTAGAGAAGTGGACTTTATGGAAGAATTTTTTTTAAAGATATTTTTATTGAGATTTTAAACAACATACAGATACAACGAACCAACAAAAACAAGACCTTCTTGACAAGGGAAGGGAAACAACATTTCAATGCTAATAAGCATTACCTAGATTGCTGATTCTCCCCGGCTCCAAGAGCTCGGAGGAGGTAGACTGAGAGGACTGGACACCCAGCTATGCCAAATGTTATCAAACAGATGTGGATGACCTCGTAACTCAAAGGTAAGTTTGTAAAGGGGAAGGCAGTGGTTAATCAATTGAAGCCAGGCAGCAACTGTAGGTCCCGTAGGGCCCTTCCAGCACAGAAGAATCGCCTTAGTAGCATAAAAATACAGGATGTGAAGTAAGCGTTTGACGCGGCCCGAAACCAACAGGTCTCCGAACACACCCAATAGGCAATTATTTGCATGAAGGACATTAGGGAGACCTAGAACCGAGGACAGGAATGTGTTAACTTCAGCCCAGAATTTAGCTACCACCGGACAGGACCAAAAAC
This sequence comes from Pelophylax lessonae, assembly GCF_965119305.1. Classification (NCBI taxonomy): domain Eukaryota; kingdom Metazoa; phylum Chordata; class Amphibia; order Anura; family Ranidae; genus Pelophylax; species Pelophylax lessonae. The sequence goes on from NC_138772.1 coordinate 406,199,706, forward strand.
AGTGAAAAAAATCAGCAGGACGTCCACAACCCCAAAAAAAATTGGGGGTGGGACGCATGCCAAACTTATGTAGGCGGTCAGGAGTAAAATAGCTTTGATGAAACACCTTCATTTGGATCAGACGGTCATTGGAGGCTATAACCGATTTATGATAGGTCTCAGTAAATTCAGTCCAGTCATCCTCACTAAAGTCAATGCCCATATTAACCCAACGTGTTTGTGCCCTGGCAAATCTAGGATTGGAATCCGTCTTTAAAAAGGAATAGTATTGAGAAATGAGTTTTGTAGTACCAGGGTCCCTAAGCAGTTTCTCCAAGGCAGACATCCTCAAAGGAGCCCATAGCGAAGTAAACTGAGCCTTCAAAGCATGTCTGAGTTGGACGTAAAAAAAACCAGGCTGAAGCAGGGAGTCCAAACTCTCCCCGAAGTTGTCGGAAAGACTTGAACCCCTGAGCAGCGTACAAGTGGTTGAGATACTTAACACCCTTTGCCATCCAAAGCCGATAACTAGGATGAGACATCAGTTCAGGAAGTTCAGGGTTACACCAGAGCGGATTATTAGGGGACGAGGTCCAGGTGTCCACTGGAAGCCGCTGTATCACATTTTTAAAAAGGGACAAAGTGGTCCGTAACATATGAGCACCAGGAACCTGGGGGACCTGCCTCCGATACACTATATGTTGGAGTGATTCAAGTGAGTCAACTATGGCAGCCTCAGCAGGCGTTATGCGAGAAAGGATGTAGCCAATCATGAATCACCACCAACTGAGACGCAAGGTAGTAATAAAAAAAATTGGGGAAGGCCAAGCCAGCCATGTGCGTGGGTAGTTTTAGAGTATCTAAGGCTATCCTGGGAGGCTTTTTTTGCAAGCGTTAGTAGAAGTGAGTCTATGCACCTGAAAAGGGATTTGGGGACCTTACAGGGAGCGTTGGCCAAAACATACAGAATTTTTGGGAGAAAGATCATTTTGATCATGTTAACTCAAATTCAAGGGGAGATCCATCCACTGAGCGATTTTTTGTTGTAGGAGATCAATGAGAGGGCATAGATTGTTGGATACATAGGAGTGTAGCGGCAATTGGATCATAACCCCAAGGTAGCGAAAGGAGTGGGACACCTGGAGCCTAGAACCCGAGTAGATCACTGACCCCCCTGCCGGATCCAAAGGGAAGATAGTGGATTTGGACCAATTTATGCGAAAGCCCAGAAAGTCCCCGAAACTCTCCATCTCCCTGAGAAGGGCCCGCAAGGAGTTGGAAGTATCCACCAGGTAGACAAGCGTATTGTCAGCATAAAGGGATATTACTCTATGGAAGAATTGATGGTGAAACAAGGTAAGCAACTCAAGTATGCATGAAAACATTGGAACAGGAGTGCAAAAAATCGCAGCAGGTGCTTTGAACTGATTAGTCAACATTTGAAATGTTTGGCATTAGCAGGAGGCAGTTTGTTTGCAGAAGGACTGGAGAGTGATACAATATTGAGTGGTAACTTTTTGGTCTTCTCTTTCCTTTTATCTGTCTTTCTTGCTTAGTCTGTAGTTTCTTATATTTTATTAAAATAAGTCCTTTAGTGTGCCCAGCCACCAGATGGTCTTATTTGACTCTCTGTGCAATACATGTTCCGGCAGTTCATCTTTCTGTTATAACTGATTAATGTGTGGAATTGGTATGTTGTTTCTTTTGTTAGTAAATATGCCGACCAGTTATTTAGTTGGGGAGGTGATAGGGGACCAACTAAGGGGACTTTATGATTTTCCATGTGGTATTGTATATACAGTATACTTCTATTTCTATAGTCTTGATGATGTATGACAATATATAATGAATGTTGGTTAACTGTCATGACATGTATGCATTGTTGATAGACTAAATAAAGATTGATAATTTAAAAAGTCCACAATTAAAAAAGTTTGCATATATGATCACTTTAGGGATATTAACCTTTAGAATACTCCAAAAGTAGTATTGCTGTCTTTCATTTCTGGAACCTCTTCCAATGGACAAAATGTCCTGGCCAGCTTTTTTTTAATGCCGCTGTCTAGGTAATGATTTTAAGACACCTAAAATCAAACACAATTTCTTCCATTGAGGTGCGGATGGGAGGGTTGTGTTGCCTTATCTGAATGGAACACCTTACAGCAGTGGTCTCAAACTGATGGCTCTCCAGCTGTTGCGGAACTACAAGTCCCATCATGCCTTTGCCTATGGGAGTCATGCTTGCAACTGTCAGCCTTGCAATGCCTCGCGGGAATTGTAGTTCTGCAAAAGCTGGAGGGCTACCAGTATGAGACCCCTGCCTTACAACAAAAACTCAGAAATCAACAAACCCAATTCAATAATGTTGTCTACTAGGATTCCATTTATAGAATCAGGAGAATTCAGAGCCATACTGGATTTAATCATGTCTTGAGATAGCAGATCTAATGGCCATCCTTTGGTTAAGGGTGTTTGACATACTGCATACTGCATGCTGATGCCTTAAAGGAGTATCTAGACCCTACCTAGTATCAAATAAAAAAATTAAAAAAACATAAGGACAGGGTATACCACGTCCTATCACTAGGGATCTGATTGAAGAAAAAACATACATGGTCTTTCTTGGTTTCCTATAGACACATACAGCAATTTATTCCAAAATATACTGTACATTTTATTACGCAAATTAAGTTGAAAATCACAGATACATTATTTAGAAGACCAGCCTCTATAAGTATAAAAAGGGGCTGCATTGAGGACCATAGAAGCAGTGGTTGGCCAAGATAACTTAATGCAGCAGATGAAATAAACATAATGCTTACTTCCCTTCAACATTGTAAGATTCCAGCAGTGCCATCAGCACAGAACTAGTGGAAACCAGTGGGACCCAGGTTCACTCAATTTGCAGGGTGTTCGCCCTGGAGTGCTGCACAGTGCATTCTGTGCCCTGATTGGGTAAAGTTTTGCCCAATCAGGGTGCAGTGTAAGCTGGTTGTTAAGGAGTGGGGCCGGGACGCTGGCCGCGGTGTCCTTAACAACCGATGAGTCATCAGCTGTCAATGGTTTTCATCCACTGACAGCTGAACAATAAAAAAGTGCCAGTAATAATAATAATAAATAATAATAAAATAAAGAAAAAATGGTGTGGGGTCCCCCCCAGTCCATGCCAGAACTTTTGAGTCTGGTATGGATTTTGAGAGGAACCCCACGCCAGAATTTTAAAAAATAAATGGCACGTTGCTCCCCGTCTCCTGAACCATACCAGGCCACATGCCCTCAACATGGGTAGGTGGGTGCTTTTGGGGCAGGGGGGCTCTGTCCCCCACCCCAAAGCACCTTGTCCCCATGTTGATGAGGACACGGGTCTCTTCCCCACAACCCTGGGCTGTGGTTGTGGGGGTCTGTGGGCGGGGGAATTATCGGAATCCGGAAATCCCCTTTAATAAGGGGGCTCCAGATCCTGGCATCCCCTATGTGAAAGGGTAGGGGTACATTGTACCCCTACACCGTCACCAAAAAAGTGTTAAAAAATAATAAACACCAAAAAAAGTTTTTGACAAATCCTTTATTAAAAAAAAATTGTGTCCTTCAATGTAAATCTGTTGTCAATTACGCCCGCCGGACCTGAAAAAAAAACAAAGTCTCTTGCCTTCTGGTAGGCCTCCTGCCGAATGCCTCCTCTGCTCTTTGACATTTTTTATATAGGCAAGGTTCAGGGCCACCTGGCTACATTACCCAGTGGCACTACCCCCTTCTGACATCATGGACTGGTGTACATGCTGGGCATATTTTAGATTTGTTTAAATTCATTACTACTTTCATTTGGAAATTTAACCACTTCCATACAGAGCAGTTTGACACCCTTCCTGCCCAGACCAATTTTCAGCTTTCAGCACTCTCACACTTTGAATGACAATTGCTCAGTCATGCTACACTATAACCAAACAAATTTTTTATCATTTTTTTCACACAAATAGAGCTTTCTTTTGGTGGTATTTGATCACAACTGGGGTTTTTTTTTTTCGTGATATATGCAAAAAAAGAGCAAAAATTTTGAAAAAAAACCACTTTTTTTTAGTTTCAATTATAAAATTTTGCAAAAAATTAATTTTTCTTCATACATTTGGGCCAAAATGTATACTGCTACATGTCTCTGGTAAAATTAACCCAAATTAGTGTATATTATTTAGTCTGTGTGAAAGTTATTGAGTCTAGAAGCTATGGTACCAATTACTGAAAATTGATCACACCAGAAGTACTGACTGCCTATCTCCTTTCTTGAGGCCCTGAAATGTCAGGACAGTACAAATACCGCCCAAATGGCCCCTTTTTGTAAAGTAGACAGTCCAAGGTATTTAGTAAGAGGCATGGTGGGTATTTTGAAGTTGTAATTTTTTCCCACAATTCTTGGGAAAATGAAGAAAAAAAAATTTTTTTCTTTTTTTTTCCCACAAAGTTGTCAATTTATAAGCTATTTCTAACACATAGCATGTACACAGCAAAAATTACACCCAAAAATACATTCTGCTACTCCTTCCGAGTATGGCGATACCACATGTGTGAGACTTTTACACAGCCTGATCACAAAAAGATACTCCACGTCCAAGAAGCACCTTCAGGCGTTCTAGGAGCATAAATACACATAAAACTTTCTTACTACCTATCACACTTTTCAAGGCCCTAGAGCACCAATACAATGGAAAAGTCCACAAAATGACCCCATTTTGGAAAGAAAACACTCCAACGTATATTCTATGAGGCATTATGGGTCCTTTGAACGTGTCATTTTTTTCCACAGGTTTTTGGAAAATGTGGGAAAAAAATGAAAACTTTTTTTTTTTACACAAAGTTGTCAATTTATAGGATATTCCTAACACATAGCATGTACACAGCAAAAATGACACCCCAAAATTCATTCTGCCACTCCTCCTGAGTATGGCAATACCACATGTGTGAGACTTTTTCACAGCCTAGCCATATAGAGGGGCCTAACATCCAAGGAGCATCATCATGCATCCTAGCCACTTGCCTAGGCCTATTTTTGACATTTGGTATTTACAAGCTAAAATCAGTTGTTTTGCTAGAAAACTGCTTAGAACCCCCAAACATTATATATTTTTTTTTAGCAGTGACCCTAGAGATTAAAATGGAGATTATTGCAATATTTTTTATCACACCGTATTTGCGCAGCGGTCTTTTTTCTTTGGAAAAAATTCACTTTTTTTAATTAAAAAATAAGAAACCAGTAAAGTTAGCCCAATTTTTTTCCATAATGTGAAAGATAATGTTACGCCGAGTAAATAGATACCCAACATGTCATGTTTCAAAATTGCGCACGCTCACGGAATGGCGACAAACTTTGGTACTTAAAAATCCCCATAGGCGACAATTTAAAAATTTCTACAGGTTGCCATCCTTGAGTTACAGAGGAGGTCTAGGGCTCAAATTATTTCCCTTGCTCTAACGATCACGGTGATACCTCACATGTGTGGTTTGAACACCGTTTACATATGTGGGCGGGGTTTCCGTATGCGTCGCTTCTGCGCGCGAGCTAACGGGGACAGGGTGCTTTAATTTTTTTTTTTTTTTTTTTTACTATTTATTTTATTTATTATTTTTTATTTTTACACCGTTTAACAAAAAAAAAAAAAAGGATAATTTTTATTTCTATTACAAGAAATGTAAACATTACTTGTAATAGAAAAAGGCACGACAGGACCTCTTTTTTGTGAGATCTGGGGTCAAAAAGTCCTCAGATCTCACAAGTACACTAAAAGATAGAAAGAAAAAAAAAAAAAAAAAAAAAATTATTATATAAAATGAAAAAAAAAAAAAGGACCTTTAAACCGGTTGCTAGGCAACAACATTTTCCGTAGCCCCGGTCCTCCAAGACCATAGAGTCAAGTGAGGGCAAGCTTGCCCTCACTCGACATCCTGTCTGTGAGGATCCGGGACCGGATCGTTTTCCCCGCTGCCGGCGGGTCCGGTAAGCGGGGAAAAGGACCGGACGCGGCGGGAGGGGGGGGGGGGGCACCTCTTCCGCCATCCCAGAAGGGTGATCCCAGGGCGAATCCGCCGCTGGGACCACCCTTATCGGAAAGCCAACCGTCCACCGTTTAAAAAAATACCAGGGTTATGGCAGCTATCTGCTGCCATAACACCGGTATTTAGGTTTAAACGGAGGACGTATATAAACCTTTTTGGACTTAGACATGGTGGCTGTATGAAGGGCGACAGGTACTCGGGTACTTTGCTGGGCAGGTGACAGGTACTCTGGTACTGATGAGCAGGTGGCAGGTACTCGGGTACTCCGATAGGCAGGTGACAGGTACTCGGGTACTCTGATGGGCAGGTGACAGGCAGGTGATAGGTACTGATGAGTAGTACTGATACTGATAGGTGATACTGATACGTGATAGGTACTGATGAGTACTGATGAGTAGTGATGGGTACTGATGAGCAGGCGGCAAGTACTCGGGTACTTCAGGCGTCAGGTACTCTGATGAGCAGGTGGAAGGTACTCGGGTACTCTGATGGGTAGGTGACAGGTACTCAGGTACTCTGATGACGGGTACTCCGTTGACAGGTACTCAAAGTACCCGAGTATCCGTCATCAGAGTACCCGAGTACCTGTCATCAGAGTACCCGAGTACCCGTCATCAGAGTACCCGAGTACCTGTCATCAGAGTACCCGAGTACCTGTCATCAGAGTACCCAAGTACCTGTCATCAGAATACCCGAGTACCCGTCATCAGAGTACCCGAGTACCCGTCATCAGAGTACACGAGTACCCGTCATCAGAGTACCCGAGTACCCGTCATCAGAGTACCTGAGTACCCGTCATCAGAGTACCCGAGTACCTGTCATCAGAGTACCCGAGTACCCGTCATCAGAGTACACGAGTACCCGTCATCAGAGTACCCGAGTACCCGTCATCAGAGTACCCGAGTACCCGTCATCAGAGTACCCGAGTACCCGTCATCAGAGTACCCGAGTACCCGTCATCAGAGTACCCGGGTACCTGTCATCAGAGTACCCGAGTACCTGTCATCAGAGTACCTGATGGGCTGGTGACAGGTACTCGGGTACTTTGATGGGCTAGTGACAGGTGCTCTTTATTGGGGGGGGGGGGGTCAGTGTGTTTAGGGTGCACTGTATTTGGTAACTAGCTGTTACCACACTCTCTTCCTCACACAGGATCAGTATGTGAGGAGGAGAACACGGTGACAGCTAGTTACCGTGTTCTCTGTTGACATTTGTGACCGGCTGTGATTGGACACAGTCGGTCACGTGGTAAAGAGCCAATTTCATTGGCTCTTTACCTAGATCGGGGATCGACTCTGTCCGAGGGACGAGCCTCGTCCCCGATCGCTGCTCTGCGCGCCCCCGGGGGCGCGCATTGCAGAGAGAACGAGCGGCTCGTGCTGGAGCCGCTCATGTGATCGGCTGTGATTGACACAGCCGATCACGTGGTAAACAGCCAATTTCTATTGGCTGTTTACCTTGATCAGGGATGGGCTATGTCCGAGGGACGAGCCTCACCCCCGATCGCCGCGCTGCGCGCCCCCGGGGGCGCGCAGTAGCAGCTAGAGCGGGCGGACGTCATATGACGCCCGCCCGGATCCGTACAACCACCATGCCGACGTCATATTACTATGACTCGGTATGGAAGTGGTTAAACACATCAGAATTTCTGAATAATGAAAATTTTGTCTGAGTTTCAATTCGGAACATGTGACAGAACCCACTGTCACTGTGTGTTTTGGAAGGGACTGTGCACGTGCCTCCTACCGACAGACTATGGGCCAGAAGAAACTGCAGACCTGGAATCTTAAGACTACTTTTCCAACATCCTCGAGTTGACCCGTTCAGGGTCCCACTGTGGCTGTTGGACTGTTTCCCAGGGGAAGTATTGTCATGAACCTTGGAATGCGGAAGTCGTCCTCCTTGAAATCTGTTACACAGTGGGGGGTCTTCTGCCCTGTCTTAAGGCTCCAGACGGCTCTGTGTCTGGCTATTGTGTACATTGATTACCCTCTGGGGCTTCTGTCTCATACACATAACAGTCCTTCTAATCAAGCTATCGGACCAATCCCTGCTGACTCATTTTCAAGTCCTCATTTGCATGGCTAAGGAGGACCTGAAGGAGGACTACATGTACTTTACAATTGACCAATAGGAAAGCGGTTGTTGGGGGTGGTGTGTTTTAAATTCTGTATAAAAGTGTGTTGTGTACTTCCAATAAAGGTCTTCCCGTTTGAACTTACATACAGCCTGCCTGGTGTTTGTTCTAATAGATTCCGAACGGCACATAGCTGTAGTTCGGATCCCGGAGTCTTGGATGAGTGAACCATCAGATGTTGCGATCTGCAAGCTGACTCACTAGTAGCAGAGGAGTGTCGGGAGAGCGGAAGTGAGCGAGCAAGGGTCTCGTTACAGAACAAAACCAACCTCACATGTCTAATATGGCCCCCAGTACACCCTAATACAGAATAGGCCAATACTTTTTAATAATATCTTCAACATGTGTGTATTGGCTACTAAAATCCACCACATAGGCAAACTCTAAATTATTTGATTTCCTTTTCATCATTCATTCTATTTCCTTCACCCCTACACCTGTTACCCACCTTCCACTTTAAGTTCACCATTTTTTTTTCTCATACATTATCCCTTCTCTGCAAATCTCTTGATAATTTCATCCATTTGCAACCGGAAATCTTTAAACTTTGTACAATTTCTTTTTATGCTAACCATTTGTCTTTTTTGGTTATTATTAGTCCAGTTAGGATAGTGGCAACTACTGGTGCGTATGTACCCTTTTCTATCCATTGGTTTAAAATACGTTTTAGTATTAATCTTCTAATTTTCAGTGAATATGGTCAGATCCCAAAAATCTATGCATCCTGCTTTTACTGTTTTATAAAAGCTTATTCTATACCCATTAGAGTCAATATGCTCAAGCAAAACTAGCTAGCAAAGCACTCTTCCCCTCCCATATGATGATACATAATCAATAAACCTTTTCCTTAATAAAAACTGGTTCCATTTTTTTTTCCAAACATTTATTTCTGCTCCCAATTTGCTATGAATACATTGGCTAAACTGGCAAATTTGGCACACATAGCCATTCCATTAGGTTGTAGAAAAAAAAGGGTTTTCATACCCGAAGTAATTCTTTGCCATACCAAATAAGACCATTCAAGATGAATGGAGGGCAATTCTGTTGCTTCCTCCAGAGCCCAATGTACTGCCGTCAGGCCATGATCATGTCTTATATTCATGTAAAGTGAATTAACACCTATAGTGGCAAATAATATGTTTTCTCCTATGTATTTCCCTTCAACCAGTTAAATCAAATCTTTACTATCCTTTAGGAAAGCAGATGTTCTATTACTATTGGTTGGAGAAATCCATCCACATACTTACCAATCCTTGAGTGCATGGAATAAATAACCACTGATTATGGGCCTTCCCAGAGGGCTAATTAAGCTTTTCATGTACCCCTCCCAAATGCCTTTTTTCACCTTCTCGTTCAATACTTTTATTGAGTTTTATAAATCAGCCATAAAGCAAGTTACAAAACAAAAACAGAAGTAGAAATACTGTTATTGTTACAGAAATATTTTAAATGTTATACTGTATAGTGAAGTTTGCACAAAAGAAAGGAACAAAAGAAAAAGGTAGAATTATTAATATGATATTCTGAGATATTAAGATTTTGAGAAGGTATTCAGAACATGGCTGTGGGGGAAAAAAAAAAGAAAAGGAAGAAGTCAGCAGGGTGTGGGTAGGGTATAGTGGGTAAAGGAGAGGGCATCGAGAATAGAACTTGTACCACAAAAGTTAATACAAAGTAAATAAAATATAAGTCTTAACTACCAAGCATTCAGAACCTGTTCCTCAAAACCCGGTGATAGGCCATGTTTAATCCAAGGGTCCCAAATGCTTATAAAAGTACTAAATTTATCGCAATCCATGGCTTCCATTTTTGCATGTAGTAATGCATTATTCATCCTATGTTTAACTTCTACAAGAATCAAAGTGCTAAAATCTATCCCAGAAGGCAAGATTCTGCTGCATAGCACTCTGGGAAAGGGTATAAGTCTGTGGGGAGCACATGACAGATCATCTTTGGTGGGAAGCAGAGTCCCAGGAGGGAGGTAACGGCTGTCTCTCCTGCTGTCAGGAAGAATTGGGTGTCCCAGGTGGCTTGCCTGAGTAGATACAGGGCTGAGCTGAGCTGCAGAGAAGAATCCAGGTGTGCTGAGGACCAGCGGAGCATTGGGGTCGAGTTTCAGGAAAGCATTCTGACTCGTGAGTACTGCAAACTGCCCCTGGGGGTCTGCCTAGCAGTGGGGACCACTCCGAAGAAGGTCAGAGGGATCCAGGAGCTAGCTATCTGGTACAGGAACATAGTAATGGGGGTGCCAGAGATTACCCTGAAGAGTAAAGGAGGTGCCAGCAGTTGGGCCCTGAAGGGTAAAGTGTTAAGTGTTGCAGCATAATTGCTAGTGGCTACCTCAGTCAGAGAAGACTACAGGGAGCAGTGCACAGGACTTTTGAGCTGTGAGGAAGCATTAGAAGTCAAGTTTTAGTTCACAGACAGCAAGTCAGATTTACAAGCGCCAGTAAGCCAGTAAGCGTTGGTCGGCATTCAGCCGGAGCCAAGACAGCGCTAGATGGCATTTTTTTCTCAAGTGTCCCAATTCTGTAACTAGGTGAGCCAGAGGAGTATCCCACTCATTCCCTTCTCCCATCCAAGTTCCTACAATAAAACTAAAAACCAAAGACGCCGTACTGTTCATTGTCTCAGATCTCACACTTGGGCAACAAGCTTAAATGTACTGTTGGTGTTAACAGTAACCATGGCAGACCCATATCCAGCACTGATGCTGGAAATACTGATATATATATATATATATATATATAGTGTTTTCACGATGGCTAGCTATAACACTGTTCACATTTCTTAAGAATGAACGCATGAGCCATTTAGGTATATGAAATGTTAGTATTTTCTAATAAAATACTCTGTAAAATGCCAAACCGGGGGAAATTGCTTGGTGCCTCGGGCCAAGAGTGGGGTGGGACTTTTACGGGCAAGTGAGTTACATACAATTTATAAAAGGTAATCAAAAATATTTATTTTGGTACAATGTTAGGATACAATTATTTGTACTTATATCCAGTGCATAGGTGTTTGGGTTATAGACCCAAAGTGTGTTTAGAGGAAGGTAAAGTTTTGGAAAATATCCGTGACATAGGTGAAAAGGGTGACTTTTGTTTTTGGACGTTGTTCTCTGTTTTTTCCAGGCTTGTTGCTTGGAAAAATCTGTTCACAGAGATCCAACTATGGGTCCAAAGCGTGTTTATCCAATGCGTTTCGGCTACTGGGTAGCCTTTTTCAAGGATTATATGGTTATCACCAGTTTTTCTCTGTCTATTCTTGCGAGCCTCTTTGTGTCTGGATGAGTTCGCAACAGGAACCACTATGGTGCAGCTATATGGTTGTCTTCCAATGTTCTTACGGTTATTGAGTGCAGGGGTTGGTATCCTATTCTTTGCTGAATAGATAATCAAAGTAGCCTGTTTCACCTTAATATAGATGTTTTGGATGTTTTTTCTTTTTTCTTTGGTGTAAGGTATCTTATGTAGTAGATACGTGATCAAGGGGCGAAAAAGCCTTTATCCTCCCGCACAATCATTGAAAGCATAGTAGTCATAGGTATTCAGTTTTGGTAGACTTTTATTTTTAGGTGGTTTGTTCCTCGTGCTGCTGTTCTGTCTTCTCCAGTCCCTTCAGTGTGAAGTCTCCTTCACAGTGATGGGACTGGAGAAGACAGAACAGCAGCACGAGGAACAAACCACCTAAAAATAAAAGTCTACCAAAACTGAATACCTATGACTACTATGCTTACAATGATTATGCGGGAGGATAAAGGCTTTTTCGCCCCTTGATCACGTATCTACTACATAAGATACCTTACACCAAAGAAAAAAGAAAAAACATCCAAAACATCTATATTAAGGTGAAACAGGCTACTTTGATTATCTATTCAGCAAAGAATAGGATACCAACCCCTGCACTCAATAACCGTAAGAACATTGGAAGACAACCATATAGCTGCACCATAGTGGTTCCTGTTGCGAACTCATCCAGACACAAAGAGGCTCGCAAGAATAGACAGAGAAAAACTGGTGATAACCATATAATCCTTGAAAAAGGCTACCCAGTAGCCGAAACGCGTTGGATAAACACGCTTTGGACCCATAGTTGGATCTCTGTGAACAGATTTTTCCAAGCAACAAGCCTGGAAAAAACAGAGAACAACGTCCAAAAACAAAAGTCACCCTTTTCACCTATGTCACGGATATTTTCCAAAACTTTACCTTCCTCTAAACACACTTTGGGTCTATAACCCAAACACCTATGCACTGGATATAAGTACAAATAATTGTATCCTAACATTGTACCAAAATAAATATTTTTGATTACCTTTTATAAATTGTATGTAACTCACTTGCCCGTAAAAGTCCCACCCCACTCTTGGCCCGAGGCACCAAGCAATTTCCCCCATTTTAGATACATAGGGACGGAGGCAAAAAACTACTGCTCTGCTACAGGATCAAAACAAACCCCCTCTTAAAATGCCAAACCGAGCTTTTGTGTTTCAATATTTTTATTAAAATATTTTTTTTTTTTCTATTATTATTAAAAGAAATTTTACAATTCAAGTAGTAAATAACAGACAACTGAGCATATTACATTTGCATGAACAGTAACTGTGTAGGATATATCCATGGGTTATGATTTGTTACAGGAGCTCTGCGAATAGTAACATCATGTAACCAAGCATATTACAGGTGTATAGACAATACCTGGTAAGATTTACAAGTTTTAGAATGCGTCAAGGTGAGAGAGTGTGGCCTATGGAGCGGTGCCATTGTATCCAAGGTTGCCATTGGGAGAGGGCTTTCCTAAAGTTACCTCTGCTAGAAGCAAGCATCAATTGCTGAGATTTGGCTGTAATTCCAGTCTCATATGGGCCTTAGCAGGGCTGGATGTTTCCAGGCTGTACACCCCCGGTATTATGGGGGAGGATGGCGATGTGGAAGGTGAGATTACCTCTGAATGTCCCTCAGCATGATCCAAGTGGCGCACTGCTTCACATGAGGCAGAGAGTCTGGCGCTATCTTGCTTCCCCGTTCCCCATGGTGGCAGATGTGAGAAGAAAGCCTTGAGCGGGTATCGTCTTTCCTTTTCCATGACATCTGTTGCAGCAGAGTCACTGGAGTCTCTGTGGAGGTATCGTGGACTGTCTGTGAGAGGGATTGGAGTCCGTAGTCACTGTTTCCTTCCCTCTGTCCCACAGAGCTGTGGGCTTAAGTGGTCATCACTGTTGTCGGCAAGCCACCCCCCCCCCCCCAAACCGAGCTTTAACTGCATATTCTAGCTCATCTATCTAGGATTTGCCAAATCTCTATTAGGTTTATTTACCAATACTTTTCAAATATGCAGAGTGCGATGGTCAGTAAATTATAGCATCTACTTATACATCATCTTTTTACTGACCAACAACACTTACCTTAAATCGAAATCATTGATAGCTTACTATACAGTAAGTTGCTGCACTTCTCACTTCACCTCATTAATTATGGCAGATGTGTTCTGTTAGTTTGTACTAAAACATCACAATTAATCACTGAATTGTTTACCAAATTAGGTGAACTGGCAATATTTTTTCTTTATTTATCTGAATATATCCACACATACTTATCAAATCAGCATAATCACAAACAATGGATGGATTCTAATGCCTAGATTGCTCAACTGTGTGCCTCTCTGCAGATCATACAGGTTTACATGCAATTATTCAGGCAAAAAACAATGTGAGAATTTCCTGATTCAGTGATCACAAAAATAACTGCACTAGGTGGGGTTACCTCTTTGAAGCCGAAGATCAATGGAAGCGACCATTCCCTGACTCCCATGCCAAGTTCAAGGGCAGTAACATCTCTAGTACTGATGCTGAAAAAGTTTAAGCTTCATTGCCCTAGAGCTAGTTGGTGGCACATCCTGTTCAGAGAACAGCTATATCCTATTAGCTGTTCTGAGATCAGCATTGGCTTTAGTATTACATTTTATTTGTGACAGATTCCCTTTAATAATATTTATTAGCAAATAATCTTATGTGATTCAAAACTTATTTATTCAACATCCATTAACTGATATTATTTCATGCAAGATTATGTAAGTTTTAGTTTAAAATAAATACTGCATTAAGTGAAATGTATTGCTTGAATGACAAGCCATTGTGCAGACAGCTTAGCCAAGCTAATTGACAGTTTATATTGATTGCAATACAAATGGATGTCCACCCCACAACAATTTGCAGCAGAATTACACAGGCTCTAAGCTAAACAAACATTTTCAATGTATTTTGTAATAATAACTATTGGTTGCAAACTACAGAATTCTCTGCTGGTGAAAATAAATTAAAATTATCCAATGCACCAGTACGATTACTCATGGAGACAGTAAGCTAATTTCTTTAGAATAAATAATTGATGAATGGCACTGCAACATGCTAACGCACATAACATGCATTAATGTGCAATAAGGTTGTACGTTCGTTACCGCAACACAGCAAAGCCAAAAAGTGTCTTGGCCCTTACACCAAAAACAAAAAAACAAAAAAGAGCTATTTACACAGTACTTTTGGCTACACTCAAATTGTTACACATTTTTAGAGTTAGATTGCTTACCAAACAATAAATCTTTAATATGCCATAATACATTGGATACAATTTTATTTCCATTATTTTTTTTCTTAATTCTTTCTTTATCTAGAACATCCTTTACTTGCTCCTTTTGGCCTGTTAAATATACCATGAAAAGTGTTTTTTTAGTTCTGTTTGATAAGTAAAAAAAAATTGTTAAACTTTTCAGAAATTCAGAACGGTCCTAAATCTTCTGCACACTTCATGTGTCATCTCTAATAGGCTGTTTAGCACTCCTGGTTCTTATTATAAGTAGGGATGGGCTGGATGTTCGAGTTGAACGTAAGTTCAATTCGAACATCAGGTGTTCGTGTGTTCTCAGAACACACGAACACCCGGGGAGCTCGGCGGCAAGTTCGCCCGCCGATGAGCACCCCATAATGTACTGTACAATTGCAGCGCATTAAGTGCTTGTGATTGGCCATGCACCTTACCTGTATTCTTTGGTCAATCACAGCAAAATGTCCTGTCTTTAGCCAATCATGGCCAACCCCACGGCTTACACGGCAGCTATATATAGTGTGTGATAATAGAGGTTAGGCTGGTAGTTAGTGGATAGTGTTGAGTTAGTTTAGTGCAGTCAATGTAGTATACAGGCACACCCCACTTTTAAAATGTATAGATATGTTTTAGTCCTGGGTCCCCTCTCAGTGCTCCCTAAGTTCTGTTTCTTATAGTTTGTGAGCAGTGCCATGCCAAATTGACCAAGATTTCCCATAGATGCCAATGTTAAAGTTGGGGAGCAGTGCCATCCCAAGCTGACCAATATTTCCAATAGATGCCAATGAGCGCTGAAAGCTGAAAATTGGTATAGGCAGGAAGGGAGTGAAAGTGCCCTATATTTAATTGGTTAAGGGGAACCCTATGACAGAATTAAAAAAAAATGGGTGTCCCCCCAAAATCTATACCAGGCCCTTTGGGCATAAAGACTTATTTTGTTGAAAGTCAGAGATGTTTAAGCCTGTGATTTGATCATGGGATCTTATGTGTTCCGTAAGTGGTTCCATGATTAATGAAAAAATGATTGGGGAGAGTGGGTAGCCCTGCTTTGTTCCATTTGTGATGGGGAAGGATGAAGAAGGAAATCCCGTGGTCCAAACTTTAGCTGTTGGGGAGGTGTATAGAGTTGATATGGCTGATAAGATGGTGCCCGAAAATCCAATTTTGACAAGAACTGCTTGCATATATGACCAGTGTACACAGTCAAATGCTTTTTCGGCGTCTAATGAGATTAGCACCGATGACTGTATCAAGTTGGCAACTCTTCCAGTGCCATCGGAGGTTTGGCGACCGGATACAAAGCCAACTTGGTCAGGGTGGATTGGGAGTGGGGTAAGTTTAGTTAAACGAGTGGCAATGAGTTTGGCGTAAATTTTTGTGTCTATGTTTAGAAGTGATATGGGGCGAAAGTTACTGGGGGAGTTTGAGGGTTTACCAGGCTTTGGAATTGTTACTATGATGAACTCTAAGAATTCAGTGGGGCAAGATCCTTTATCTGCAGTGTAGTTTAGGGAAATGTGAGGTGCTGAGTTAAATGGGGAGTCAAGGTTTTATAATATTCATTTGAAAAGCCGTCCGGACTGGGGGATTTGTGAAGAGGGCTTATAATAATTTTACTAATTTCATCTTCCCTAAACGGAACTGAAAGGGCTTGTAGTTGATCGGGTGTCAGGGTAGGGAGCTGAATAGATTGTAGGAAGGACTGAATATCACCGGAATTGGTGGGAGAGAAGTTGTTGAATTCTTTAGGTTGTATAGGTCAGTGTAGTATTATCGGAATTATTCCACAATGTCAGAGGGGTTGATGTACTTATGTCCAGATTGGTCTGTGAGGAATGGGATTTTAGATGCGGCTATGCAACGTTTATATTGTTTGGCTAGGAAGGCTCTGGGCTTATTACCTAGTGCGTATGAGTTTAGACGTAATCTTTTAATGTAAAAGTCGTAGTTTTGGTGTAGAAGGGAGCTAAGCGTGTTTAGCTTTATTGCGAGTTTCCAATAGTCTAATTTGGGCAGTAATGTCAGTTATTTGTTTTGTGCATCTTCTTTTCTCATGAGCTGAGAGTTTTATAAGAATACTCCAATAAAGGCCTTATGGGCATTCCAGAGGATAGTGGGGTCAGTGACCGATTCCTTGTTAGTTTGGAAGAAGGAGGTAATCTCTGATTCAAATTGAGTTTTATAATGCAAGTTGGTCAGGAGCGATGAGTTCCGCCGCCATGGACTTGGAGAACCCGAAGTATGGCTGAGAAAGACATCAATGGAGATGGGGGCATGATCTGACCAGAAAAATAGGGGGAAAATTGTGCACTACCCTTAAATACTGACAAGAGAGAAGAGAAGAGATAACTAAAAAAGCTGCTGCTAGCACTCAAATGTGTTCCCACATCTATAAAATGAACAAATTAAAAAATATATGTGATAGCGCTGCTTATAATAGTGAAAATACTAAAAAACAATATTTAACATATACTGTATATCATGGCATATAATATTTGAAAAAAAAAAAAAAATAATATATATGTGCAATACAAAGCATTAAACACCACTTAAAGTGCAACAATAGTGCAGAGATCATGTCTCTGATTGAATAAAGTGTAAGTGAAAAAATGTATCCTAGAGTGTAAACAAAGATAAAGAAGCATTCCAAAGTGCGACAGTGCAATATAAAAAGTCCAAAGAAATTTCTTTCAAAGGTGCAATGGTGAAATCGTTCCGTATATACAGTGGTTTGGGCACCCCAGGTAAAAATTTGTATTAATGTGCATAAAGAAGCCAAGGAAAGATGGAAAAATCTCCAAAAGGCATCAAATTACAGATTAGACATTCTTATAATATGTCAACAAAAGTTAGATTTTATTTCCATCATTTACACTTTCAAAATAACAGAAAACAAAAAAATGGTGTCTGCAAAAGTTTGGGCACCCTGCAGAGTTAATATCTTGTACTGCCCCCTTTGGCAAGTATCACAGCTTGTAAACGCTTTTTGTAGCCAGCCAAGAGTTTTTCAATTCTTGTTTAAGGTATCTTTGCCCATTCTTCCTTACAAAAGTCTTCCAGTTCTTTGAGATTTCTGGGCTGTCTGTCACGCACTGCTCTTTTAAGGTCTATCCATAGATTTTCAATTATGTTGAGGTCAGGAGATTGTGAAGGCCATGGCAAAACCTTCAGTTTACGCCTCTTGATGTAATCCCCCGTGGATTTCGAGATGTGTTTAGGATCATTATCCTTTTGTAGAAGCCATTTTATTGAATCCATTTTTCTTTCTACTCGTGAGATGTTCCCTGTGCCACTGGCTGCAATACAACCCCAAAGCATGATTGATCCACCCCCATGCTTAACAGTTGGACAGAGGTTCTTTTCATTAACCACTTGCCGACCGCCGCACGACTATTTACTGCGGCGGTCAGCCCCTCACAGGCAAAGCGACCCCCCCCCCCCGCGCGTGTGCCTGGCAGACCCGATATCCGCCGGGCACTCGCGATCTTCCGTTACACCGGAAGAAAGGCAGGCGGCTAATGTAAACAAAGCCGTCTGTCATTCTTCCCTGTGTAAGAATGGTGAGCAAACGGTTCTACTATGTAGGACCGTTGATCACTGTAGCCACAGCTAATCACAGTTAGAAACATGCCCCTAGGGACACAATTAACCCCTCCCTCTCCAATAAAGTTAACCCCTTCAATGCCAGTGTCATTTTTACAGTAGCAGTGCATATGTATAGCACTCATTACTGTAGTAATGTCACTGGTAACCCCAAAAGTGTCAAAAATGTCAGTCAAGGGTCCGATCTGTCGCAGTCCCGCAAAAAAAATCGCAGATCGCCGCCATTACGCGTTAAAAAAAATAAACAACAAAAATGACAAAAATCTTTCCCTTTGTTAGTAAACGCACTAACTTTTGTGCAAACCAATCAAAATACGCTTTTTGCCATTTTTTTTGCCAAACATATGGTAAAAAAAAATTGGCCTAAAATGTTAAAAAATTTTGATTTTTAAATTTTTTTGGGGAATTTCATATAAAAAGTATGAAAAATATTGTTATTTTTGCAAAATTGTCGCTCTTTTTTTGTTTATAGCGCATGATCAAAAAATCACACAGGTGATCAAATACCGCCAAAAGAAAGCTCTGTTTGTGGGAAAAAAGGACATCAAATTTGTTTAGGTACAGCGTCGCAAGACCGCGCAATTGTCCGTTAAAGTCATGCAGTGCCGAATCGCAAAATACCCCCTGGTCAGGAAGGGGGTAAAATCTTCCGGGGCTTAAGTGGTTAAATTCTGTGCCCCTTCTTCTCCAAACGTACCTTTGCTCATTCCGGCCAAAAAGTTCAATTTTAACCTCATCGGTCCACAGAACTTGTTTCCAAAATGCATCAGGATTGTCTATATGTTCATTTGCAAAGTTCAAACGCTGATTTTTGTGGTGAGGACGTAGAAGAGGTTTTCTTCTGATGACTCTTCCATGAAGACCATATTTGTACAAGTATCTCTTTATAGTGGAATAGTGTACCACAACTCCAGTGTCTGCCAGATCATTATGGAGGGATCGTGCAGTCAAACGTGGGTTTTGAATTGTTTTTCTCACAATCCTGCAAGCTGTTCTGTCTGATATTTTTCTTGGTCTTCCAGATCTTGCTTTAACTTCCACTGTTCCTGATGACTGCCATTTCTTAATTACATTCTGACCAGAGGATATTGAAATCTGAAAACGCTTTGCTATCTTCCTATAGCCTTCTCCAGCTTTGTGAGTGTCAACTATTATCAGTTTCAGTTTTCTAGACAACTGCTTAGAAGATCCCATGGTGCTGATTGTTGGGGCAAGGTCAGATGAGTCTGGGCATTTAAACCCTTCGAGATTGACATCACCTGGTCTTCCTAGACAAGGATTGAGAACAATCCATGACACTGGCAGGTCTCAGCCTTGCAAAGGGGGCAGTGCATGCTATAAATTCTGCAGGGTGCCCAAACTTTTGCAGGCACCATTTTTTTGTTTTCTGTAATTTTGAAAGTGTCAATGATGGAAATAAAATCTAACTTTTGTTGACATATTATAAGAATGTCTAATCTGTAATTTGATGCCTTTTGGAGATTTTTCCATCTTTCCTTGGCTTCTTTATGCACATTAATACACATTTTTACCTGGGGTGCCCAAACGTTCGATCCCCACTGTAAGCCTTCAAAATTGGCACTTTTTTTCCTTTTTGGCTCCCATAGACTTCAATGGAGTTCGCCGTTTGGGTTAAAACTTTTCCCCTGTTCAGGAGTTCTGCTACGAACCAAATGGGGGTGTGTTTGGCCCATCCCTAGCCTGGAGTACAGAAAGTGAGAAGAAGTCTCCCAGGGAAAGTTACAATGCACAGAATAACTGCCAGAGCTCAGATATAAATTGTTGTTTTACCTAGGTGACTTGATCTGTTGGCTAGGCCAGGATGTCATTGCCATATACTGTATCTTGAGGTGTCAGTGCACTAAAGCCTGTATTTGTCCAACTTATTTCCTTTCATCTCTATGTAGATTGATTTAATACACCGTTGATCTTTTAAAGGTATAGTAAAATGCACATTCAGTGAGCATGTACTGTATTTTGAGTTATTATTGCAGTGTTTATTTTAAAGAAATCCATTTGGGATATGACTTTCATATTTTTACAAATTTCTTTTTTTTTTTAAATTATTGTTGTAAGAGATTTGTAGATTGGACATTCACAGTATGATATGTTTGATTCTACAATAGGATATGTTTGATTTTACAATTTTACAATTTCTCTGCCTAATTGCCTACAGCTGTTTGAGATAAGATATCAGCTACCCAGGAAGTGCATTGTTAACAAATTCTTGGATCTACAGTATACAGCACAGATGGAGGAATCTCTCAGGGTGGCTAATGCGTTTTTACAGCCAGCCCTGCTGGCTGTCAAAATATCTTCTTCTGACAACTTTTCACCTAGCTCCTTCAATTTTTTAATTAAGTAATATCAGGGTGCGGCAAACAGGCTACCCACTAAGCAAAATTCAGTCTGCCTATGGCTAGCTGTAGACTGAGCATAGATGGTCCAAATTTTGACCATTCAGATTATGAGAATCACTGAGAAAATCAGTAATTTTCCCCATCCAAACTAGCAATGTGGATAGAGAAATCTCTATTGAGTTCAGGGAATCAGGGCATCCTCAGTTGCTGGCATTGAAGAACTGGGACTGCATCTGATAGGTTGCAGTCACATTTTTTATTAGATTATTATACACCCAGCTCAGTCAATTTTTAAATCAGCTTTTCTTTTGTGGCACCTGCATATTTAATAAGCAAGTATGAATGCCCCATGTAAACAAAGGTTGTAATAATCCTAATAAGTTATAGATAGTTTTTTTTTTAAAGATTAACAATGAATTATATGCATCACGCTAATGTCTTTTACACTCATATCTAATTTATTATGGAAGATCATTTTACATGATTTTCTTGTATTACCATTTGTACTTTTATAATATTTGTTTACTTGTGTTTGACTAACATAAACCAAATTTGTAGTAATGTAAATATTACTATGCATTCTGTTATAGCCTATTTTTTTCTGAACAGAAAAGCAATACTTTTTATTTTTTAGTATAGTTACTGCACTCAAAATAAATTTTACTCCAAAAGTGCAGATAAAATTCTTAGGCATCTGTGAAAAGTACAGAGGAGGGGGTGGAGAGCTGCAGTTACAGCTCTTATACAGTGTGTGAGAGCTGATTGGAGGAAAGTGACACCCCCCCCCCCCCCCCGAAGGAAGGAAGGAACATGCAGAGCTGTATTGTGAATGGGCAAGCTGTGTGCTTATCTCCCACCCCAACACAAATTTTTATCTAATGTGTTGGGAAAACGTTTTAGAAGTGACTCATGCTGATAACAGGGGAATAAAGCACCAGAGAGAAATGACACTTTGGCGCTTTGGAGAGAGATAAGTAAACACTGCAGATATATGTGCTTAGTTCAAATTTTATGACTAGGGTTTAAAATTACAAACACTTTAAAGAATAATCTTAAACACTGGGGTATTGAGTTCATATTTCATAATGAAGAAGAGGTTTGCATTACAGGTACCATTATCTCCTCCTGTGAAATTGGAGCCTCAAGAGCTTGCATTCTGTCTGTTTGTATTTTAGGTGGCTTTGATTCCCTTATATATTTTTGTATCTCTAGTATTCCTTTTTGATTTACTTCTTGTGTCCCCTTTTGTCTCACTGTGAATAGAGCACTGTAATAGCTTTGAAATGCCTTAGCTATTTCTGTTGTTGAATGTACCATTACACCTCTATTGTTTTTTATTTTATCTATGTAGCTGATCGATTTTTTATTTTTTAGCATTCTTGGTAGATATTTCCCTGGTTTGTTTCCCCATTTATATCTTTTTCTTGCTACTCTATTGAAGGCCCTTCTTGATTCTTCTTCCATTAATTCTTTTAATTTATCTCTTTTTAGCAGAGTTGTATAAAGTACTCAAAACTAGGGATGATCGAATGGTTCGGGTCGACCATCGGTTCGGCCCGAACATTGGGTGTTCGAGGTTCGGCCGAATTTAGAACTTTTTGCCCAAAAAGTTCGGAATTCGGCAACCAGAACCGCCCAAAATGCAATGCTTCAGGAAATGGGCTTTTTAAAGCCCGTGATTGGACCAGAACCATTAGCAAAAGCCAATTGAGGGGGCAGGAGAATGCTAGGAATGTGATTGGAGTGACTAGGGGGTCCCTAGACCAATCATTAGTGAATACACCCCCCAGTATATAAGATCGCCCCCGCCATATTCCTAGCATTGTTATACTGGACATGGAAGAGAGTGGAATGCTGTTCTGTTAATTTTACTTTAAAAGTGTCATTTAGCTATTTTTAGTGTGAGGAAATGGATATCTAGTGTAGTTAGAGTGCTCCTTTACACTTAAGTTAGCTTCAAAAATTGAGTTTCTGTAGGGAAAGTGTTAAGTGTAAGGGGACCGTAGTGTAGTGTAGGGTTAACTGGCAGTGACTGCTATGGCAGGGTGACAAAACCCTTCCATAGCAGGGTGACCGCTATAGAGAAAAGATAATTTTTCTGAATAGCTTCGGCACACCCATATGGCTTCTCACCAGCCAAGCATTTTTTATGCTGCAGGGGCTGCCACTGCCAGTGCTTTTTGAGGACATGTTTGATGTCAGACATGACATCTGAACATGTGTATAGGGGGTATATATAGACATATATGTCTGAATATATACCCCTAGACATATATAGGTGTGATAGTAGCAGAAATAAATGCTTGCGCTAATTAAATCATTTACAGTAATATATTTCTGCTACTATCACACCTATATATGTCTAGGGGTATATATTCAGACATATATATGCGTATATATACCCCCTATACACATGTTCAGATTTTTTGCCTGCCTCAAAAGAACCCAAAAAAACGCTAGCGTCAAAAAAAAGCTTTTTTTTGCTGGCATTTTTTGGGGGGTTTTGGAGGCAGGCAAAACATCTGAACTTGTGCACAGTACTACTATACACAAGTTCAGATGTTTTGCCTGCCTCAAAAGAACCCCAAAAATGCCAAAAAAAAACGCTAGCATCAAAAAAAATGCCCAGGTGTGTTTTTGCTGGCATTTTTTGGGGGGTTTTGGAGGCAGGCAAAACATCTGAACTTGTGCACAGTACCACTATACACAAGTTCAGATGTTTTTCCTGACTGCAAAGAACCCAAAAAAATGCCTGCTTTGAAATCGGCAAGGTGTGGAGAGAAGCTAACCCCCTGTCTGAAAGTTTTCTAATACATACAATCCTTTTTTTTTCTGGTTCTGGACATGCTACAGAGCTGAAACTTCACAGGTACACATTTTAGACCCCCCAGACACAAAATCAGACAAAAAAGTCCTTAAAAATTGTCATTTTTGATAAAAAAGCCAATTATTGAAAAAATTAAAAAAAAAAAAGAGATTTTTTGATTTTTACTTTGGATTTAGTATCTGGGGCGTCTAAAAAGTGTACATGTGAAGTTTCAGCTCTGTAGCATGTCCAGAACCATAAAAAAAAGATTGTTTGTATTAGAAAACTTTCTGACAGGGGGTTGGCTTCGCTGCTGTAACACCTTGCCGGTTTAATAGAAGGCATTTTTTTGAGTTCTTTGCAGTCAGGAAAAACATCTGAACTTGTGTATAGTGGTACTGTGCACAAGTTCTGATGTTTTGCCTGCCTCCAAAAACCCCCACAAAATGCCAGCAAAAACACACCTGGGCATTTTTTTTTTGACGCTAGCGTTTTTTTGGCATTTTTTGGGGTTCTTTTGAGGCAGGCAAAACATCTGAACTTGTGTATAGTGGTGTATATACACACATCCATATATTTATATACACACCTAGACATATATAGGTGTGATAGTAGCAGAAATATATGCTTGCGCTAATGAAATTATTTACAGTAATATATTTCTGCTACTATCACACCTATATAAGTCTAGGTGTGTATATAAATATATGTATGTGTGTGTATATACCACTATACACAAGTTCAGATGTTTTGCCTGCCTCAAAAGAACCCCAAAAAATGCCAAAAAAAACCGCTAGCGTCAAAAAAAAAATGCCCAGGTGTGTTTTTGCTGGCATTTTTTGGGGGTTTTTGGAGGCAGGCAAAACATCAGAACTTGTGCACAGTACCACTATACACAAGTTCAGATGTTTTTCCTGACTGCAAAGAACTCAAAAAAATGCCTTCTATTAAACCGGCAAGGTGTTACAGCAGCGAAGCAAACCCCCTGTCAGAAAGAAAGTTTTCTAATACAAACGTTCTTTTTTTTATGGTTCTGGACATGCTACAGAGCTGAAACTTCACATGTACACTTTTTAGACCCCCCAGATACTAAATCCAAAGTAAAAATCAAAAAATCTCTTTTTTTTTTTTAATTTTTTCAATAATTGGCTTTTTTATCAAAAATGACAATTTTTAAGAACTTTTTAGTGTGATTTTGTGTCTGGGGGGTCTAAAAGGAGTACCTGTGAAGTTTCAGCTCTGTAGCATGTCCAGAACCAGAAAAAAAGATCATATAGGTGTTAAAGTTAAAGGAGGGTCCCGACCCATATCCCTGTTCTACTGAAAAATTCTCTTTTTTTTTTTTTTCAATAATTGGCTTTTTTTATCAAAAATTACAATTTTTAAGAACTTTTTTTGTGTGATTAATAGTTAATGGGGCATGACCCAGAACCCTAGGCACTTTTTAGGAGCATTTATTGGGTTTTAGGGCTTAAAAATTGTGTTTTTTTATTACCGAAGTTTGGGTCCCATTGATTTCAATGGGGTTCTTAAATCCGAACCGAACTTTTGGAAAATTGGGGTGTTCTGGTCGAACCGAACTTTTCAAAAGTTCGATCATCCTAACTCAAAACCTATACTTGAGTAAATGTACAAGTAGTCAATCAAAAGTGACTTGAGTAGAAGTGGAAGTGCTCGATCAAAAAGTGACTTGAGTAGAAGTACTAAAGTATTCAACATTTTTGTACTTAAGTATTGCAAGTAGTTTTTTTAAAAATTTTGCTACTCAAGTACTGAAAGTAAAAGTACCAGTAGTTTTGAAAAAAAAATTGCTACTCAAGTACTGAAAGTAAAAGTACAAGTACTGTGTTATGTAGTTATTAAAGAAAGAAGTCAAACGTTTGAACATCATATTGTTTTTTATTATTTCAAATGCAGCTTTTATTTATACATACAGTAACTTTTATTTTCGTATGCGCTGATAATACACATGTTTTGAGCTTCATGAAACCTGCCATCTACTGTTCTGGCAGTGGTAATTTTTATAATTGTAACGAGTAACTATGCAGCACAAAGAAAAAATATCGGAGTAGAAGTATTGAAATCATTGAAAAAATGTAGTGAAGTAAAAGTGGAAGTAGGAGAAAAAAATTCTACTCTAGGAAAGTACAGATACCGCCTTTCGGTACTTAAGTACAGTAGTGAAGTAGTTCTACTTAGTTACTATACATCTCTGCTTTTTAGTACTAGGGATTGTTGTGTCTCGTCCTCACTAGTCTTTTTATGTTTTTTTGCTAGCTTGTATATTTCTGTTATTAGTCTATTTATGTTGATAAATCAATAATGTATGTCTTATGGGCCTCCCATATTGTAACTTCAGATATATTTGGGGTCTCATTCTGTATGGATCCATACAGAAATTAAAGTCTACCACCAGAATTAATTTGCTCCTTTTAAACTGGGTCAACTTCTCTGATATTTTGATCAAATATCCTTTCAGGGTTTTTTTTGGGCAGTATATAATTGCCTTTGTACAGTCCATACCCTGTAGTTGGCCCTTCAGGAAGATAAATAGTCCTTCTGGTACTACCATCATTTCTACCAGAGTAAAGCTAACATCCTTTGCTATGCCAATCGCTACCTTAAAGCGGAGTTCCACCCTAAAATTATACTTACCTCCATCTTCTTGCTCCGGGTCACCTGAAAAACAAATGGATAATCGCAATTTTTTTTTTTTTTACTTACCTTGTTTAGAAGAAAATATACTCACCTTACTTCCTCTTCCTCCCCTCAGCGGCCACGGCGATTCGTCACTTCCTGGCTTGCAATGATTCCTGGGAGCTGAGCGTCATCGCTCCCAGGAATCAATGCGCCTGCACCGGCCCCGACGTCAGTTCCGTTGCAGGCGCCGTCATACCTTGCTAAACAGCTTCTGGGCATGCCCAGAAGCTGTGCAGGGATGACGCTGCGGCACCGGAAGTGACGGCGGGGCCGGTACAGTGCATCGTGGGACCGAAGAAGACGGAAGAGGACGCAGAAGAGGATCGCGCTGGCTTCAAGCTGCCCGCACCTGAGATGGAAGCGCTGGACAATACATTTTCAAGGTAAGTATTTCTTCTAAAAGGTAAGTGCAACCCGGGACAGATCAGAGGCTATCCATTGTGGAATGCACTAGCCCTGACTGTCCCGGGGGTATTTTTATTAAAAAAAACTTTCCCAGGGTGGAACTCCGCTTTAGCTCTCCTGGTCAGTGAATCTCCATAATACCAGACCAGGTAGTATTTTGAATACAATTTCACATTTGAATCTTGTGCAATATGCTTTTCCTGTACAAATATTATGCTGGCAGAAGTTCTTCTAGTACCTTATGTCTTTTAGTTTTTGTATTTAGACTTCTTACATTATATATCAGAAAATTTAGGGTATTCATGTCGTTTCTCCTTCTCCTCTCACCTCCTGTGCTTTACTTTGTCTCCTCCCTGCTATCAGTGTGAACTGAATGTGGTTATGAGGGCGTTATCTAAGAGTCCTTCTAGGAAGTCTGACCCAGAGAGCAAGAGGGGAAACAACATCAATAAGTAAATTTAACAATTCAACACAAAATTTCCTTCTTCCTGATTCCTCCCACTTCCCTCCCCCTCTCGCTCCCAATCCCACCCAATCCCCAATCTCCCTTTCCATTCCCTCCTTTTCAGCCTCTTAAAGTATATGTGAATCTTTATGCCTCTTCACATTTGACTTGATTTGTGCCCCATGCAGGGCCACACTGGAATGCACAGGTGGTTTGTGCATCTCCGTGCTGGTAGTCCTATAGCTGTCTATTGGGACACAATGGCTGCACAGACACAGCTGCTGCTCCCAATGTGACATCGGTGTGACATCTCTCTCTCTCTTTCTTTCTATCACAGAGTTATATATATTTATGTAACACCCTACAAGTAGGTGCTAGGTAAAAGTATAGTGGGCCCTGGCTGCCTAACAGCAGGGCCATGATTTTCAGCTGGGCTGTCATGTCTCCCAGGAGTAGCTGTTGAGACTGGGGAGTCTCCCACTGTGCTCCATGAGAGGGTTCTCATTTGACGGTGGAGGAAACCCAGCCAATGGTGCCCTCAGGCCTGTATCTACCCCAGACATGCAGATTCTGCTGCACAGCATTCTGGGAGTGGGTATAAGTTTGAGGGGAGTGCATGACGCAAGGTCTTTGGCAGGAAGCAGAGTCCCAGGGGGGAAAGTACAGCTGTCTCTCCTCCTGTCAGAAGGATCGGGTGTCCCAGGCGGCTTGCCTGAGGTGACAGAGGGCTGAGCTGAGCTACAGAGAGGATACGGTGTGTAGAGGACCAGCAGAGTTTAGAGGGGTCCAGTTTCAGGGAAGCATTCCCCATTCGTGAGCACTGCAAACTGCCCCCTAGGGGTCCGCCTAGAGAGAGAGGGGACCACTCCGGTGAAGGTCGTGGTGATCCAGGAGCTAGCCAGCCGGTGCAGGAGTAAAAGTAAAGGGGGTGCCAGTGTTGACCCTGAAGAAGTGTAGAAGGGGTGCCTAGTGAGAGGATCCTGAAGTGCAAAGGGGAGCCAGCGGTTATGCCCTGAAGTGTTAAAGTGTGCAGTGTACAGTGTTGAGAGTTGCAGCAGCACAATCAGTTACAGGAGCTACCTCAGTCAGGAATGACAGGAGGGAGCTGGATGTAGGACTTTTGAGCTAACCAGAGCGTCAGGAGTCAAGTCTAAGCACAGTCCAGGACTTTTGGGCTGATCAGAGTGTCAGAAGTCAAGTTTAAGTACAGTTCAGCAAGTCAGTGTTTTTCAAGCACCAGCAAGCGTTGGTCGGCGCCAGCTGGCGTCAAGACAGTGCTGAAATGTCCCATTTGTACCTAATTGAGCCAGAGGAGTATCCCCCTCATTCCCTTCTCCCATCTCCAATATCAAATAAACAAAACAAACCAAAGACCCACATCAGGCCCAATGCCTGGAAAATCTGCTACATTTATATATCAGCACTTCCTGTTTCTGGAGGCTGTCTTGGAAACCCCAGAAGGAGAAAGTGAAGAGAGAGAGAGTGAGAGAGAGATGAGCTGAGATCACATGTCTCCATAGAAGAGCTGTTGTTACTCCAAACTAGAAACAAGGGTTATTAGGCAAATGTTACCATATTAAAAGTTTACTATTGTTGCCCATAGCTTCTGTGTGTTTATATGTAATGACTGGTGACAGAAGCATATCTGTGCCCTTGTTGTTCTCTAAAAAGCACTATATAAGACAGTTTACATAGTTACATAGTTAGTCAGGTTGAAAAAAGACACAAGTCCATCTGGCTCAAGTTTGATCTGTGACACAGTGGGGTTGATCTACTTAAACTGGAGAGTGCAAAATCTGGTGCAGCTTTGCATAGGAATCAATCAGTTTCCAGTTTTTTTATAAAGCTTAATTGAATAGGTTAGAAGCTTATTGGCTAACATGCACAGCTGAACCAGATTTTGTACTCTCTAGTTTTAGTAAATCGATCTTGCAAATGACAAACAAACAGCAACTGCCCTGACCTATAACAGCAAGAAGCATATGGAAGGACGATGTATGTCAAACAACAACAAAGAAAAATTCCCAGTTCAACTTACCAGTTGAACAATTCACATTAAAACCAGGAGTTTCGTTTGCACACATTTGCAGAGGCCACGTCATGGCACCTCAGTATTATCTGCAGTCCTAACAGTCCTAAATTTTGAGAACCTCAATAATAGGAGAACATATATAACAATGGATAGATTGAGGGCATGCCCGGAGGGAGCCCACCCCTCCTTAACTACTTCAGGTCCAGGTCTGCGCACCAGATCACGTTTATATATATGTGATCTGGCTCTTCCGGGTAAGGGGCATGCATACGTGCCGCCGGCGGCTTGCTTTTGCTGTGATCACACACAGCGGGAACCTGCCGGCACCTGCTGATGATCCAGCAGAGAGGCAAAATGGCAGTCTGTCTATGTAAACAAGGCAGATTGCGGTTCTGACAGGAGGGAAGAAATTAATCCTGTGTCTCTGCAAAGCAGGGACTAGGATCTATGTCTTCCCCTAGTAAAAGCACCTCCCACAGTTTAGAAAAACACAGGCTAGGCACACAGTTAACCCTTTGATCGCCCCTGATGTTATCCCCTTCCCAGCCAGTGTCAATAGTGCAATGACATTACATATTTTCTAGTACTGATCACTGTATTAGTGTCACTGGTCCCCAAAAAGTGTCAGAAATGTCAGTGTCTGAATGTCCACTGCAAAATCGCAGTCCAGCTATAAGTCGCTGATCGCTGCCTTTACTAGTAAGAAAATAATAAAAATAAATACAAATAAATGAAAACATCCCATAGTTTATAGACTCTATAACCTTTGTGCAAACCAATCAATATGCATTTATTCAGATTTTTTACCAAAAATATGTAGCAGAATACATCTTGTCCTAAATTTATGAAGAAATTAGATTTTTAACATTTTTTTAATTGAATATGTTTTATAGCAGAAAGTAAAAAAAATAGTGTTTTTTTTTCCAAATTTACGATTTGTCAGGGTTATTTGGGGAGGTTAAATTTAATAAGAAGAAATGAAATGTCATATATTGTTTTACATAGAAATTTTGAGCAGTGACGTCCATTTTGTTAAAGGTTGTTAAAAGTTCAAACCTCCTTTAAAAGTGCCTATTCAACAGGTTTACCCCAAACATGCTGTGTTGACCTAAGGTAATAAATAAATAGTCTGTTGACTTTCCTTAGATAAAAGTCTAAGACGCTATTCCAAGGTAATCTTATCTGTGTGTGGAATCATAAAACCTTAGTCAGTATTTTCTATGATTAAACCCATTTAAAAATAAAATTTACAGATATGTTATAATCTTATATGTAACATAATATTAACAATGAAATATATATAACTAGCATACATAGATATGTAGAAAACTGTTATATATTATAATTGTTAAATATTTTGCTAAATTCTAACTTTACTGATTTTGATGACTCATCTCTGTATGTCAAGACAGGCTTCAGTAAACATTTGTAAATTGTAAGTAAGAAAGCATCATAAACATTTGTAACCTTGCTAGGCTCTAGAAGGTCTGTGATTGTAAGCTCTCTGTCAATATAAGGTGCAAAGTTTATTTGAAGATAAATAATGCTGTCATACTGAACCTAAGAGCAATACAATAGTGCCATCTCTGGTGACTGTGACTGACTGCTACTAGTTGAAGTCTTAGGTTAGAAAGTAATTTCCAATATATATATATATATATATATATATATATATATATATATATATATATATTACATAAGATATATTAAATATTAAGGTGGTGTTACCAGATTTAATCTTTATTCAGATACCTGGTGGATATTAAATGGACATGTAATAGATGAAAGCATGGATACATTTTATGTTGTTTTATAATAGTCTTAAATGGAGAAATCTTTATTTAATCTTCAATATTCTGGTCAACCAAGAGGTGTCACCCTATGACATCACCAGTTAATGGATAAGATGTTCCAACCAATGGGGATCATGTTACTCCCTCTGGGTTTAACTTATGGTAATTGTTCTATACCATATAAAAAGGCAATCCCAGATGAGAGAGACAGGACACATGACATTTTGCCCAATATACATCACACATACAACACACACGCTACTACAGCTATGCATAGACTCATCTATACAGACTCCATTTCGCTCCATCATGTATCTGAACCTTTGAGGGACGCCAAACGAAACTCCTCCCTAATTGGCCACCATGTTGGAAATGCAGCCATCTTAAAGACTCTGGTAACGACCATCCTAAGCTAGCGGCCATTTTAAATATGATAAATATTCCTTGCTAATTATTTGATTATTATTCAATATTGTTTATGTACTTCCTTAAATGTTTTACATTTCATGCTTAAGGGTAACAAGAGTACAATCCCAGCCGTATAAACCATATTTCGATTTTTCTCAAAAAACTAAATTTTTTTTTATAACATTTTTATTAATATCAGATTTAGCGCATATTGGCGTATTAGTCTCACGTTTTGCATAGCCTATTCTCGCTTCATCTGCAGTGGAGTGACTATCAGACTGTGCATTGCGCAGACAATTGTGGTCTGATTATATAGAACATTAATTTATGGTTTATACTATACCTGGAGAAAAAGTAATCTTGCTTTATTTTTTACTTTCATTATTGAGCTACACATCACATTGCATTTATTGTTTGAAGTTCATATTTTTGTAAAGTTATTTCTTTTTGTGTCATCTCAAGTTTGATCATTTATTGTGATTATATGTCTGGTGAATAAATATTCTTATATATATTCCATACTGTAGACTGTTTTCACTAAGATTGGTATATGCTTTTAAAAAGAAATTAATCAATAAAAAGAATTCGCTACATATTGATTTATGGATATAAGTTGAGATTATCCTTCAGCACAGATCTTTGCTTATTGACATAAATAGACACTGTTATATTCAGAGCAGTATAAACATTCTGACATAATGGAGGCACAGCGAGATATTATTAACTAATTATTTATTCTGACAGATTTTTTTTTTGTTCATATCGCAAAAAATAAAGCGATCCTATCACAAAATATGGCCTGGTCATGAAAGGAGGTAAATCTTCTGGAGGTCAAGTGGTTAAAGGCACAGGGCCGCACTAAAGACCCAGCTGCAATAGAGTTTATTTGCAGCTCTGGTTAGTGTAATAAATCCCGTTCCTTCTTCTCATCTAGTATCAGGTTGAGGTCAGGTTTCTGTGACGGCCAGTCAAGTTCTTCCACCCCAAACTCCCTCATCCATCCATCGCAGTCATGTTGAAACAGGAAGGGACCATCCCCAAAATGTTCCCACAAAGTTGGGAGAATAAAATTGTCCAAAATGTCTTAGTATCCTGGTGCCTTAAGAGTTCACTTCACTCAAACTAAGGGGCCAAGGCCAACCCCT
Source organism: Pelophylax lessonae (assembly GCF_965119305.1). Classification (NCBI taxonomy): domain Eukaryota; kingdom Metazoa; phylum Chordata; class Amphibia; order Anura; family Ranidae; genus Pelophylax; species Pelophylax lessonae. The sequence goes on from NC_138772.1 coordinate 406,232,166, forward strand.
GAAAAACAACCCCATACCATAACCCCCCCCCCTCCACCAAGTGATTTGGACCAGTGCACATAGCAAGGTTCATAAAGACATGGATGCGCAAGTTTGGGGTGGATGAACTTGACTGTCCTGACCTCAACCCGATAGATTACCTTTGGGATGAATTAGAGAGGAGACTGCGAGCCAGGCCTTCTTGTCCAACATCAGTACCTGATCTCACAAATGCGCTTCATTGACACACTTGACACACTTCTAAACTTTGTGGACAGCCTTCACAGAAGAGCTAAATCTGTTGTAGCCGCAAAGGGTGGGCTGACTCAGTATTGAACCCTATGGACTAAGATTGGGATGTCATTAAAGTTAATGTGTGTGTAAAGGCAGGCATCCCAATACTTTTAAAAATCTAGAGTGTGTGTGTGTGTGTGTGTGTGCGTGTGTGTGTGTATATATTACTGTGTACATTTTTTGGGAAAACTAATGCTGTAAATTAAGAATACTTTCAGAAATAAAAGTGTTAATATTTTTTTTTATCAATTAACAATTATACCAAACCGAAATCCATTGACTACCATTTACCTTCAAAACAGCATCAATTCTTCTAGGTACACTTGCACACAGTTTTTCAAGGAGCCCCACAGGTACTGTAGGGTGTTGCGAACATTCTGAAAAACAAACCACAGATCTTCTATGAATGTAGACTGCCTCAAATCCCTATATCTCTTGGAATTTCCAGACAGACTTAATGATGCTGAGATCAGGACTCTGTGGGGGCCAAACCATCACTTCCAGGATTCTTTGTTCTTCTTTGAAGATAGTTCTTAATGAAGTTGACTGTATGTTTGTGCCCTCACACTAAAGATAATTCTTAAAGGAGAAATACAGCCAAAGCCAAAGCTTGATGGATCACAGGAGTGAAGTTTGTCCTGCAATACTGTGACCTGTATTCTACTGTTTTTGGCCCACGTCGGTCCAGACTGGGGAGAGATCGAGACCATATGGTCGGGATCCACCCAGGAGTGTGGACCCACACCTGGCTCAGCCTCTCCGCAAGCCGCTGAGAGCCTGAGCAAGCTGCTGCCGCCCCATCCCGCTCCAGTGAGCACTGGGGGTGGCAGAGCAGACAGCGGTGAATTACATCACTCTCTGCTCAGAGCAGAGGGGAGAACTGAGCAATCAAGGGTATCTTATTACTCAGTTCTCAGACTTAGAGCCAGCGTAGGACAGATACAGCATCGATCCTGCATCCACATAGGTAAGTATGATTTAAAGGATATTGGCTATATGTTCGGGGTTGTTGTCCTGCTGTAGAATACATTTGAGGCCAATTACACGTCCCCCTGTTAGTATGGTATGATGGATAAATATCTGCCTGTATTTTCAGTATTGAGGACACCATTGATACTGAAAAAGTCCCCAACTCCATTTATAGAAATGCAGCCCCAAACTTCAAAGGAGCCTCCACCATGCCTAATTGTGGCTGGCAGACACTCGTTATTGTACTGCTCTTCAGCCCTTCTGCAAACAAACTGCCTTCTGTTACAGCCAAATATTTCAAATTTTAAATGATCTGTTTCAACCAACTGCTGCCAATTTTCTGTACCCCAGTTTCTATGTTTTTGTGCATACTTGAGTCACTTAGCCTTGTTTCCGAGTCAGAGGTACTACTTTTTGGCTACAGTTCCTCCATGAAGACTGCTTCTGACCATATTTCTCTTGATAGTAGATAATGAGAACCTGGGTCCCATTGCTTTCTACCAGTTCTGTGCTTATGGTACTGCTGGACATTTTCCACAGTCAAAGGGAAGTAAGCATGATGTGTCTTTCACTTTCATCTGCTCCATTATGTTCCCTTGGCTGACCACTGTGTCTACGGTCCTCAACATTGTCCAATCCATGGCATCCCCAGTGCTGAGAAATACAGGAAGATACTTCTCCATCATGCTGTACCAACAGGGAGGTGTGTGATTGGGCCTATGTTTATTCTGCAGCAGGACAATGACCCCCAAATATACAGCCAACATCATTAGGAACAATCTTTAGTGTAAAGAAAAACAAGGAGTCATCGATGGTCCTTAGTGTTGCCCAATCAATGGTGTCTTCAGTGCTGAGAAATACAGGCAGATACATATCAATCACACCGTAGCCTGGTCGCAAGTTCCAGTTGAAGTTGTTCAGACTGTTTGTTGTATTATTAAAGTGTAGTTTTGAGAGGACTATGGATCGTCTGTGTGACTGAATTATTCTCTCAGGGAGCCTTGGGACTCGCAGGGGCAGTTGGGAGTGTCTTTATAAGGGGGCGGGACCAAAATTCACTCTCTTTTCTCAAGGACAGCGCGCTGTGAGGAAGGGGAAGTGCTGCTGCGGAGCACAGAGAAAGATAGGCCGGAGGCCTAGTGAACAGACATTGGAGAGAGAGAGAGAGAGAGAGAGCGGTGTGCAGATGGATCTCGGTGGTTTACCGAGCGGAGTGACGCCTGGAGAGGCTGCGAGTACTCCTGAGGAGCTGGCAGTGTGGACTGTGGAACACAGAGTTCATCACTTCGGGTGAGAGAGATCCGATTTAAAGTATTTGCTGTACTACTAGACTTAGCCAGAGCGGGTCTGCAAAGCAGGCCACAGTAGTTCTAATAGTCGCCACAGGACACTGCAGTGCTGAATAGTGCACTGGGCGGATCAGAAGGCCTTATCCCTCCTTTTCAGTTCTAGATTGGCTACCAGGTGTGGAGTGCGGGAACCTCTCTCCTCCCTTTCTGTTTGGATTACAGTTAATGGTTATTCCTATGGTGGATTACAGTTAATTAATCACCTTTGACAGTCTTTTGCATATTGAATAAATAGCTCTAAAAGATGATAAACAATAAAGTTCCAGAGTCCTTATAGGATCGTAGAGGAAGACAGGGTCCAAGTCCGCCTCTGATGACGATACGCGTAAGGCGGACCAGACATTGGGACGTTTAGCACGCTGACGCTGTGGCCTTTTCAAAACTCTGCATATACAGTGACTTGCGAAAGTATTTGGCCCCCTTAAACTTTGCGACCTTTTGCCACATTTCAGGCATCAAACATAAAGATCTAAAACTGTAATTTTTTGTAAAGAATCAACAACAAGTGGGACACAATCATGAAGTGGAACGAAATTTATTGGATATTTCAAACTTTTTTAACAAATAAAAAACTGAAAAATTGGGCGTGCAAAATTATTCAGCCCCCTTAAGTTAATACTTTGTAGCCCCACCTTTTGCTGCGATTACAGCTGTAAGTCGCTTGGGGTATGTCTCTATCAGTTTTGCACATCGAGAGACTGAAATTTTTGCCCATTCCTCCTTGCAAAACAGCTCGAGCTCAGTGAGGTTGGATGGAGAGCGTTTGTGAACAGCAGTTTTCAGTTCTTTCCGCAGATTCTCGATTGGATTCAGGTCTGGACTTTGACTTGGCCATTCTAACACCTGGATATGTTTATTTTTGAACCATTCCATTGTAGATTTTGCTTTATGTTTTGGATCATTGTCTTGTTGGAAGACAAATCTCTGTCCCAGTCTCAGGTCTTTTGCAGACTCCATCAGGTTTTCTTCCAGAATGGTCCTGTATTTGGCTCCATCCATCTTCCTATCAATTTTAACCATCTTCCCTGTCCCTGCTGAAGAAAAGCAGGCCCAAACCATGATGCTGCCACCACCATGTTTGACAGCGGGGATGGTGTGTTCAGGGTGATGAGCTGTGTTGCTTTGATTTGTGGTCACTCTCGCATTGCATCCGAAAAGTACTGTATTGACAGGTTACTAAATACATTCATCTTCCATTATATAATAATATATATATATGTTGGGATTGTTCTTTTAGATCCTGATTGATGAATCTCATCCAGTCCTAGGTTGAGGATTCAGGATCTCTTTTGACATTGATCTGGGTGTCTGGTAAGCATAAATTAGCTGATTGTTTGCGCTCACAACCTTTCATTGTCCATAGGAAGCTTCCGGGAATGCCTGTCTATCAAATTCATCCAGAGGGTAAAGTGGGACCTCTTAAAGCATGGCATAGGAACCATTTGTTACCCATCACTGAAGCAGTCAGGACCTCCATGGAATGGATGGAGGAAGCAGATACTCCCAGAGCCCCTAGGTTGTGGCCTCGGTCTTCACAGGATCCTAGAACTTCTAGTTTGTTGGAGGAGGAGGAAGAAAGGGGAGATGAAGGAGTTATCTTTGATTGGTGGTGGCCATCCATTGAGAAAGATTATCCTCTTCTGAGCTGTCTCCACCAGTCATTGATTGGCCTTCTGCCCCTCTCCCTGAGCGGAGATTCAGTCAGGAGCCTAGTGTACCTGTAAATGAATTGGGATTAAAACCTCTGGAAGAGGAGATAGTAGTAATTCCTGAAAGCCAGCCACCTAGTGAGACATTTCTACTGATTCCCTCCTCCGAAGGAAGAAGAACCTGTTGATGGAAACCCAAATTCTTCCCCAATTGAATCAACCGAGACTCCGATTGTGAGCCCAGCTTTGGAGGTGCCTAACTCAATGGAAGAAGAAGACATTCAGGAATCATCAATGAGTCATAATTTGCAAGTGACAGAGGACAACTCTGAGTCTGACAGTGGAATATAATCTAGACTGTGACGAGAAATACATCCCCCAAAATGACTGACTTATAGTACATTGGGAGAAAGTTCTGAAGAACAAATTGCAACAGCTCAAAGATCTATGTCAACAGTTGCCTCTCCTGTTGAACATTCTAATGAAGAAAGTTCTTTTCCACCCACTGACACTATCAGGTTGGCCACTGATCTTTTGTTGGCCTTTTGCAAGAGTGACCCAAATTTGTAAGATGACTTGTTTAATAAGTTGCTAGACAGTGCTTATATTAGCCAGTTTTCAGTTGATATGAATTCTACATTAGATTGTGAATTAAACTGTTTGCAATGGAGTGACCTCTTCCCTGAAGACTTAATCATCTTTGGGAACCAAAGATGTTCAAGTGGGGGAAGGATGTAGCTTGGTCGCAAGTTCCAGCTGAAGTTGTTCAGACTGTTTGTTCTGTTATTAAAGTTTCTACAAAGCAATGAATCATTGAATTATGGGAGATATAGTTCTGGGAGGAGTGAAGACTATGGATCATCTGTGTGACTGAACTATTCTCCCTTGGGACTCGCAGGGGCAGTTGGGAGTGTCTTTAAAAAGGGGGCGGGACCAAGATTTGATCTCTTGCCTCGAGGACAGCGCACTGTGAGGAAGGGGAAGTGCTGCTGCGGAGCGCAGAGAAGGATAGGCCGGAGGCCTAGTGAACAGACACCGGAGAGGGAGAGAGTGGTGTGCGGATGGATCTCGGTGGTCGACCGAGTGGAGGGATGCCTGGAGAGGCCACAAGTACTCCTGAGGAGAGCGGGACGCTGGCAGTGTGGACTGCGGGACACAGAGTTCTTCAACTTCGGGTGAGAGAGAGCAGATTTAAAGTATTTTGCAGTTTAGCAGAAGGCCACACTAGTTCTAACAGTCACCACAGGACACTGCAGTGCTGAATAGTGTGTGGCAGATCAGAAGGCCTTATCCCTCCTTTTCAGTTCTAGATTGGCTACCAGGTATGGAGTGTGGGAACCTCTCTCCTCCCTTTCTGTTTGGATTACAGTTAATGGTTATTCCTATGGTAGATTACAGTTAATTAATCACCTTTACCATGGATTACAAATACTTTCTCTGGATTGGTTAAGGATACCTTTGCAGGCGAAGACTAGCAAGGCCTTGCTCATTCAGGAGACTCTTGTAAATCTAACGTAAAGGGGGCCCCCTATAGGACACAGAGTGCACTCTGATATATATATATATATATATATATATATATATATATATATATATATATAGTCTAGCTTTAGGTATTTAGAGTCACTGAGATAAGTTGATAATAGTTTGAGGTTACATTTTATCACTATAAAGCATTGATTTGTGGTCACTCTCGCATTGCATCTGAAAAGTACTGTATTGACAGATTACTAATACATTAATCTTCCATTATATAATAATATATATAGTATATGTTGGGATTGTTCTTTTAGATCCTGAGTGCTGAATCTCATCCAGTCCTAGGTTGAGGATTCAGGATCTCTTTTATCATTGATCTCTTTGTATTGAATGTTTTATTGAAACTGTTTGTGCATTTTACTAAACTCAAGTTAAAGATAAGTAAATCTGATTCTTTACCGCAATCTGGTAGTGTCTAATTATTCAGAATGTCAGAACCGACAGTGTCAAGTGGGTTGGACAACACTCAGGGCAACAGAAGTGAGGAGGATGTGTGTGTATTTAGCCACTCCCCAGGGGGTAGGGCTACAACACCTTACTATCAGGGGAGTGATTGGCCTCAAATGTATTCTGCAGTAGGACAACGACCCCAAACATAATTTGGCACAATGCAAGTGATGGTTTAGCCCCCCACAGAGCCCTGATCTCAACATCATTGAGATTGTCTGGGATTAAATGAAAAGACAGAAGGATTTAAGGCAGCGTTCATCCACAGAAGATCTGTGGTTAGTTCTCCAAGATGTTTGGAACAACTTACCTGGCGAGTTTCTTCAAAAACTGTGTGCAAGTGTACATAGAAGAACTGATGAATGTTTGAAGCCAAAGAGCAGTCACAGCAAATATTGATTTTGATTTAGAATTGACTTCTGTTTGCTCTGTTTGCATTTGGTAAATTTATAAAAATTAACAATTAAATTATATATACTTGAAAGCATTCTCCCTTTACAGCCTTTCTCTCCACTTGCCTAAAACATTTGCACAGTGCTGTATATGTAGAAAAAAAATAGAAGCTCTGTGTGTGTGTGTGTGTGTGTGTGTGTGTCCACACTGGGCAATGTTGAATATTCCAAAATTTTTTGTTTTTGAAGTTATCATTTTTTCCCCACAATTCTTTGCAAAATGAAGATTTTATTATTATCATATTAACAGGTTGTTTCTCTCCCATGGCATATGCAAACTTGAAACTACACCCCAAAACTCATTCTGCTCCTCCTCCTGAAGAAGGCAATACTGCATGTGTGAGACTTTTTCACGGCCTAGCCACATACAGATTCAGAGTCCTAACATGCAGGGAGCACTATCATGTGTTCTAGGGACATACATTACACTTTTAATTTCTTCACTTTCTCTTACACATTTGAAGGCACTGGAGCACCAGGACAATGGAAACCTCCAAAAAAGTACCCTGATTTTGGAAACAAACACCCCAACATATAATCTAAGAGGCATAATTAGTCTTTTGAACATGTTATATTTTTAATGAAAACGCATTTTTTTTTTGACACAAAGTTGCCAATTTATAAGATATTTGTAACACATAGCATTTTCATAGCAAAAAATACACCCCAAAATACATTCTGCTGCTACTCCTGAGTATGTTGATACCACATGTGTGAGACTTTCGCACAGCCTTGCCACATACCGGGGCCCAACATGCAGGGAACACTGTCAGGTGTTCTAGGTACATTAGTTACACATCTAATTTCCTGACTACCTATTACACTTTTGTGAAACACTGTAGGGCTCTTATGGCACTTATGAGCACTGAAGTGGCATGGATGAGCACTGATGTGGCACGGAAGAGCACTGATGTGGCACAGATGAGCACTGATATGACATGGATAAGGCACCTATGAGCACTAATGTGGCATGGATTAGGCACGGATGAGCATTGATGTGGCATGCATGAGCACTGATGAGGCATTGGTGAGGCACGGATGAACACTGATGTAGCATGGATGAGCACTGATGTGGCACGGATGAGGCATGGATGAGCACTGATGTGGCATGGATGTGGCCCAGATGAGCACTGATGTGGCATGGATGAGGTATGGATAATTACTGATCTGGCACGGATAATCACTGATGTGACATGGATGAGGCATGGATGAACACTGATGTGGCAGGAATGTGGCACAGATGAGCACTGATGTGGCGTGGATGAGCACTGATGTGGCATGAATGTGGCACGGACGAGCATGTGGCATGGATGAGCACCGTTGTGGCATGGATGAGGACCGATGTTGCATGGATGTGGCATGGATTAGCACTGATGTGGCACGGATGAGACATGGGTGAGCACTAATGTGGCATGGATGAGGCATGGGTGAGCACTAATGTGGCACAGATGAGCACTGATGTGGCGCGAATGATCATTGATGTGGCATGGATGAGGCATGAATGGGCACGAATGAGGCATGGATTTGGCATGGGTGAGCACTGATGAGGCATGGATGAGCACTGATGTGGCATGGATAAGGTATGGATGGGGCATGGATGAGCATGAAAGAGGCATGAATGAGCATAAATGAGGCATATTTGGCCCATGAATGAGCATAAATGAGGCATGGATGAACCATGTATGAGCATGAATGAGCCATAAGCAAACAAGTAAACAGTTGGTGAAAAGCACCTGTCCCCTGCGCTCTGAGTGGTGCAGTCCTCTATCCAGCTCAGCTAAAAACTTGCAGATGTAGAGAACTATTGACACGGCAACTCTGGAAAGCTTCGGCCTTGCAGCCCCTTACAAGACCAGGATAGTCTGGGAACACTATAAACAACAAACAAACACAGTGCATTATTTTCAAACCTTTGAAACGCCCAGGAGGAGGGCGAAACGCGTTGACGCAACTTCCGGCTACGGACAAGACGCATCATCACTTCCGGTCAAACACTTCCTGGTCACATTGTGGAACGCACGCCAATTGCGGCGTCCACGTGTTTGTGATACATGCGATACCTAAATACTATGTTTGTGAGTATGTTTTTGACTTCTTGATTGGCAATAAATTGTTAAATCATACTTCACTATGTGCGGCCCTTTTATGTTTTAATGGTGGATATGGAGGCGGATCACACCTACTTTTATCCAAGGATATATGAATACACCGAATGATCCCTGAAAGAAGGCTTTTGTGTAGCATATATTTCAAGCGCAAACAATCTGATATTGTGGTGAGTGGGGAACCAAGAGGGGTCACCTATCACCTTGGAGCACCTTAGAATTATCTTTGCACCTGAGCACTTTATTTGGATCACTTCACAAAGGACTTTTTTATCTAAATATTTTCATTTATATTAATTTATTTATTTATACTATATCACTTGAATTGCTATTGGAGTTTTTTATGCCAGCGCTGCTTAATTTTGGTTTCATATATTTTCCTAAGATTTACTTAGAGTTGCAGCAGCTGCATATCCTCACTTATTTTTACTATTTATACTTAATTAATGTTCATTTTTTATATATTTATGTACACCTATTTTCAAGGAAAGCATTCATTCATCATTGTTAATAAGTTTGATATACCTATTAGATTCACTAGCGTGGGAATTAATATAGACATTTCACAGTATAATAAAAATACTCACAAACGAGTTCTTGATAAAAGCACATCAGACAAAATATAAAATCCTCAGCATCGAGATTGGGAATTAACCACTTACCGCAAAGTGACGTAGGGCTATGTCGGCAAACTTTGCGGTGTTATACCTGGATGATGCCTCTAGCTAGAGACACCATCCCGGTACCGTGGTTTACAGCCAACAGTCGGCTTTCCACCAGTGATGACCGATGCCGCTGGAAGCCGCTCGATCGTTACCCATGTGAGCGGGAGGGGACATCCCCCCCCCCTCCTGCCACCTTCCGTGACTTTTAACGGGCATCCCGTCCCACCGGGAGACCCGAGCACCCAGCTGGCGCACCTGCCGGCTGGATGGAGTCCCAATCAGAACCGGAAATGGCTTTGATCGGGTCTCCGATGACGTAACCCGGAGGCGGCGTCCATGACGCCACTTCTGGGTTACTCTGCTGCAAAAGGCGGCAGATTTTAAAAACAGCTGTATGCAAAAATGCAGTTTTTGGCGTTTTGCATACATGAAAGTGTAGTGGAGGGGTCTAGGGTCTTTTAGACCCTCGATCCCTCCATAAAGAGTGCCTGTCACTGCATATTGTCACAAGGGATGTTTACACTGCTTGTGGCAGCAATAAAAGTGATCAGATTTTTTTTAAAAAAAACCTGTAATAAAGTTAAAAAAATAAAATAAAATAAATAGAAAAAAAAAATTGTAGTTTGTCGCCATCCCACGGGTGTGCGCAATTTTAAATTATAACATGTTGGGTATATATTTACTCGGCGTGACATCATCTTTCACAATATACAAAAAAAATTGGCTAACTTTACTGTTTAGTATTTTTTAAATGCAATGAAATGGGATTTTTCAAAATTTTTCCAAAAAAATGGCGTTTTAAAGACCGCTGCGCAAATACCGTGTGACAGAAAATATTGCAATGACCGACGTTTTATTCTCCACAGTCTTTGCTAAAAAAATATATATAATGTTTGGGGATTCTAAGTAGTTCTCTAGGAAAAAATACTGATTTTAACTTGTAAACAAAAAGTGTCCGAAATAGGGCTGGGGCTTTAGTGGTTAATCGTCCCCCAAAGCTGTATAGGCTTACGCCTTTCGAGGCTGCGCCTCTTCTTCAGGGCCTCTGCTGAGGATTTTATATTTTGTCTGATGTGCTTTTATCAAGAACTCGTTTGTGAGTATTTTTATTCTACTATTTTAAATAAACCTTTTAAAAGGATAATGCACTAGGCCGATGCGCCCCTGTGTTTGTTTGTCGTTTATCATGAATGAGCAATGGATGAGCATGAATGAGGCATGGATGGGCCATGGATGAGGCATGGATGAGCAAGGTTGAGTCATGGATGGGCATGGATGAGCATGAATGAGGCATTGATGAGCATGAATGAGGCATGAATTAGTTATGGATGTGCATGAATGAGGCATGAATGGGCATGTATGAGGCATGGGTGAGCACAGATCAGCGCTGTGGGCACTTCAAATCTAGCCCACAAACACTGCTGCACTGGCTCCCTACTCTCCTCGCACACTGTACCAATTTGTGTGAGAAGAGGGGAGGAGCTGAGCTGGACATGCACCGGTTTGTTTACAAGTAACCGCTCTGTCATTGGACAGAGCGATCATGTGGTAAAGTGCTGTCATTGGCCCATGAACGCTGCCATTGATCATGGACAATTTAGGGTGCGGGCCCCAGGGGGCATGTGGGACATCATAGTACGCACTCCAAGAACTAGCCGACCGCGCTGTAACCATCATTCGGCTATGGCCCAGTTGGCAAGTGGTTAGATTAGAGGCATCCCAGCTAAACGTGGTACCCATTTTAAATGTGATAGGGAAGCTAAACTTACTGCCTTATTCCAGACAGCCAGACAGCCAGCCACCACAGGGTGCCAGCCAGCCAGCCACCACAGGGTGCCAGACAACCAGCTATCCACCACAGGGTGCCAGATAGCCAGCCACCCACCACAGGGCACCAGCCAGCCACCCACCACAGGGCGCCAGCCAGCCAGCCAACCACCAAACGGTGCCAGCAAGCCAGCCACCCACCACAGGGTGCCAGCCACCCACCACAGGGTGCCAGCAAGCCAGCCATTAAGCATTAAACAAAAATTAACATGTTCAGTACCAGATTTGTGTAAAAAAATGTTTTTATTTTTCAAAACTTTAAATGTACAAAATATCGTCCCATATCGGCCCTGAAAAAACCATATCGGTCTATCCCTCCACTGTACTAGAGTACAGGAAACCAACTTTAAGCTTTTGGCAAGATAAATATACATATAACGTACTACCTGTTTTAAATAGGCACTGGATTCTGGCAATATCACACGATGTATGCCACTTTGTTTTTTTCTATGATCTTATGAGATAAATCCTGTGGAGAAAGAAGAGTTGTACTCTTTGTACGAAGAGAGGCAATTTAAACGATAAGTTCACCTTCTGGAACATGTTACATGCACCACCCGTATTTAGGGTAGAAAATGTAATATGTTCCAGCTCCTACCACCTCTCCCACTGATTCTCCCCTAAGTGTTTTAGTGGGCAGGGGTTCTTCTCCCCACACCCCATGTCACAATTTAAAAACAGCGCGGCCATGCAGGGCTCCACCCAAATAGCTGCATCATTCATTCACAGCTTCCTGTGAATGAATGAACTACAAGTACTGTCATCCCCTGCGGCAGACGGCTTGTAGTTCTGAATGAGCTGCAAGGGTTCTGAGGAGCCCCCTTGTAAGTTCATTCACAAGCCCTGTAGCTTTTAAACTGAGAGTCTGTATGGAGGTATGGCCTAACATTGCACCCACTGATCAGAGGTGCAATTCTTTCCAGGTGCCTGCAGGAAAAAATAATAAATCAATTTTTTCTGCAAAAAATACGTGTATTTATAATTTTCTCCCCCAAAAAAGTAAACTTATCCTTTTAAGATGGTGAGTATATGTTTATCAGAGTAGTGAAGGCACACAGGCATTTGAGATTCCACATATATTATGAGGTGTGGCATGGAGAAGCATTTTGGATATATAGTGTAGAGTTGGGGTTGTGTAGGGTATATAAAAATATACATAACAACAAGTAAAACCCTATGAATGTGAAAAAAATAATAATAATTTAAAATTGACCCAAAACTAGTATAGTTTCTATTAAAGTCTTGAAGCCCAAACATGACTAAGGATAACTATTGGGACAGTAAAAATATTTTATCAAACCCAAACACAACTAGTATAATATTGGTGAATGTGCTTTGAAACAAGACCTCACTGAGCTCTGTAGCTGCAATCACTAAGCAAAAAAGCAAAAAATAATCTTTAAAGTTCACAGCAGAAGCACTGATGTAATTCAAATACATTTTCTCAGCCGCTTCCTACCTTCCACTGCATCTGCTCTAGGTTTACATTAAGGGTTAGAAGGCTGAAAGACTAGCACGTCTCTGCTGGGGGGAAGGGCAGAGGGATGCCTAATTGCTGAAAGAACAATATTTGAATTGCTCCACAGTGCCCACAACTGCATGCGTCAGTGAAGGCTTGTTTCAAAGCTCCTACATTCCTTCTTAAAGGAGTTGTAAAGGCAGAATTTTTTTTTATTTCAATGCATTCTATGCATTGAGATAAAAAGCCTTCTGTCTGCAGCAGCCTCCCCAGCACTCCTGAGTACTTACCTCAGCCCAATCTCTGTCCAGCGATGTCCACGAGTCCCTCGGGCATCTGGGACTCTCTCTCCTGATGGCTCATTGGCTCCAACTGCTGTCAAAGTCCAATTAGGAGAGAGAGGGGACGGGCCAAATGGCAGCTCCATGTCTGAATGGACACATAGAGCTGCAGCTCGGCTTGGGTGCCCCCATAGCAAATGAGACTTTACAATCCCTTTAAAATGCGTACACACTTGAATGTCAGTAGTCTGGCCATAGGTTCATTTTGAAGTGTTACTCCAGTTTTGTTGAGAAAAATCAAATCTCTTTTAGTTGGTCTATATACATTGCAAGGATTTCAAAGTTCACCTTACCTTTTCTCATTTAAATAAATAGTTGTTTGTCTTTCTATGTCCTTCTAGACTGAATCCTGAATGGAAGGGTCCCTCTTTAGTATAATAAAAGTGGAGTTTTGCTTTAAATTCTGCCCAGATTGTTTATAGCTATTAGCTGATATAAAATACTTTACTTTTCAATTTCATCTGCCAAATCAATAGAACAACAACAAAAGAGTAAAGACCATCCATAAAGGATGTTCATCATCTTGATGTGTTCTGCATTCATTCTGTTTGTTTGAGATTTTTCACTTGACTAACATTGTTAGAATGAGATTTGTGCTTTTCAAAATTATATAGCTCGCAGACAGACATTCATTTGTTGGACATCAATATGTTTTCATGGTAAAGACATGACAGCTTTTGCATTTCATATCATCTACATGTGAAAATGAAGATTAGTTTCACTTTCAGATGCCTTTCTTTAATTTATATGAAAAGGGGTACACATTGATCACAGTTTGCTATTTCGTGCTAGGCTCTTGTACTTGCATTATACAGTACTTCGGAAACTTCTGAAGCAGAGCATAATGATTTCCTCTAATTATCTTTGATAGTTGACCATGAGACTCACCATCATGTAGCATATACTGTAAACAAATATGAAATGTGAAAAAATGAAAGGAAAAAAAAAGTCAAGGCGATGTATAATCTTTTCCCATTTAAATCAAATGATTGTGATGTAGATAATCTTATCATGTAAAAAATTGTGTTTGTGTATATACTGTATATATATATTTTTTTTTTTCTATACAAAGGACTAGTTATAACTTGTAGAAACATAACACAGCACTTCATTCTACCACTTCTAAATGCAAAGGGGTTCATTTACTAAAAGTGTTTTTCATTCTTGTTCACCACTACTATAAACATGTATGCACAGATTTATCTAAGAGAAATGTTTAAAACATTAATGAATTGCATGACTTTTGAACATGGCCAGCAGGCTTAGAGAGGAATAAACTATCCCCCTCACTATAAAAGGGGGAGAAGGGTACAGAGCAGCCATAGGGGTTCAATAACTAGGCAAATAGGCCTTTACTTTCACTTTGCAAGGGAACTTTTACTTTGCAAGGGAATTTTTACTTTGCACAGGGCTTGTCCCTTAGCCTAGTGAATAAGGTGAAACTGTGATAACTTCCATAATTCAATCCCCGTCAACAATTTTTCATTTTAATTTCCAGTGATGGTATTTTTTTTAATAGTAGATTGGGTATGTTTTGCAAAATGGTCTGTTTTGACTATATTCACAAAGCTAACAATCCCTTTGCAATGTGAAAATTCCCTTGAAAAGGAAATAGCCTATATGTCTTTAAAAAATCAGTGCCATAGTATTGGTGTTTTAGAAGATGCTGTATGGAAAGGATAGGGAAAGCTGACAAACAGAATAACAATCAGTTAGGAAACTCTACTTTTATTCTAAATTCTAGCTATTTGAGCAATTAACAACATCGCCGCCTTTTTTTCTGAAGGTTTTTTGTCTTTTGTTTCTATTTGTGGTTTATTTGAAGTAAAATGTCACCAGCTCCTCTCCCATCAAAAGCAACCTTTTTTGCTGTAGGATTTCCCTGTGGGCTTTTCCAGGGGTAATATATTAGGGTTTTAATTTTATTTGTGCGTTTTTTACTTTTATTTTATGTTGATAGGGCCTTTTTAGGTTTGGAGTGCTCGAAGCAGAGCATTTAACTATTACTGACTATCTGTTTTTAGAGCTGCCTTTTGTATACAGCATGCCACTGTTAAATAAGAAAACTGTAAGAACAATGTACATCTAAACCACCTCTCATAATATCACTCAAATCCCTTCAATGCCAATAAATAAACTAAAAGTTAGGTATACACTGGTTAGGCCTATTATCCCTAATTAAAACTGAATATTTGGGTTTAGTCTTACTCTTTATTATTATTCTGTTGCTGGCCAGTTTTACACAATTGCATCATCTGCAGTCTCTTAATTCATGTCCTAAAACGTCTGTCTTTACTCTTTGGAGTTGATTTTCTACAGGTAAATAGACTGTTAACTTTGCAAAGGAAGTTGCAGTTTGCAAGGAAATTTTACCAAGAGCATAGTGAATGAAACTAAACTCTAATGTCTTCCATTAACCAATCAGAAATTCTGCTTTTGGAAAATGAAATCTCACCACATTCACTGAGATCTGATGAAAATTACGTTGCATGGGTACACCTTTCCTTTCAAAGTGAACAGCCTATTTGACTTTAGTAAATCAACCCTTTTGTCTTGTCCTGTTACTGGTCTACTTTTCATTGCTGCATCCTCTGCAGTATCTTTATTCTTGGAGTAAAGTCCCAGCCTTTGCCTGTAATAAATCCAGGTCTAGCCTTGCTATTTAACCACTTCAATACCGGGCACTTTTACCCCTTTACCCCCTTCCTGCTCAGGTCAATTTTCAGCTTTCAGTGTGTTTAATGTAGAATGGTGAACACATGATATATAATGATATTATATTGTGTGCTAGGACACTCTATTATGTGCTAGGACCCCCTCCGATATACCCCAGCGCCCTCTATGGGTGACCGATACAGATGCAGTTGTAGCTCTGAGGCAGGTGTCGTAGATGCACATTATATATAGATGTATTACCAGTATGGGATTTTTGGATATATGAATTGTGTTGCAAATAATATAAAGAGAATTTTGAAATTAATGGTTCATTCTTTTGTTGTAGGCACTAATCTTGTTCCCCTAGTCCTGAGGAAGCTCATATTTTTAGCCAAATGCGTTGGTCTTTGAGGAACTTATATGTAGGGTGCTTATCTCATAGCCATGATGTATAGCAATGTCGTTGTTTGTATTTGGGATCATGTGCAATAAATGAGAAGATGCATGTTGGCATATATGTTTTTTAACTATATGTGTAATAAAATGTGAATTAATTTTTATTTATATGGTTTGCAAGTACTCCTTCTGGCCTGTATAGTCTGACCCAAAAAAAAAAAAAAACCTCCTGTTGTTTCTATACAGTACAAGGAACACATCTCACTAAAGGCTAGCAGTATCCCTTGTACTGATTTTATATTTTTTATTTGCTTTAGGTAGACTTCATCTTAATCAATATTTTTTAAAAGCTGCTCAGTTTTTTCAACCTACTGGGGCTTTTTGTTTGCAGAGACACTTTTACACAAAAGGTGAATTTAGCCTTTAATAAGAGTTTGAAAGAAATTGACAAGCCACAGGACAGCGTTGGATCAGCAAAACCAGAGACCAGAGACCGCAACAGTGAACAGGGGTCAAATTCTATCTGCCGTTCGAAGAGGACCTATTAGTTTCATGAAAAAACAAGTGTCGCTGCTAGAGCTACCTGACATAGCCTTTATGTAAGCCAAGCTAATTTTAAAAGAAGAAAACTCCCCAATGAGATCATATTGTGAACTTTTATTGGTGCATAAGGATAATATACCTAGATGGCATGTATGATACTGACAATTTGCAGGGGAGCACAATATGTGAAATAAGGATTTTTATATTGTGCATTTTAATATATACATGTTTTTATCTGAATAATCTTGAATAAAGGTTGTAAAATTATTTTTAGTTGGTTTGTTCTTATACCTCATTAAAAGACCACAGTGTCTTCCTTTTGTGAATTTAGGATGTGGTGTGTAATATGCTGACCGCTCTGTATATTGAATAATTGTAAAGGAAAAAATCAGCCCTCCCTGTCTCTGGGAGTCACCACCAGGTCTCTGAAGGTTGGGGGGGGGGGGCGGACTACATCTATATAGATATATACAATATATATTGAATGAAACTCAATAATTAATTGTTCGCTGCAGACAACATAACCAATGATAACTAACTAGCAGATAGGGTTGAGCAAACTCGGACTGTATTGTTCGTACCGGACTTTTGGGTATTCGGTACCCGGACCCGAACCCGAACATTTCACTGTATGTTCGGGTACTGTCCGTTGTTCGGTAATGTTATTTGATGTTTTGGCACGGTTTCAACAGGTGCAAGGCAGCCAATCAGCAAGCGTTTAACTAGTGTGCCCTAGAAGCCATCATAGCCATGCCTACTAATGGCATGGCTGGGATTGGCCAGTGCAGCATGTGACCCAGACTCTATATAAGCTGGAGTCACACAGCGACGCGCGTCACTCTGCTATAACTATACTAGGGAGAGGTTCCTGATACTGCTGAGGGAGAGATAGGAGTTTACTGTAGGGCGAGGCTGGAGAGATTGCTTGTAGGGAAAGCATAGGATAGGATCAATCTGCTTTAATCAGACAGTGATCTACATTGATTTGGTTATGTGGGGGAGCAGTGCACGATCTTGTTGCCCGGAGGGAGAGATAGGAGTTTACTGTAGGGCCAGGCTGGAGATTGCTTTTAGGGAAAGCATAGGATAGGAACAATCTGCTTTAATCAGACAGCGATCTACATTGATTGTATTGTGTGGGGGTGCAGTGCACAATCTTTTTGCCCTGACCTGAGCCAAGTGAGGAGGAGAAAGGAGAAAAAAAAACTGTACATTTAGAAAAAATGTACAGCACCTGTTAGGTGCTGTACATTTCATGCAAGCTTAGTGCATATGTGTCTGCTTAATCTGCATTTAAAAAAGAAAAAAGATTTTTTCCTTCATATTTAACTTTGACATACAGTCTTTAGACAGACACTGCTTTTCTAACCTGCTCTTCAAAAAGCACCAATGTGAGAGGAAAATAATAATTTTCAGTATTTTGGGTTAAAAAAATTATTTTTCAGTTTTTCATTCAAATGTTTTTTTTTTTTTTAAATTCAATAGCAGAATAGAACATCAACAGTATCCAACCTGTTAGGCGTGCGGTGTATAGCGGGCATTTCCTGCAACCTCAGTGCATATGTGTCTGCTTAATCTGCATTTTAAAAAGAAAAAAAACTTTTTTCCTTCATATTTTACTGTGACTTACAGTGTTTAGACAGACACTGCATTTCAAATCTGCTATTCAACAAGCACCAATTAATGGGACAATTATTTTTCAGTTTTTCATTCATACGTTACAGTGCGATATACCCATTGCATACTGTTGTATTGCGCACTGCAATAAAAAAAAACATTTAGGGGAAAAAAAAGTTGATTGCGGCCCTGTCTGCATATGTTACAGTGAGATACACCCATTGCATACTGTTGTATTGCGCATTGCAATAAAAAAAAATCTAGGGGCAAAAAAAGTTGATTGCGGCCCTGTCTGCATATGTTACAGTGAGATACACCCATTGCATACTGTTGTATTGCGCCTTGCAAAAAAAAAAAAACATTTAGGGGACAAAAGAGTTTATTGCAGCCCTGTCTGCATATGTTACAGTGAGATACACCCATTGCATACTGTTGTATTGCGCCTTGCAATAAAAAAAAAACGATTTAGGGGACAAAAGAGTTTCTTGTGCCCTGTCCGCATATGTTACAGTGAGATACACCCATTGCATACTGTTGTATTGCGCCTTGCAATAAAAAACAAAGCATTTTGGGGACAAAAGAGTTTATTGCGGCCCTGTCCGCATATGTTACAGTGAGATACACCCATTGCATACTGTTGCGCCTTGCAATAAAAAAAAACATTTAGGGGACAAAAGAGTATATTGCGGCCCTGTCTGCATATGTTACAGTAAGATACACCCATTGCATACTGTTGTATTGTGCCTTGCAATAAAAAAACTATTTAGGGGACAAAAGAATTTATTGCGGCCCTGTCCGCATATGTTACAGTGAGATACACCCATTGCATACTGTTGTATTGCGCCTTGCAATAAAAAAAAAAACGATTTAGGGGACAAAAGAGTTTATTGCGGCCCTGTCCGCATATGTTACAGTGAGATACACCCATTGCATACTGTTGCGCCTTGCAATAAAAAAAAACATTTAGGGGACAAAAGAGTATATTGCGGCCCTGTCTGCATATGTTACAGTAAGATACACCCATTGCATATTGTTGTATTGCGCCTTGCAATAAAAAACTATTTAGGGGACAAAAGAGTTTATTGCGGCCCTGTCTGCATATGTTACAATGAGATACACCCATTGCATACTGTTGTATTGCGCCTTGCAATAAAAAAACTATTTAGGGGACAAAAGAATTTATTGCGGCCCTGTCCGCATATGTTACAGTGAGATACACCCATTGCATACTGTTGTATTGCGCCTTGCAATAAAAAAAAGCATTTAGGGGACAAAAGAGTTTATTGCAGCCCTGTCTGCATATGTTACAGTGAGATACACCCATTGCATACTGTTGTATTGCGCCTTGCAATAAAAAAAAAACATTTAGGGGCACAAAAAGTTGATTGTGGCCCTGTCTGCATATGTTACAGTGAGATACACCCATTGCATACTGTTGTATTGCGTATTGCAATAAAAAAAAAAACATTTAGGGGCAAAAAAAGTTGATTGCAGCCCTGTCTGCATATGTTACAGTGAGATACAACCATTGAATACTGTTGTATTGCGCATTGCAATAAAAAAAACATTTAGGGGACAAAAGAATTTATTGCGGCCCTGTCCACATATGTTACAGTGAGATACACCCATTGCATACTGTTGTATTGCGCCTTGCAATAAAAAAAAAGCATTTAGGGGACAAAAGAGTTTATTGTGGCCCTGTCTGCATATGTTACAGTGAGATACACCCATTGCATACTGTTGCGCCTTGTAATAAAAAAAAAAACATTTAGGGGACAAAAGAGTTTATTGCGGCCCGGTCCACATATGTTACAGTGAGATACACCCATTTCATACTGTTGTATTGCACCTTGCAATAAAAAAAACATTTAGGGGACAAAAGAGTTTATTGTGGCCCTGCCTGCATATGTTACAGTGAGATACACCTATTGCATACTGTTGTATTGCGTATTGCAATAAAAAAAAACATTTAGGGGCAAAAAAGTTGATTGCGGCCCTGTCTGCATATGTTACAGTGAGATACACCCATTGCATACTGTTGTATTGCGCATTGCAATAAAAAAAAAAATTAGGGGCAAAAAAAGTTGATTGCGGCCCTGTCTGCATATGTTACAGTGAGATACACCCATTGCATACTGTTGTATTGCTCACTGCAATAAAAAAAAACATTTAGGGGACAAAAGAGTTTATTGCAGCCCTGTCTGCATAAGTTACAGTAAGATACACCCATTGCATACTGTTGTATTGCGCCTTGCAATAAAAAAAAAACAATTAGGGGACAAAAGAGTTTATTGCGGCCCTGTCTGCATATGTTACAGTGAGATACACCCATTGCATACTGTTGTATTGCGCATTGCAATAAAAAAAAACATTTAGGGGACAAAAGAGTTTATTGCAGCCCTGTCTGCATATGTTACAGTGAGATACACCCATTGCATACTGTTGTATTGCGCCTTGCAATAAAAAAAAACATTTAGGGCAAAAAAAGTTGATTGCGGCCCTGTCTGCATATGTTACAGTGAGATACACCCATTGCATACTGTTGTATTGTGCACTGCAATAAAAAGAAAAACATTTAGGGGACAAAAGAGTTTATTGCAGCCCTGTCTGCATATGTTACAGTGAGATACACCCATTGCATACTGTTGTATTGCGCCTTGCAATAAAAAAAAAATATTTAGGGGACAAAAGAGTTTATTGCAGCCTTGTCTGCATATGTTAGAGTGAGATATACCCATTGCATACTGTTGTATTGCGCCTTGCAATAAAAAAAAATATTTAGGGGACAAAAGAGTTTATTGCGGCCCTGTCCGCATATTTTACAGTGAGATACACCCAATGCATAATGTTGTATTGCACCTTGCAATAAAAAAAAAACATTTAGGGGACAAAAGAGTTTATTGCGGCCCTGTCTGCATATGTGACAGTGAGATACACCCATTGCATACTGTTGTATTGCGTTTTGCAATAAAAAAAAAAACATTTAGGGGCAAAAAAAGTTGATTGTGGCCCTGTCTGCATATGTTACAGTGAGATACACCCATTGCATACTGTTGTATTGCGTTTTGCAATAAAAAAAACATTTAGGGGCAAAAAAATGGATTGCGGCCCTGTCTGCATATGTTACAGTGAGATACACCCATTGCATACTGTTGTATTGCGCTTTGCAATAAAAAAAAAACATTTAGGGGCAAAAAAAGTTGATTGCGGCCCTGTCTGCATATGTTACAGTGAGATACACCCATTGCATACTGTTGTATTTTGCCTTGCAATAAAAAAAAACATTTAGGGGACAAATGAGTTTATTGCGGCCCTGTACGCATATGTTACAGTGAGATACACCCATTGCATACTGTTGTATTGCGCCTTGCAATAAAAAAAATATTTAGGCGACAAAAGAGTTTATTGCGGCCCTGTCTGCATATGTTACAGTGAGATATACTCATTCCATACTGTTGTATTGTGCCTTGCAATAAAAAAAGCCATTTAGGGGACAAAAGAGTTTATTGCGGCCCTGTCCGCATATGTTACAGTGACATACATCCATTGCATACTGTTGTATTGCGCATTGCAATAAAAAAAACATTTAGGGGACAGAATGATATTAAATTGCAGCTTAGTCTGTATCTGTACGTGTGAGATACACTCGTTGGATACTGTTGTTCTAGTCCGCTATTCAATAAACACCCATTTAGGGAAAAAATATTAAATGCGGCCTAGTCTGTATCTGTACGTGTGAGATACACCCGTTGTATACTGTTGTTCTAGTCCGCTATTCAATAAACACCCATTTAGGGAAAAAAATATTAAATTGTGGCCTAGTCTGTATCTGTACGTGTGAGATACACCCATTGCATACTGTTGTTCTAGTCCGCTATTCAATAAACACCCATTTAGGGAAAAAATATTAAATTGCGGCCTAGTCTGTATCTGTACGTGTGAGATACATCCGTTGTATACTGTTGTTCTATTCTGCTATTCAATAAACACCCATTTAGGGAAAAAATATTACATTGCGGCCTAGTCTGCATATTTTACTGTGAGATAAACCCTTTGGATACTGTTGTTCTATTCCGCTATTCAATAAACACCCATTTTGGGAAAAAATATTACATTGCGGCCTAGTCTGCATATGTTACAGTGCAACAAGGCACACAGGTCTCGCATGGAGGCCCAGTTACTGGTGGTGAAGTGGTGCTTTTCCGCAGAGCGACTCATGCGTGCGTGCTGCAGCTGAAACTCCACTATGGCCTGCTGCTGCTCGCACCGTCTGGCTAGCATGTGCAAGGTGGAGTTCCACCTTGTGGGCACGTCACATATGAGGCAGTGAGCGGGAAGGCCAAAGTTACACTGCAGAGCTGAAAGGCGAGCAGCAGCAGGGTGAGAACGCCGAAAGTGCACACAGACGGCCCGCACTTTTTGCAGCAGCTCTGACATATCGGGGTAATTTCTAAGGAACCTCTGCACAATCAATATCAGCACATGCGCCAGGCAAGGGATGTGTGTCAAACCAGCGAGGCCCAGAGCTGCTATGAGATTTCGCCCATTATCGCACACCACCAGGCCGGGCTTGAGGCTCACTGGCACCAACCACTCATCTGTCTGCTGTTCAATGCCCCTCCACAACTCCTTCTTTAAAAAGAAATAAAATTAAAAACCAAAACCAGTGTTGGTTACCTCCTCCTCCTCCACCTCTGCTTCCACCTACACCGCCACATCCAACGCCACCTCAACCTCCTACTCCATATGGGCCTCGTCCTCCTCCTCCACCACCGCCACCGCCACTTCCACCTACACTGCCATATCCACCGCCACCTCAACCTCCTACTCCATACGGGCTTTATCCTCCTCCTACATCATTCAAGATGATTATTTTTTATTTTTCTGTTTTTTTATGTTATTTTAAGTTATTTCCCTATCCACATTTGTTTGCAGAGCACTTGCCATGCTCTTAAGATGATTTTGCTGCCAGTTGCAGCCCTCTAGCACTTTCCATGCTTGTTTTAGAGGCATTTTAGTGCTCAAAAGTTCGGGTCTCCATTGACTTCAATGGGGTTCGGGATAGGGGCAAAGTTCAGGTTAAGTCTGGTTCACGAACCCGGACTTTTTTTTCAAGTTTGGCCGAACCCGCCGAACCACGGACATCAAGGTGTTCGCTCAACTCTACTAGCAGACAATAATCTGCGTTTTTCAGAATTTTGCTGTGATGGAATAAGTGCCAAATTAAGCAAAACCGTACATCAATACAGCCCAAGAACAGAAAAACAATAATTTAAAAAAAATGAATAACTTGAGTAGTTATGTTATCACGAGGAGAATTATTAGGTTACAAAAAAATGCAATTGGCTTTTTACTTTAAGCAAGCAGAATCACCAAAAAATATATTATAATTACCCTCCAAGTATAAGGTAACCTTTTAGATAGCTGATGACCAGACCCAAAGATGGCTCCCAATTAATGGGCGGAGTTTGCCTTCCCCAAAATAGCATCTAGCTATGCTTGAGCGGTGTGTCCTGGCTTTAGTGAAGTGTCACATGATATAATAATGGTGAGTCCTTTCAAATGATGGCATCCTCAGGAAAGAATTGACTGTATTGAGTTTAATTGGAAACTCACCAATAATAAAACCTGATATAATAAATTCATACACAGCTACAATTATGTCAGTGCTCTAAAATATGTGGAATGCCTTAGAGAGTCTAGGGCAGCAGTCCCTAAATGGGAAACTTTAATATATAATTTTCTTAACAACAATTAAAATAATAGCTGTAGGAAGGAAGGAGAAATATATATATATATATATATATATATATATATATATATATATATACACATATATATTATATATATTACACTTGCATACTTAAACTACTTATTTGAGTATGACTATGGTATCATACACTGAGATTTCTAACAATAATGATAAAGAATCCAACACATTAAATCTTTAATGGGATTATACTTTCCCTTTCAGTCTTCCTTCAAATAATATTATATTTCATCTTGAACATATACTGTACATTTGAATGGATAAGCATTTTAATACTTACATTTATTTTATTATTTTCTTAAAATGTTCAAGAAGTATCACGTTTTATTTTTAGACCATTTTGAAAACTATCATTCTCTTTTTTTTTTCTTTGGATTTAGACTGGTTTTCAGAAAGTACCTTGCATGTTGACTTCTTATTGATGTAGCACCTTACAAGGTAGGTGATAGGTAGAAGCATAGTGGGCATTGGCTGCCTAACAGCAGGGCCATGATTTTCAGCTGGGCTGTCATGTCTCCCAGGTGTGGCTGCTGAGAGGAGAGTCTCCCCACTGGCTCCATGAGAGGATTCTCATTGGGCAGTAGAGGAAACCCAATCAATGGTTCATTCCGGCCTGTATTTACCCCAGAAGGCAGATTCTGCCACAGAGGATTCTGGGAGTGGGTATAAGTTTGAGGAGAGTGCATGACACAGAGCCTTTGGTGGGAAGCAGAGTCCCAGGAGGGAGGGTGCGGCTGTCTCTCCTCCTGTCAGAAGGAATGGGTATCTCGGGTGGCTGCCTGAGAGTCCAGAGAGAGAGCTGAGCTGAGCTGCAGAGAGGAACCTTTGTGTCAAGGACCAGTGGAGATAGAGGGGTTTAGTTCCAGGAAAGCATGCCAAGTTCTTGAGTATTGTGAATTGCCCCTGAGGGTCTGCCTGAAGTGTAGAAGGGACCACTCCGGTGAAGGTCCCAGGGATCCAGGAGCCAGCTAGTGTCAAGGGGGTGCCTAGCGAGAGGACCCTAAAGAGTTAAGTGTACAGTGTGCAGTGTACAGTGTTAAGAGTAGTACAAGTAGTTACAAGGAGCTACCTCAGTCAGTAAAGGGCTGGAGAGAGCTGTTCACCGGACTTTTGAGCTAAACAGAGTGTCAGGAGTCAAATGTCTTACAGTCCTGGATCTTCTGAGTTAATCTGAGTATTAAAGTCGAAGTTTCAGCACAGTTCAGCAGAACAGTATCTTCAAAAGCCAGGGAGCATTGGCCGGCATTCAGCTGGTGTCAAGACAGCGCTAACAGGCATTTTTCTGTACAGTGTCCCAGTTGAACCTAGTTGAGCCAGAGGAGTATCCCACTCATTCCCTTCTCCCATCCCCATTACAAAATAAACGAACCAAACCAAAGATGCCTGAATGGTCATTGTCTCAGTTCTCACAGTTGGGTTTTCAACTTAAATGTGTTGGAAGTGTTACCGGTAACGATGGCAGAACCATATCAGGCCCAATGCCTGGAAATATTGCTACATTAAGTTCTCATACAATGTCCTTCGTTTGGTGGACTATAGAGATATTGTTTAAACTGTCCAAGAATATTGACTTTTCTTCACCTGGGAAAATAAAGTTTGTCCTGTTTACAATCCCCTGTTTGTGATTTCTGAAGGTCTTTGTAAATAGAGAGGAGCAGTTCTGTTTAACTTTTGCTCTTTAATATAGGAAAATAAAATTGGGTTTTATTTGATTGAAACCCTTCTTCTTACTTGGGGTCTTCCTACTTATCAGGTCTATTTATTAGGCATATTCTCCATTTGCTTTGGAAGTCAACAGTGTCTTCAACAGTGTCTATCTCGACAAACAGTGCTTCCAAGGCATTGTATAATTAACTAAGAAAGAAGTTCACGTGAACCTAGTCCTTCAATTTTCCATAGTGTAAAATGAGAGAACAATAAAAATATATAGATTTTTTTCATAGAAATTCTAACATCAGCCTGCAGAGAGCTGGTGACTGTCTGTCACCAGCTCTTTGCTCTGCCCCTGCAGTTCTCACTGGAGTGCTAGGCTGTGGAGGGGGGTGGCAGTGGCTGCCTCAGTCTCTCAGCAGCTCGTTGAGAGGGTGAGCCAGTTGCTGGTCCAGGTATCTGGGTGAGTTATTATTATTATTATTATAAAGGATTTATATAGCGCCAACAGTTTGCCCAGCTGGGGGAAGACAATACAGTTTCAGAACAATTCAATACAGGAGGAATCAGAGGGCCCTGCTCGTTAGAGCTTACAATCTAGAAGGGAGGGTCAAGTGAAACAAAAGGCAGTAACTGAGGGGAATGGGCAGATGGATAAAAAGGAGGTAGAGCTGTTAGGTGTGGGTAGGATAGGCTTCTCTGAAGAGGAGGGTTTTCAGACATCGCCTAAAAGCTAATAGAGTATGAGATAATCGGACAGATAAGGGTAAGGAGTTCCACAGGATTGGAGAGGCTCTGGTAAAGTCCTGGAGGCGAGCATGGGAGGAGGTGACAAGGGAGCTAGAGAGCAGGAGGTTTTGAGAGGAAGAAGAGAGCGATTAGGTTGGTATTTTGAGACTAGGCTAGTGATGTAGCTGGGGGCTAAGCTGTGGATGGCTTTGTAAGATGTTGTTAGTATTTTGAATTTGATTCGTTGGGTGAGTGGAAGCCAGTGGAGGGCTTGACAGAGAGCGGTGGACGCTGAGTGATCTGTAAGATGGATGAGTCTGGCGGCAGCATTCATGATGGATTGAAGGGGGGATAGCCTGTGTAGAGGCAAGCCAATGAGAAGGGAGTTGCAGTAGTTGAGGCACGAGATGACCAGGATGTGAACTAGGAGCTTTGTTGTGTCTTTGGTTAGAAAGGGGCATATTTTGGAGATTTTCCGGAGGTTAAGGCGGAAAGATTTGGACAGCGATTGGATGTGGGGATTGAAGGAGAGTTCAGAGTCCAGGGCAACACCTAGGACCTTGGCATACGGGGATGGGCTGATAGTAATTCCATCAATATTGACAGAGAGATCAGAGGAAGGGGCATGTGGTGGAGGAAAAATTATTAGCTCGGTTTTGGAGGGATTGAGTTTGAGGAAGTGGTGTGACATCCGGACCGATATATCAGATAGTAAATTAGTGATACGTGCGGAGACTGAGGGAGAGAGCTGAGGGGTGGATAAATAGATTTGCGTATCGTCAGCATAGAGATGGTATTGGAAGCCATGGGAGGCTATCAGCTGACCCAGAGAGGAGGTGTAGATTGAAAATAGGAGAGGTCAAAGAACAGAGCCTTAGGGGACCCCAGCAGAGAGAGAAATGGAATTGTAAGTAACGCTAAAAGTGCGGTTGGATAAGTAGGAAGATAACCAGTGAAGAGTACAGTCACGGAGACCAAAGGCATGGAGTTTTTTGAGGAGGAGGGGATGGTCAACCGTATCAAAGGCAGCAGAAAGGTCCAGGAGGAGGAGTACAGAATAGTGTCCGTTGGTTTTGGCCGTTAGTAGATCCTTTGTCAGTTTTAGGAGAGCAGTTTCAGTGGAGTGTTGAGGCCGAAATCCAGACTGAAGGGGATCAAGGAGGCTATTTTCGGCAAGGTGGTCGCACAGTCAGTTGTAGACCAGAGGTTCAAGGAGTTTGGACAAAAAGGGGAGCAAGGAAATAGGGCGTAGGTTGTTGAGATCGGTTGGGTCCAATGAGGGCTTTTTTAATATGGGGCTGACTAGGGCATGTTTTAGAGAGTTGGGGAAGATGCCAGAAGAGAGGGAGAGATTGAAGATGTGGGTTAGAGAGCGTAGAATAGGACCAGAAAGTGATCGTAGCATTTGTGAGGGAACAGGATCCAGAGGGCAGGTGGTTAAGTGGACATTAGCAAGTAGTTTAGCAACCTTGTCTATAGTGGTGGGGTTGAATGAGGTAAGTAGTGATCGCACCTGTGGGCATGAAATGTAAAGCATGGAAGGTATCTGAACAGCAGTGATCTCCTTATGGATTGTATCAATCTTTTGTTTGAAGTGGTTGGCAATCTTCTGGGCAGTGAGTGAATCAGTGGGTGGAGGCAGTGGAGGACGGAGTAGAGAATTAAAGGTAGCGAAGAGTTGCCGGGGGCGAGATGACAAGTTGTTAATGAGAGTGATAAAATAGGTCTGCTTGGCAGTGTGGAGACTGGAATTGTATTTTTGGAGGGCAGATTTATATTGGTTGAAATCTTTCTGAGACTTAGTCATATGCCATAGGTGTTCAAGAGCACGGCTATGCTTTTTCAGACTTCTAGTGTTATCTGTTTGCCAAGGTTGAAGGGGTCGGGGTCTGATTCGGTGTGGAGTGAGGGGGACCAGAGTGTCCAGGGAGGCTAAGAGTGAAGCGTTGTAGACAGAAGTGGCTAGGTTGGTGCAGGACAGGGGTGTGATTTTGTCATAGAGGTGGTCGGTAGCAGAGTAGAGAAGAGAAGGGTTGAGATGGCATAGGTTTCTGTGGGTAACTGTAAGGTAGCTGGAGGGAGAGGAGGTGGAGGAGAGGGAGAGGGAGAGAGTGAAACTAATTAGGTAGTGATCAGAGAGAGGGAAAGGATTATTTGAAAGGTTGTGTGAAGTGCATAGGTGGGAGAAAACAAAGTCAAGGATATTGCCTTCAGAGTGAGTAGAAGCATGTATCCATTGCTTCAGGTCAAAGGAGGAGGTTATACTGAGAAGTTTGGAAGTGGCAGGAGTGTTAGTATTAACAGGGATGTTGAAGTCGCCAAGAATGATTGTGGGGATTTCAGAAGAGAGAAAGTAGGGTAGCCAGGCGGAGAAGTCATCTAGAAAGGTTGATACTGGTCCAGGTGGGCGGTAGATCACGGCTATCCTTAGAGAAACAGGGGAGAAAAGACGAATGCAATGTACCTAAAATGAGGAGAGTGACGGAAAGGGAGGTGGGGGAAGTACTTGAAAGGTGCTATGTGGGGCTAGAAGGATCCCAGCACCCCCTCCCTTGCGTCCATGGGGTCTGGGGGAGTGAGTCCATAGAAGACCACCTTGGGATAGGGCAGCAGGAGACGTAGTGTCAGATTCATGAAGCCGGGTTTCGGTGATGGCAAGTAGATTAAAAGAGTTAGCGATAAAAAGGTCATGGAGAGAGGTGAGTTTATTACAGACAGAGCGTGCGTTCCAGAGGGTGCAAGAGAAAGGGAGTCTGGTCTTGGGAAGAAGAGAGATGGGAACTAGATTGTGCAGATTGTGGCTGCAGCCAGAGGGTGCAGGGTAGTGGGTGTGTTGAGTACAGGTAAATGATGGAGGCCCAGGGTTTGGGGATACAGGGCCGGCCTTAGGGGTGTGCGAGCTGTGCGGCCGCACAGGGCGCCATGGGCAACAAGGGCGCCGTGCGGCCATCACAGCTTGCAGAGGATCAGGCGATTCAGGCCGCACAGCGGGAGATGAGCGGCGACCGCGGCCTGGACAGGGTTAACACAGGCCGCGGCCGCCGCTCACCTCCCGCTGTGCGGCCGTGCTTCTGTCACCAATTGTTGCAGTGAGGCGAGCTGTGTATCTCTCACACAGCTCAGCCTCCGAACCTTCCACGCTGACTTCCCGCCCACACATCCCCGGGAGTGTGGGCGGGCGGGAGGAGGAGGAGAAGGGACGGGGCGAGGAGGAGCTGACGATCTCTCCTCTGGCGTCAGTGCAGGGAGGGAGGAGAGATCGTCAGCTCCTCCTTGCCCCGCCCCTTCTCCTCCTCCCGCCCGCCCACACTCCCGGGGATGTGAGGGCGGGAAGTTTAAAGAAAAAAAAAGCTGCAGACAACGTAAGGTAAGTGAGGTCTCTCATTCAAAAAATGTGGGGGGGGGGTCTGTGAAGTAAGGGGGGCTCTCTGATGTGGGGGGCTCTGTGTGGGGGGGGCTCTGTGTGAGGGGGGCTTTGTGTGGGGGGCTCCGTGGGGGGGGGTCTAATGTAAGGGGGGCTTTATGTGGGTGGTCTCTGATGTGAAGGGGGCTTTGTGTGTGTGTGTGTGTGTGTGTGTGTGTAGGGGGTCTCTGATGTTAGGGGGGCTTTGTGTGGGGGGTCTCTGATGTGAGGGGGTCTCTGATGTGTGGGGGGGTCTCTGATGTGTGGGGTCTCTGATGTTAGGGGGGCTTTGTGTGTGGGGTCTCTGAAGTGAGGGGGTCTCTGATGTGAGGGGGGCTTTGTGTCGGGGGTCTCTGATGTGAGGGGGGCTTTGTGTGTGTGTGTGTAGGGGGTCGCTGATCTTAGGGGGGCTTTGTTTCTGGGGTCTCTAATGTGGGGGGCTTTGTTTCTGGGGTCTCTGATGTGAGGGGGGCTTTGTGTGGGGGGTCTCTCTGATGTGACGGGGGGCTCTGTGTGGGGGGGGGCTTTGTGTGGGGGGTCTCTGATGTAAAGGGGGCTCTGTGTGGGGGGTCTCTGATGTTAATGGGGGCTCTTTGTGGGGGGGCTCTGATGTAAGAGGGGCTAAGTTATTAGTGATCATAAAAAAGAAAAGTCAAGTAAAGTGCAAAAAAGGTGCAAGAAAATGCGCGCTACAGGATTAGCTCGCACAGGGCGCCTGAACACCTAAGGCCGGCCCTGTGGGGATATGTCTCCAGAGGTTAGGAGAAGCAGAAAGGTGAGGGTGGTAATATGAGAGTGTGATTTATATGAAGGGACATGCCCCAGTTCCAACCAGCCCTACCTGCTGGGATCTTTTCAGAACCTGGACTGGCTCTGTGATGTCAGCTCACAGTTGGCTTTAGCTCACTGTAGGTTGAAAACAGGTCACAACAGTGCAGAACAAACTGCACCACTGTCATCCATAGAGGAAGTTCAGCCAAAAAAAGCTTTGGCTGTATTTCTCCATTAAACCTGCATGAAAATACCCTCTCCCCACTGTTCTATACACTTTAAAAAATGTTTGCATTGGTACATATACCCCATGGCAGTGCTTGGCTTCCTATGCTTTTTTTTTTTTTTTTCTTCAATATTAGTCCTAAAAATGGCCAACATTTAACAATATTCCTCCTACATAGACTTCCAAGGGATTCACTTCTAAGCTTAAGTTTGCCTAATTTTAAACAAAATTCACCAAACCTTTGGTTAATCAAACCCAGACAGATGCGCCCATAACTATTAAAATTGGATTCTCACTTTTCTGAGTAAATCAGGCCAAACAAAGTAAAATTTCACCTTAACCAGTTTCGGACTAAAACTGCGGCAGGCAGCCCCTCCTGTGTGAACTGACGTAGTACTACATTGGTCGCACACGTGGTTCTGTGGGGCGAGCTCACGCTGGTGGCGGCACGCTCCCGCCCCCACCCCCACTTGGCAGCGGGGATTCAGATGCATGGGGCCGATGGCCACCATTGCCACCAGCCACCCGCGGTTGCTCCCCGCTGAGAGAGAGAAATAAGGGCAGCTGTTGTAAACACAGCTGACCGTTCTTCTCTCTGAAATGATCACAGAGCGCTTGTGATCCTTCTATATAGGATCACAGGTCTCTTCGGTCATTTCAAAAGCCCATCCCCCACAGTTAGTAAAAACTCCCCTAGGCCTACATTAAACCCCTTGATCACCCACAAGCTTAACCCCTTCCCTGCCAATGCCATTATTACAGTAACAGTGTATATTTTTAGCACTGATTACTGTTGTAATGTCACTGGTCCCCCCAAAAGTATCAAAAATGTCAGTTAGGTGTTCAATCTGTTCGTTTCAATGTCACACTCCCGCTAAAAATTGCAGATCGCCACCATTACTAGTAAAAATATATATATATATATAAATATATATATATATATATATATATATAAATGACATAAATCTTTTCCCCTAGTTTGTAGACGCAATAACTTTTGTGCAAACCAATCAAAACCCGCTTATTGCTATTTTTTTTGTTTACCAAAAATATGTAGCAGAATACAAATTGGCCTAAAAGGAT
The DNA here is from genome assembly GCF_965119305.1 of Pelophylax lessonae. Classification (NCBI taxonomy): domain Eukaryota; kingdom Metazoa; phylum Chordata; class Amphibia; order Anura; family Ranidae; genus Pelophylax; species Pelophylax lessonae. Next base: position 406,264,084 of record NC_138772.1, read on the forward strand.
GAAAACAATTTGATATTTACATTTTTTTGGGGGGGAATGTTATACAACAGAATGTGAAAAATATTGTTTTTTTTTTTTAGAATTGTCACTCTTTTTTTGTTTATAGCGCAAAAAATACGCACAGGTGATCAAATACCCCCAAAAGAAAGCTCTATTTGTGGGGGAAAAAAAAAAACATAAATTTTATTTCGGTACAGTGTCGCAAGACTAAGCAATTTTCCATTAAAAAAACGGCCTGGTCATTAAGGGGGCAAATCCTTCCGGTCTAGAACTGGTTAAAATATATCTATTTGTTTGCACATAGTTGGATGATTAAAGTCAGCACAGTTTTAACCTGAATTTTCCCCCAGCAAAGTGAATTTTCACTCGGCCTAGTGAATAAAAAGAGTACTTTTTTAAGGTATGGTCTTTAAAATAAATAAACATTTATACTCACCTAGGTGGATGCAGCATTGATCCGCTGCTGTATCTGTCCCCCACCAGCCCTGCAGTGAGAACTGAACAATCCGCCAACGTTGTTCGCTCAGTTCTGCCATCTGCTCTGTGCAGAGAGCCATCACTGTCAGTCAATGGCTCTCTGCTCTCTCCTCTCTCCTCTAGAGCTCACTGGAGCACTGGGCTGTGTGCAGGGGTGGGAGGTACTGGCTCAGGTTCTCAGGGGATTGCTGAGAGGCTAAGCCAGCTGCTGGTCCAGGCTCTGAAAAGATCCAGACAATATGAACGTGGTCCACCCAGATGTCTGGACTGGCAGCTGGCTCAGCCTCTCGGCTCTGTGACATCAGCTGACAGCAGTCTTTAGCCAACTATTGGCTGAAAACGGGTCAAAAATGGGTCACAGGAGGGCAGAACTGAGTACACTCCTGTAACCTACAGGAGAAATACAGCCAGAAATAGATTTGACTTTACTTCTCCTTTAAGGTTAAGCTTTGCTGAATTCAATTATTCAGTCACACGCAAACGAAAATATATATTTTTTCTCATCAATAGAAATTCTTTGCAAAGGTGATTTTTTTCACTTTTTTCACCTTGTTTACTAAGATAAGTGAAAATGCACTTTTTAACAAAACAAATTTTATTGATTTTTATCTTTGAACATTCACAACATATAGTTGACATCTTTGGGAAGTATCAAAAACAAAATATAAAATACTGAAGTTACAATATTTCAGACAATTCAGTATGAAATGATGCACTAGCAGGTTTAATTAGCAGAAGTAAACCAATACACACCTCTGTACAGTAAGTTCTATCTACTGGGATCATAAATGGGAAAATACAGTACTACTTTAGGGAATCAGGGATTTTGCATCAAATCCTAAAGAATGAGGCATAAGAAAGAAGTATATATGCTACACTCAATGTTCGAATGTAAAACAAAGTTAAAAAAAAGTGTTTGTCAATATCCTCAGCAGTGCAGAGGAGCTTGAATGTGTTTGGTTGCTCTTCTGAACCCATTTGGCTTCTCTTCTGAACCTATATGGCTGAGCCATGTGCAAAGAAGCTGTCACCTGTAATAGGCAATTAATTTGAGGCTGAGGCATTCCCCACCCCAATGCCATTCTTATGCAGTGTACATGTCCCTTGTATATATGTGACTGCAAGGTGGGGAATATCTTCTCAGCAGATGATTGGCCCAGTATAGGTGACACGCACAATGACAAGCACCATGTAATATGGTTTTATTACTTGTCACTTTGTTTTGCCAAATACAGTCACAGCTGTTAGTGTTTCCCTAATAATTGTGAAGAAATATAGAAGTAAGTTTCACTAAACATATTTTTAATGGGGCAAGATTATTTAAATTGTATGTATTTGTAATTGTATGTATTGTATGAATTGATGAGCATGAGTCTCAGGACTATGAGAATGTGAGATTCTATAAGTGTATATAGAAAACTACAAATCTCTGAATTTATTGGCAACTAAAGTGCTGTTATAGCTGGCTGCAGTACATGTTTAGGCAGCCGCAAAGTACTGGTGTAATATGTGCAATATGAAGTACAATGGAGAGAATAAGTATGAAATGAAGCAGGCAATTTAAAAGACAGGCTTATTTGCTCAGTGTCTGAACAACAAAATCACTGGAATCACATTTAAAGTGAAATACCATTGACTGCAATTCGTGCTTTCCTAGCTGAGGATATGATTTCCTAAAGGATTCCCTTGACATTGGCCAGTGTTCACATAAATACCCAATCAGGTTGCCTTGATTCTGCTTATGTATTTGAAATGAACACAGCACAACATAAAAATGAATCCTTTTATAGACCATCCCAACCTTCAAATGAATTTTTATACTGTAGATGCTGGAAATTACTGTTACAAAATAGCTTTTAGTCTTTTTGTATATTTTACTTTTACACAGGTATTTTGTTTTTCTTTTGTATGTTTTTATTGTGGAATTTGATTAATGAACTAACTTTGGCCCTGTAGAAATAATAATAATAATAATAATAATAATAATGTGCAAATAAAATAAAATAAAATGTCAGTGCTCTCAAAATATAAATATGATGTAAATAACAAATACTGATAATAATATTAAAAATTGTGAAGCTGCTAGCAAAAATAGTGCAAAATATACATACATCTTAAAAGCATGAATAAAAAAACAATTGCAGCACTCAGTGATCAATGTTAAGCAACATGATAAAAAGTCCAGTAAATATCCAACAATTACAATAATTAGTGAAAACAGATGAAGTGTCTCAGTGCAAAGATGATACAGTTTAAGTCACTTGTGAATGTTGTCCTCCACTATATGGATAAAATGCACACTCACCAGAGCTAAATGCTGTCTAGATTATAGGACAGCAATACCATATAAAGCTGCTCATGTCTTGATCTTTAATAGTCCTGAAGAATGAAGCAACCACTGCAAGGATCTCCTGGCTGCAGGGTTCAGCTGGATCTGTGACTCCCTTTCACATGTGGTGTTTGGCAAACAGAGAAGCCAAACACCACACGTGAAAGGGAGTCACAGATCTAGCAGAACCAGTGGCGGCTGGTGCTCAAAATTTTTTTTGGGGGGGGGGGGGGGGCTCAAACAGAAAAATGTAATAGGCATTGCTTTGCGGCAAAAAACGCTGTAAAAAATTGCGTGACTTTGAGGTCACAAAAGTGTAAAAGGGGCCTTAGTCATTAAGGTATAGTGTGCCCCCTTTTAATGCAGAGAGACTAGCGTGCCCCCTTTCAATGCAGAGAGACCAGCGTGCCCCCTTTCAATGCACAGTGACCACCGTGCCCCTTTCAATGCACAGTGACCAGCGTGACCCCTTTCAATGCACAGTGACCAGCGCGCCCCCTTTCAATGCACAGTGACCAGCGTGCCCCCTTTCAATGCACAGTGACCAGCGTGCCCCCTTTCAATGCACAGTGACCAGCGTGCCACTTTCAATGCACAGTGACCAGCTTGCCCCCTTTCAATGCACAGTGACCAGTGTGCCCCCTTCAATGCAGTGACCAGCGTACATGCCCCCTTTCAATGCAGAGACCACCATACATGCCCCCTTCAATGCAGAGATCAGCGTGCATGCCCCCTTCAATGCAATGAACAGCGTACATGCCCCCTTCAATGCAGAGATCAGCGCGCGTGCCCCCTTCAATGCAATGAACAACATACATGCCCCCTTCAAGGCAGAGTTCAGCGTGCGTGCCCCCTTCAATGCAATGAACAGCGTACATGCCCCCTTCAATGCAGAGTTCAGTGTGCATGCCCCCTTTAATGCAATGAACAGCTTACATGCCCCCTTCAATGCAGAGTTCAGCGTGCGTGCCCCCTTCAATGCAATGAACATTGTGCCGTGCCCCCATCAATGCAGAGTTCAGCGTGCGTGCCCCCTTCAATGCAATGAACAGCGTACATGCCCCCTTCAATTCAGAGATTAGCATGCGTGCCCCCTTCAATGCAATGAACAGCGTACATGCCCCCTTCAATGCAGAGATCAGCGTGCGTGCCCCCTTCAATACAATGAACAGCGTTCATGCCCCCTTCAATGCAGAGTTCAGCGTGCGTGCCCCCTTCAATGCAATGAACAGCGTACATGCCCCCTTCAATGCAGAATTCAGCGTGCGTGCCCCCTTCAATGCAATGAGCAGCGTACATGCCCTCTTCAATGCAATGAACACTGTGCCGTGCCCCCATCAATGAAGAGTTCAGCATGCGTGCCCCCAAAACCCCCCCCCCCCCCCCCGAGAGCAGTGCACTTACCTGGAGCCCTGGAGCAGCCCGGCGGCGACGGCTTCTCTTGTCTTCAGCCCCGGACTCCCGGCAGGCGGCTTCTTCTCACTCCGGCGGCGCGTCTTCTCTGGTCCTCCTGCTCTCGCCTCCTCCTCGGCCAATGGCATGGGGTTTGCCATGCGGCCAATCAGGAAGCCGGTATTAGACCGGCTTCCTGATTGGCCAGGAGGAGGATCGGTGTGAAAATAGCGAATTTTCATTCGCTATTGTCACAGAATGGGTGGGCTCTGGGCGCACTGCTCTGCGCCCCGGGACCACCCTTTGCATCACCCTATTAGAGCCTCTGGCTCTAATCAGGTGATTTAAAAAAAAAAAAAAAAACACTAAGCTCCATGCGTCCGGCATGCAGATTAGGGGGCCGGACGCATGGATGGGGGGGGGGGTATACACCAGCCGCCCATGAGCAGAACCCTGCAGCCAGGAGATGCTTGCAGTGGTTGCTTCATTCTTCAGGACTATTAAAGATCAAGACATCAGCAGCTTTATACACTATTGCTGTCCTATAATCTAGACAGCATTTAGCTCTGGCAAGTGTGCATTTTATCCATATGGTGGAGGACAACGTTCACGAGTGACTTCAACGATATCATCTTTGCACTGGGACACTTCATCTGTTTTCACTAATTATTGTAATTGTTCGACATTTACTGTATTTTTTATCATGTTGCCTTACATTGATCACTGAGCAATTGGTTTTTTAATAATAATAATAATGAGTTAACCTCCCTGGCGGTATGATTATGTCAGGAATTATGTACCAAAAGCGGTACAATTTTTTGATATTTATAATTTATAATATATATATATTATATATATTATATTATATTATTATATATATTATTTATTATTATAAAATATAAATATTATATTAATAATAAATATATTATAAAATATAAAATATATTATAATATATATATATAATATATATATATAATATATATTAATAATATAATTTATAATTTACAATTTATAATATTTGATATTTTTCTGATACTAAGGTGATACAGTGTAATCCTCTCAGATTACATTGTATCACCTCCATTTTATGTGTTTGTGTTGGTGCAACATTTGAATTTCCTTCCCAGTTCCGCTCCCATGCACCATTGCTGCTGCAGGGAACGGAACCAGGAAGTCATCAGAGCGACGTACGGCGTGGCGGGGATCTCGGCGGCGATCACAGCAATGGGAGATCATCGCTGGATCGCCAGGAGAAGGTAAGGAACCCCGCTGCAGGCTCTGCACATCTACCCCGAGCGTGACTCTGGGATACCGATCCTAACATGAAAAAACCACCCTGAGTCACGATCGGGATTACCGCTAAGGGAGTTAAAGTGATATAATGTAGCACTTTCTATACGTTACATATTTTATTAAAGTGTCATAATCTAAGTAGCTTTTTTATAAACATTTGTCGGTGCTTGTACCCAGTTTTTGCACCTGTCAGAGAAATCTGTGCTGAAATACTGGACACTCCTTTTTCAGTGTACTCTCTTCCTCTTCCCCCAGCCACTGCACCCATCCCACTGACTGCTAAATAGCTGAGGAGTTTTTTAGTAGAGGTAGGTGGGGCTTAATGAGGAAATGAGAGATTCAAGCAGAGCTCCACCTAAAAGGGGAATCTCTGCTTGTTTGCACCCCCCCCCTCCTCCACAGCCACATTTAAAACTTATTGGGGGGGGAGCGGGTACCTGGTTTTAACAGGTACCTGCTTTCACTTCCTAGTAAGATCATTGTGCGGTGATCTACATAATTTCCAGCCCCTCCTCTTTCCCCCTGCTGCCTCCTGGAACACACAGAGGTCCCAGAAGATGGCAGGACCATTCAGAAAGCACAGCACAACTTTTGCATGAGCAGTAGGAAACAGGCTGTGAAGCCACAAGGCTTCACTTCTTATTTCCTTTACTACAGATGCCGGCTCCTGCACCTGAAGCTGATTGACGAATCGGCTAGGGGTGCCGACATTGCAGGATCCCTGGACAGGTAAGTGTCCTTATATTATACAGTATTTGTAGCTGCTGACTTTAATTTTATTTTTTTACAGCCTGGAGCTCTTCTTCAATTTTCCATCAGATCACCCTGGCTGTTGATTGACAGCTCACTGCAGTGGGCAGATCTATTTAGTCCAATACCTGCTTTTGAATAAACCCACTGCCTTCACTATCAAATGTAGAGTGCTCCAGGTGGAGAACTAATCTTACATTTTCCACTAGGTTCCACCCATGCAGTGACAAGTCATTTAAAAATTAAGGGTATTGTTTTTTGCAGTATTTAGGTAGTGACATCAGCACTTTCCCCAGTCCCTTTGTTTACATTTAGTTTTTAGCCAGGGAATCCACAGTCACTGTACTTTTGTGAAAATCATCCGCTATATATAAATGCAGAAGTATTGTTAAGTTAAAGGACTGCATATTGCATACACTTATCCTAAAGCAATCCCTGCGTAGCCATGTGAAATCACCACCCCAGAACTAACATGTGCAATATGCAGTATGCCAATTTCACAGAGACTCTTGATATAGTGCATGGCATTTCCAGTCGCTGTGCAGATGGCTAGGAATCTACTGTCAAAGCTTTTAATAAAGTCTGATTTATCCATGTAGAGAAAAATATGCTTTCAGTTATGCAAACTAAAAATACCATCTATCTGTAGTAATGTTTTATGTAAACACCACATATAAAAAAGCATATTATTGTGTAACAGAATAAGCAAACATTAAAATAAACATTGCATAATACAATAAAGATTATGCAAATTAGATGGAAAGGCTGTATAATTATATCACTTGATTAGTTAAATATGATTAGTTGATGAAACATTTTGTCATTAAATAATGAGTACTATTTAAAAGTATGTAGAGAGTAGTTAATAAAATATGCCCAAATTCGTCTAATTTAATGAATGTTTTGATACTGGTAATTGAGTAATATGATTAAAAATTAGTGTTACAAATTGTAGTGTAATCTTCAGAAATAATAAGGTTTCAGCTAATATTAATATACAGTATGTAGTGGCTGCCTGTCATGTGACAATGCTTTGCACTTTAATTTTGAAAGGAATATTGATTCTGGTGTAGAGATACACAAGAGAAGTGCAATTTAGCAGTATGGGATGCTGTAAATAGTACATCAATGTGCAAAAAAAGTTTGATATACAAACAAACCAAATTGCTTAGTGGCAGGTGCATAAAGTATCATTCTTGACAATGGTCTAAAGGAGGAACGGCTTCTATGTTTCCTCGTGGTGGTAAAGTATTTTACCCAGCAACAATATTACAGTAACGAGGGGTTGAGCTAAACATGAAAGGGACTGTGTATATATAGGTCAGTAACTGAATATTTATATAACCCTTGATAAGGATAGGCTGAGCCCCATCAAAGCCCCATATTAGATATTATACATGGGCCAAACACCCACCTGTTCGGTTCGCAGCAGAACTCCTAAAAAGGGGAAATGTTCTAACCTGAACAATGAACCCCATTGAAGTCTATGGGAGCCAACAGGAAAAATCAAAAGTGCCCATTTTGAAGGCTTATATGCAAGTAATTGGCCTTAAAATGGGTATGGGGGACCGGGTACTGCCCTGAGGGACATGTATCAATGCAATTTTTTTTTTCAAAATTATAGTTTTTTCAGGAGCAGTGATTTTATTTATCGGTAACCCCTTAGCGGTAACCCCGAGCGTGACTCGGTGGATTTTTTATTCTAGGATCGGTATCCCGAGTCATGCTCGGGGTAGATGTGCAGAGCCTGCAGCGGGGTTCCTTTCCTTCTCCTGGCGATCCAGCGATGATCTCCCATTGCTGTGATTGACGTCGAGATCCCCACAGTTCATCCGTCGCTCTGATGACTTCCTGGTTCCATTCCCTGCAGCAGCAATGGTGCATGGGAGCGGAACTGGGAGGGAAATTCAAAAGTTGCACCAACACAAACACATAAAAACATTTATATTATATATATATATATATATATATATATATATATAGTAGACATCCCAGATGTGATAAATTTGAAAAACAAACACATGAATTATAATCTAATCAATAGTATAATTTTATTATATATATATATATATATATATATATATATATATATATATATATATATATATATTTATATATATATATATATATTATATAATAAAATTATATTATTGATTAGATTATAATTCATGCGTTTGTGTTTCAAATTTATCACATCTGGGATGTCTACTAGAATCTTGCTTTGGTCAGGTTTAAGTCAGTAATTACTAAGAATTGTAGGCCTATAATACATAACGCCAAATTTCCATGCAAAAAATTGTACCGCTTTTGATACCTAATTCCTGACATAATCATACCGCCAGGGAGGTTAAAGTGCAACAATAAAAATTAAAAATTCCTTTAAATATAGTGCCTGGGGGGTCCCCTTAATGTGCCTGTAAAGTGGTGCATCTGTAGCATGCATAAAACTTGCTGCAGCAACAAAAATAAAGAAAATTATTGGGGGTTCTTTGGAGGCAGGCAAAACATCTGAACTTGTGTGTAGTGGTATATATACACACATACTTATATGTATTTTACACTTAGACATATATAGGTGTTATAGGAGCGGAGCCATATTAGTGTAAATGATTTCATTAGCGCAAGCATATATTTCTGCTACTATCACACCTATATATGTCTAGGTGTATATATACATATAAGTATGTGTGTATATATACCCGTATACACAAGTTCAGATGTTTTGCCTGCCCGAAAAGACCCCAAAAAATGCCCAAAAAACGCTTGCTACTAAACCGGCAAGGTGTGAAAAGAGAGAAGCCACTAACCTGTTCTATATGTGACAAAATACAAACAATCTTTTTTTATGGTTCTGGACATGCTACAGAGCTGAAACTTCACAGGTACACTTTTTAGACCCCCCAGATACTAAATCCAAAGAAATATTTTTTTTTTTTAATTTTTTCAATAATTGGCTCTCTATCAAAAATGACAATTTTTAAGAACTTTTTTGTGTGATTAATAGTCCCTGGGGTATGACCCAGAACCCTAGGCACTTTTTAGGGGCATTTATTGGGTTTTAGGGCTTCAAAATGGTGTTTTTTGATTACCGAAGTTCGGGTCCCATTGGTTTCAATGGGGTTCTGAAATCTGGGCCGAACTTTCGGGAAGTTTGGATGTTCTGGCCGAACCGAACTTTTGAAAAGTTCGATCATCCCTAGTGGTCACCTACAATAGATAAACAATGGGCTGACATAGAACAAGCCATTATTGGGGAAAAAACTCAAAGGAGTCTTGGGTGCGCTTCTTTGCACCACAGCCTTCCTCTTTCTACACGATCAAAGCAACCATGGCATCCTGGCTTCACTCCCGATCTGCCTTCCTTAAAAAATCTGCTGTTGACTTACAGACTCTTCCTCTAAATGTTTTGGAGTTCTTCATTGTGGATCTCTCCTTCAATGAGTGGTACAAAGCTGGTATCCTCTCGGTCACCTCCTAGACAACTTTAACCTCCTCTCCTATGAAGATATAAAATTGCTACATCTTCCTTCATAGAGACTTTTAGAAATATCTACATTTCCACCGCATCTTGGGATCCATCCTCAAACCAAACATTTTTGTGCCGCAAGACGTCCTCTCTTTCTACGCTTCTCCTGCATCAAACAAAAAAGGCATCACATACTTCTACCGAAGTAGGAGAAAACTCAATCTATGTTTAATATGAAAACCTGGCAAACAGACCTCTCAGGCACCTTCATCCTTTGACAATGGACAAATGCAACTAATAATCTTTTAAAAGTCTCCCACAGTACATCACATTGGAAAGCCCGCTTAAAACTAGTGCACCGCTGGTATCTCACTCTACTTCGGACATCCGAATTCTCCAAAGATGTCCTGCTATCCTGTTGGAGGAATTGTTGTAAAACAGGTTCTCTTTTGCATGTTTGGTGACTCTGCCCCAAAGTTACCCCCCTTTGGGAAAAACTGTTTCAATTCATCTCAACTGACACTGGCATCAAACAGGCCCCTGATCCAGCTATAGCCCTTCTTCTATTACATTGTGAACGATGGACTAAAATTCATCTCCCTTTTGTAATTCACTGCTTTATCAATGCCAAGAAATCAATTGCCTCAGCATGGAAATAATCCGACTCCCCAGAGTTTTTATCTTTTCTGTTACACCTTAACACTCAGACCCAATATGAACTCATGTTTTCAGTCAGCGGTAGGCCTGGCTCAGTCACTTGCCATGTACTGCTCATCTGTAATCTGTAATGGTGGCATGACAACCCCACTGGTACCCCCCCCCCCCTGGGATGTCACCCTTGCTGTCTAGCCGCTTTAATTATTATTGATTCTTCACTTGCTTTTTCTATTTTACAAGATGTACCCAGCAAATGCTCTTCTAGTTGATTCTTTCTGGTTACTTTTTATCCATTTCTGCCAGCTTTGGATGCTGTAACTCTGTTGATACATTTCTTTTTGCAAAAAAGTATTTAATGTATGTTGTTATTTATTAAATGCCAATAAATACTATTAAAAGTTGTCTATGTAGAGGTGGCCTCCCTGATTGAAGAGGGGTAATACAAGGTCTTACACAATTTTTCCATTACTCCCTATACAGTATAGGTTGGACAATCATGGGGCTCCAGCTGACTGACCTTTCTTAGAGATTGTATATCTTCACCCTGTGTCTGGCCCAGATATGTTTGTCAGGATAATACATTTACATACATAATACAGAAAAATGTTGGTTAAAATAACTAAACCTAATTTTATAAAGTTTGTCATAGAATTCTGTTAGGCCACAGGAAACTGTTGTTGAAGTGTAAAAATTGCATATTTGTTTTATAGTGGGTCCAGGACATGGTAGCAGAATAGATTGGTACATGATAAATGAGATTTGTGAACCAAAAAGTCTGCAGTTCTTTTTTTTTTGTTAATCTCATATTAAGTGTGAGTCCAAGAAACACTTTAAACTCTTGAACCGGGATGGGTTTCCTCTCAAATGGACAGGAATGAACATGGTTGGGATTTTAGCTGATAAACTGCTGGGCATAAAGATCGTATTAATCCATAACTGAATTAAAAAAGCTTCTGTGAAAGATAAATTATAATTATAACTCCCCCCTCCCCCCCCCCCTCGATTTATAGGTGCTCCATTTAAAGGTAACCACTTAGGGTTTAAAAGTACCTCTGGGATTCTAGTATGGGCCCTAATCCTTGGTGACTGATGTGGCATGCCTCTACTTGTACTTGGCCTTTCATCCAAATAAACTGCACTGCTGGTGCTAGCCACATCACATGGAGGTATCGAGCTGCTGGTGGTTGCCTAATGCTCCTCAGAAACCCTCAGTCTTTTTGTTGGAACCCTTTCGTCCTCTGATTTAGATACTGTATCGCTGCTGTCAATGGATTAATATTCAGAATCCGAGCCTGACAGTGAGAATTCCCCGCTACTCTCATCTGTAATGCCCAGAATCTGGAATACCTCATCGTTGGTGTAGATTTTTTTTGGACATGACACTAGTGTGATGGTGATCAGAACCCACTGGTACGGCAATGATCAGGACACACAGAAATGGCAATAATCAGGATGATGGTGTTGTAGGAATCAGGACACTGGTACTGGTGTACAGCCATCTGATGTCACTACAATCAGGGACACTGTTCCTGGAAGCGTTGGTGACACTGGAACAGGTGACAGATGGCTGGTTGCAGTTGGTTCACACTAGACACTGTTGGGTAAAGATCAAGGACACCATGAGCTGGCTGGCAATGTTTTGTGTGTATGTAAACTGCGTGCAGAGGCTGAAAATTACTCACAGTTAGCTGTAATGACTCTCTCTCATCACAGACAATGGAAGGGTTCAGGAGTCAGGACTCACTGGTATGCTGGTGATCAGGATGATGGTGTGGCTGTGTTTAGGATCCACTGGTAGGTAGGTGATCAGGCACATTGTTATGGCAGTGATCAGTACACACTGGTATGGTGATGATCAGGACCCACTGGTTTGATGGTGATCAGGATATACTGGTATGACGGTAATCAGGACACATTGGAATGGCGGTGATCAGGACACGTACAGGTATGGTGCTGTTTTTAGGACATGGTGTGGCAGTGATCGGGACACACTGGTATGGCAGTGATCAGGACCTGGTGTGGCGGTGATCAGAACACCCTAGTGTGGTAATCAGGACCCACTGGTATGGCGATTAGGACCCACTGGTGTGCTGACAGGACACACTGGTATGACGGTGATCAGGACAGATTTGTATGGTTATCAGTACACACTGGTATGGCAGTAAACAGGACCTACTGCAATAAGGGATACTGTTTCTGGCAGCACAGGTGACAAGTAGAGATGTCCCGAACTATTCGCCGGCGAACAATTCCCGGCGAACATCAATTGTTCGCGTTCCCCGCGGCGGGCGAACATATGCGATGTTCGGTCCGCCCCCTATATGTCATCATTGAGCAAACATTGACCCTGTACCTCACAGTCAGCAGACACATTCCAGCCAATCAGCATACCCTCCCTCCCAGACTCTCCCACCTCCTATAAAAAAGCAAGGACAGCATCCATCTTAGATTCATTCTGAAGCTGCAGTGTTAGTTAGAGCAGGGAGAGTGCTGCTGCTGCTGAATTAATAGCTAGGCCAGTGTTCTGTGTCCACTACAGTCCTCAAAGACTCATCTGCTGTAAGGACAGTGTCCTGACAGCACCCCAAAAAGCCCTTTTTTGGGGCTGGTACATCAGTCTGCCTTTTTTTTAAATATATATATATATATATATATATATATTGCAGTTACCTGACCGTGTGTGAGAGGCCACAGGTCCACAGACTGTACTGTGTGCACACCACTCATATAGGGTGGCACAGTACATTGCACGGCACACGCGCAGTGCCCCAAATTGGAAGTAAGAGGACCGACCAACCATCTTTTTCCATCTCCTGGTTCCTAAAATCTATTCCATACACCGGTCCCTGATAGGGGACAAAACAGAGATTAAACTGGTAAGAACAGATTTTTTTAGAGGACAGCCTCTGCGGAGCTGGGTATTTTTTGGCCGCGTTACTGTAGGCTCATGCATCCTTTTGCGGAGGTGACAAACCTGGTCAGTCAAACCCAAGGCAACATCATCCACCTCATCCCATATGTGTTTTTTCTGGAGCATGCCCTGCGAAGAGTGCTGGATCAGGCCATAGATGAGCATGAAGAGGAAGAGTTGTGGTCACCATCACCACCAGAAGCAGCCTTGTCGTCGTCGATTGCTGGACCTGCGGAAACACAGAGAGAGGAGTCTGAAGAAGAGGAGACAGAGGAGGAAGGTGGCTTTGAGGAGGTGGAAGACTAACCACAGCAGGCATCCCAGGGGGGCTTGTTGTCACCTTTCGGGGGCCCTTGGTGTTGTACGTGGCTGGGTGGAGGAAGAAACCTTCAATGACGTCAGTGAGGACAAGGAACGGGACATGGCTAGCTTGATATCCAACCTTGTGCAAATGGGGAGTTTGTGGTTGTGCAAATGGACTGTTTGCGGTTGTTGGCGGTGTGTTAAACAGCGAGTTTGGTCTGTCAGAGTTTGGTCTGTCACTGTGAAGCGGGCGTAACCCTTACACTACCTGATCGATACAACATCATACCTGATCGTATACACACACTGAATGTTTTAAAGCACGTTATTCCAAACAATTTAGGAATGTTAGGTGATTTATGCCCTTTATGGATTAAAACCCGACTCTGCGTCAACTACGTAATTTTCCATGGGAGTTTTGCCATAGATCCCCCTCCGGCATGCCACAGTCCAGGTGTTAGTCCCCTTGAAACAACTTTTACATCACTATTGTGGCCAGAAAGAGTCCCTGTGGGTATTAAAATTCGCCTGCCTATTGAAGTCTATGGCGGCGAACGGAAAATGTTATGTTCGCGACATCTCTAGTGACAGGTGGCAGTGATCAGGAACACTGTAAAGTAGCTGACAGTGTGATAGTGTTGAAACAACTGTATGGGAGGCTCTTACAGTCTGGAGATGGTAACAGCTCCTTCTCCTCTCACAGACAGGTCTCTGTGTGAGGAGAAAAAGCCCAAATCCATACCATTCAGCTTGTGTTTACATTTTCACTGTGCCATAATTGCACATGTGATCCACTGTGTCCGAACAACACACCGATCACTGGGCTCGGGGTTGCATGCTCTAGGAGCCATGCACAAGCCACTGACACTGGGAGAAAATGGGTACATTCCCATGCATCGGCGCTTCTCCCATCCATTTATTTATATACTATAGCTGGATGAGAAGTGATTAAAATAATATTTTCCAGCATTTCTAGTGTACTATCAATACTCACACATATAAGCTTGTTTTTTGTTCCCACTTCCCACCCAACCACTAAACTTTAAACGATTGAAAGATGTAAACAATGCATGTTGTCTATGTGCAATAAGCATATACACTATATTACCAAAAGTATTCGTATGCCTGCCTTTACACGCACATGAGCTTTAATGGCATCCCAGTCTTAGTCCGTAGGATACAATATTGAGTTGGCCTACCCTTTGCAGCTATAACAGCTTTAACTCTTCTGCGAAGGCTGTCCACAAGTTTTAGGAGTGTGTCTATGGGAATGTTTGACCATTCTTCCAGAAGCGTATTCAGGCAGTGATGTGGACGAGGAGGCTTGGCTGACAGTCTCCACTGTAATTCATCCCAAAGGTGTTCTATGAGGTTGAGGTCAGGACTCTGTGTAGGCCAGTCAAGTTCCTCCACCCCAAACTCGCTCATCCATGTCTTTATAGACTATGCATTGTGCACTGGTCCAAATCATTTGGTGGAGGGAGGATTATGGTGTGGGGTTGTTTTTCAGGTGTTGGGCTTGGCCC
Source organism: Pelophylax lessonae (assembly GCF_965119305.1). NCBI lineage: Eukaryota > Metazoa > Chordata > Amphibia > Anura > Ranidae > Pelophylax > Pelophylax lessonae. The sequence continues at coordinate 406,279,188 of NC_138772.1, forward strand.
CTTTGTTACAGTGAAGGGCAATCTTAGGCTCCATGTACACGGGACGTTAGAAAAAACGTGCTGCAAAGCTAGTTCTGACGCCGGGAAAAAGCAGCTGTTAAATGTGCTTTCAGTAGCTTTTTCCATTTGTGTTATTGCACGTTTGGCCACGTTGCTTTTAGTAGCGTTTTTTCTGCCTCCATTCAAAATCAATGGTTCCCTATGGGAGCCTATTGATTTGAATGGAAGTCACACCGCAAGTCGGATCAGAATGATCCGACTTGCGGCGTGACTTGCATTGTGAGAATCTTGAGGGGGAACTCCACGCCAAAAATGGGAAAAAAACTGCGTGGGGGTCCCCCCCCCAGGTTCCAAACCAGTCCCTTTGGGTCTGGTATGGAATATGAGGGTAGCCCCATGCCGAAAAAACGACGTGGTGTCCCCCCCAAAATCCATACCAGACCCTTATCCGAGCATGCAGCCCGGTAGGGCAGGAAGGGGGAGGGGACGAGCGAGCGGCCCCACCCCCCCTGGACCATACCAGGCCACATGCCCACATGCGCTCGCTCATCCCCTCCCCCTTCCTGCCCTACCGGGCTGCATGCTCGGATAAGGGTCTGGTATGGATTTTGGGGGGGACCCCACGCCGTTTTTTCGGCGTGGGGCTACCTTCAAATTCCATACCAGACCCAAAGGGACTGGTTCGGAACCGGGGGGTCCCCCACGCAGTTTTTTTCCCATTTTTGGCGTGGAGTTCCCCCTCAAGATTCTCACAGTGCAAGTCGCGCCGCAAGTCGGATCATCCTGATCCAACTTGCGGTGCGACTTCCATTCAAATCAATAGGCTCCCGTAGGGAACCATTGATTTTGAATGGAAAAAAAAAAAACTTATAACATGGCTAAACGTACGTTCATCGCGTTCGGTCACGTTTGGTCATGTTCGGCCGCGTTTCTGCATTTGAAACGCCGGGAAACACATGTTCGAACGCAAATAATTGCGTTCCAAAAAACGTCCCTGAACTCAACTGCCTGCAAATGACTGTAAACGACCCTGTGTACATGGACAGATAAGATAAAATATAGATGGGTTCAGGGGCTTCTGAAAAAAACGCCCAACTGCTCCTAAACGGCCATTTACAACGTCCCGTGTACATGGAGCCTTAGGCATCAGCATACCAAAATTGGACAATTTCATGATCCCAACTTTGTATGAACAGTTTGGGGAAAGCCTCTTCCTGTTTCAACATGACTGCGCACCATGGATGAGCGAATTTGGGGTGGAGGAACTTGAATGGACTTCACAGAGTCCCGATCTCATTTGGATAGAACACCTTTGGGATGAATTAGAGCAGAGACTGTGAGCCAGGCCTTCTCATCCACATCAGTGCCTGACCTCACAAATGCACTTCTGGAAGAATGGTCAAACATTCCCATAGACACACTTCTAAATTTTGTTGACAGCCTTCCCAGAAGAGTTTAAGCTTTTATAGCTGCAAAGGATGGGCCAACTCAATATTAAACCCTACAGACTAAGACTGGAATTCCATTAAAGTTAATGTGCATGTAAAGGTTTGGTAATATAGTAAAACAGGATTACTATTAGGGAAAATCATCTTCTACTATAAATACTGCCTTGCTTTGTTGTTTTATTTTTATTTATATAAATTAGGTTTGCACAACCTTTTTTTTTTAATTGGCTATTTTTTATTTTTAACATTTACTGGAGTGTTTCCATTTGGCCAAGTGATCAGGAACAGATGCCTGTGAGGAGTGGAATCTTTACAGCTTCTAAATGCTGGGTGACTGCTGGTGCAATTTGCATATTTGTGCTGAAAGTGTCCATTAGTTTGCCATCTGCATGTTGATTCACTAGACCCCAGCAGGCATGGAGGCTGTAGCCTTTGGTTAATACTGACATGACTTGTTTTGGAAATAATGAGATGAATCCTAAATCTTGAGAGTGAATATCTTGAAAATATTTTTTTATGTCTTGAGAAGCAAATAGTCTAAGGAAGTTGTGACTAAAGATAATACTTTACTTCTTTGCTGAAAAACAACTTTGTGAAAACGTCAATGAGCTCTATAATTTAAAAGCAATTGAAAAACAAAAGTGGAATTATTAGCTTTTTGTAGATGTTGCTGAAAATATTGTAAGTATCAAAAAATATTCCAAAATCTATTTGTTCACTTCTCGCAATTACAGACAGGTTTCAGAAATACTAGGGAGGCTATACATTATGCATTTCTCCAAAATTCTGTGCAAGTTGAACACCCATGAAGAAAATTAAATGTTCATTGAGCTTAGTAAATAGAAATGGTCTAAACACCCCCCCCCCCCCCGTTCGGTTCGCACCAAAACTCCCAAACAGAGAAACTTCTAAGCCAAAGGGTGAACTCTATTAAAGTCTATGGGACCCGACCTTGAAAAATAAAAATTCCCCATTTTGAAGGCTTTAAGGCAAGTAATTGGCCATAAAAAGGGTATGGGGGTCTGTGTACTGCCCTGGGGGACATGTATCAATGCATTTCTTTTTTTTTAAAGGGGCAGTGATTTTAATGATACTTAAAGTGCAACAATAAAAATGAAAAAGAAAAATGAATGCAATAACATTTAAATTGCCAGCAAAACAATACCATTGCTGGCAATAGAAAAATGTTAAAGAAAAAAAAATGGCGTGGGGTTCCACTTAAGGGCCATACACACTATAAGATTTTCTGAAGACTTTTTCCTTCAGATTTACCTTTTCTATGTAGTGCAAGGGCTTGACAGATTGCATACAAATTGAAAGTGTTTAGGTTTGACCTCATATTATATGGTTTTGGTAAATCTAAAGGAAAAAGTCTTCAGAAAATCTTATAGTGTGTATGGCCCATTAGTCCATGTTAGGCCCTTCAGGTCTGGTATGGATTTTAGGGGAACCCCATGCCAAAAAAAAACGGTGAACCCCATGCCAAAAAAAAACGGTATGCCCCCCCCCCCCAAATCTATACCAGACCCTTATTCAAGCATGTAGCCTGACAGGCCAGAAAAGGGAGGGGACAAGCAATTGCCTCCTGAACCATAGAAGGCCACATGCCCTCAACATGGGAGGGGGGTGCTTTGCCTTCCCCACCCCAAAGCACTTTGTCTCCATATTGATGGGGACAAGTGCCTCGTCCCCTCAACCCTGGTTTGTGGTTGCTGGGGTCTCCAGGCAGGGGGCTTTTCAGAATCTGGAAGCCCCCTTTAACTAGGGGGCCCCTAAATCCCAGCCCCCCATATGAATTACATAGTACCCCTATCCATTCGCCAAAAACATTGTCAAAAAATAATAAAAACACAGAGACAGTTTTTGACAATTCCTTTATTAAAAAAAAAAAAAAACTGTGTCCCTCGATGTAGATTTATCGTCAATCACAACGATGATGCCACTTTCGGACCCGAAGGAGAAAAAAAAAACACACTGCCGTCCACTAAGGCAAACCGTCGAAATGCCTGGCTTTCTCTTTGACAATTCATATTCGCCGAATGCCCTGAAAATTTGGGTGTTCGCCGAACAGCCGAGCACACAACGTTTGGGCGGAACTTTCGCTCGACCCGAACTGTTCGCCCAACTCTATTAGTAAATTAGGTAAAGCAGTGTTTATGTAAGGTACCTGTTGGAAGATTTAGTCTAGAGTGGAGCTTTAGCTGGGGGTTGAGGCATTGACGTAGTCAAGCAGGCCAGATCGACTACAAGTCTAGACAGCAAGGTACAAAGTCAGAATCTAGAAGGGTGGTCGGGGACAGGCAGGGTCATACACAGACTGACAGAGTAATGTAGAATCATCACACAGATTGAGTAACCTGGGAAACAGGTAGAAGTCAAAGTCAAGAAGTTCAGTAGCTAGCAGTAGGGATGGGCTCAGGCATGTTTGGATTGCACCCACTAGAAAGCCGTCACTGCTCACCTCCAATTATAGGCAGTGAGGCATTTGCCGGCCTGCAGCTGCACATACACACACTGCCTATGATTGGTAGTGTGCAGTGACAGCTTCCTGACGGGTACAATAAGAACACACCTGAGCCCATCATTAGCTAGCAATATGTCACACACCCAGGAAAACAGATCCAACAAACGGCATAGTCCACAGGAAATACTGCAATTGAAGCTGACCTGATTATGGTTTGATTGCAGCTGGAAGGCAGGTGAGGCTAGAAAGTACTAGGAGCAGAGGTACTATGCAAGGAGCATACTGCATGATTCATGTTCCCCAGTGGCAAAGGGAGGAGAGCCGAAGCTCGAAAACAGAAAAATCCAGGTTCTATACCAGACACATGACAGTGTTCCTCAATTGCCCAAGCAAATGCAGTGTCTTTTTTAATCCCTTGACCTCCGAAGTTTTTACCCCTTTCATGACCAGAGCTGACAATTGCTCGGCTTTTAGTGGTATTTTATAACTACTAGTTTTTTTTTTTTTTTTTATGTATTCTGCTGTGTTTTTGGTTAAAAAAAAAAAAAAACAATAATTGTTTATTAATTGGTTTGTGTAAAATGTATAGGGTCTTCAAACTATAGTATATATACATGAAATTATGCAGCTATGACGCTATACTGTAATTGTGGAGATCAATGACTTATGGTGTGACTGTGATAGTGTGGCTGTCAATCTGGCACTAACAGATGCAGGGTGTGAGGGTCCCTAACTGACACTGACATTGCTAGTGACACTAATACAATGATCAGTGATAATACTGTACACTGTCACTGTACTAATGACATAAACTGGGAAGGGATTAACATTGAGGGGCAATCAAGGGGTGAACTGTGTGCCTAACAAGTGTAACCTGTGCTGCTTTTACTAACAGATCTTGCTTTTTTCCCTGCTTTGCACACATAGAACTATATGCTGTAATTGGACACAGCTGATCAGCAGGTCTCAGCCATAAATCATTGGGTGGGACTTTCTGACAAAATTGTGCTGTGTCCAACCACAGCGTGGGTCAGCAGGGGGCACGAACCTGCGGACCCCAAACCCAGAAGCAACCTGTCAAGTCTGCAGCTGCCGCTCAGTTACATTGAATCTACTGTGACCGAGCAGTAAGTGGTTAACCACTTGACCTCTGGGAAGGTTTTACCCTGTTCATGATCAGGGTATTAATTGCTATTTAACTAACAATTGCTTTGTCATTCAACACTGCAAGCAAATGATATGTACATTTTTTTCACACAAATAGAGCATTTTATGTTGTTAGTATTTGATCACCACTGGGCTTTTTATTTTTATAATATAAACAAATAAGACAGAAAATTTTGAAAACAAAAATATTTTCTACTTTCTGTTATAAAACATATCCAATAAAAATTAACAAATTAAATTTCTTCATGAATGTAGGTCAAAATGTATTCTGCTATATGTTTTGGTAAAATAAAAATCCCAATTATTGTATATTAATTGGCTTGTGTGAAAGTTATAGAGTCTCCAAACTATGATATATATATATATATATATTGTAATTTGCACAGCTATGACGCTATACTGGTATTGACAGTGATCAGAGACTTATAGTGGGTCTGTGATAGTGTGGAGGCAATCTGGCACTAACAGACCCTCGCCGTGAGGTATGCTAACTGACACTGACACCAATAGTGACACTGGTACTAATAAAACTGGCTGGAAAGGGGTTAATAAGGGGCAAACAAGAGGTTAACCATGTGCCTTACAAGTGTAATGTGTGTAATATTTGCTGCTTTTACAAAGGTCGGCCATACAAGGTTTGAACCATTGATGGGCAGGCTGAATGTACCAAGTTGATCGATCAATCAACTTGGGTACGACCAGCCTGCCAAATTGCTAGTGGATGCTATAGCTGCTAACGATAATCACTGTCTTCTCCCGGTGGGGATGACTTCCCCTGTCCCCCCGCTGGGAGAAGATAATTACTGATTCCCCTGTCAACACTGTCTGTGTTGATGGGAAAATCATGCAAATTGTGCAACCATGTTTGCAGGAAAGAAATTTGCACTGTGTATGGCCTGTCTAATAGATCTGGCTATTTTTTTCTCTCTGCTTTGCAGGGAATAGAAACAGCAATATTGTAGCTCTGTGTATCATTGACTGACATCTGCTGACAAATTGCTTAATGTCCAACTGTGCGGGTCAGCAAGGGGCGAGCCCCAAAAAGCGGGCAACATTTATTTACGTTGCTGGGCCTACAGCTGTGGCATGGTCACAGTAAATCTACTTGTAACCATGGGGAAAGTGGTTAAATTTATCTTGAAGATGATTGATAATTGAAGGTAAAAGACACTTTCCGTATTCACTAAACTCAATAAACTTTTACTTTGCTAAGGAAACAGTCTCTACTCCCCTACTCTGTAAATTAACCATGTTGCGAGTCATATAATCTATTGACTATCTATGTATATATTAAAGTTCCATCTTTTAGAACACTAGGGGGTGTATTGATAAACTTTTGCATAGTCGTTCTTACATCAAAACGGCATGTAAATTTTGTTTTGTGTGAACAAAGGCAAAATTAACTGTTCTTAGGATAAATTCTCCACAACTCAAATGTGTGAATGTGTATTTGGTTGCTGCCCACTGTGTGATATCCTACTCCCTGCTTGTCCCCCTCCCTCCTGGCAACGTCTAAGAGCAGGCTGTGTTCACAGCAGTCACTGCACTGAGGATCAGAGTGGCTGTGTGTCACATCCCCCTCTCCTCCCCTCCCCTCATAGTGATGAAGGACAAATCAGCAGCAGTGAAGAGCCTGTAAGGAGGAGATTGAATGTTACAACAGACGCTAAGGACCATGGGATCTGTAGTCCTTATAAGGGGACTACTCAGTAAAAGTCAATAAAGGCCATGGGAAATTGAATACCCTGGATGCACTGCCACAAGGAGGAGGGGAGCACAGTATAGTTGTCAGGGAACTAGCCGCATGAATATGCACGCACGTATTGCAAACACACATGCACTAGGGCGAAGACGTGTGCGTGCTGGCCCACAAAGTGGACGTCCAATCCCAGCACCCTCTGGCCTTTAAAAGGATATCTGTGGCACATGAACATTGCTGACTGGTCTTCAGCTTCCTGTTTCCTGCTTCCTGTGTTTGCTGCTGCTTCTGATCACCTGTTGTCAACCCGGCTCTTGTCTCGCTCCCAGCTCTGACCTCGGATTGTTCACGGATCTTCTCTTGTCATCTGCCCTGTGTATGACCCCGGCTTGCCTAACCACGACTCTGCTATCTGATCTGCTGACCTCTGGCTTACTGACCTCTGCTTCTGTCCCCGACTACACCTTTGGCTGTGCTTTGTCTGCTGTGATATGCCTTGGTGCCCACCTGCTGTACCCAGCCTGCAGAACCTGCTTCCAGTACTTACCTGTTGATCCTGCCAGCTGCACTCTCCATTACAAACTACTTCCAGCCGTGTGCTGTCTGCAACTTCCACAGCACTCCTGGGTCCTAGTGCTCACCTCCTCTCGTGTTCACCTGCAGAGAGATATTCCTACCATCAACCCTCATCTGGGGCACAGCTGGCAATCCCTGCTACTTTGGGCTTCGTGCTTCCTGTTACCACCTTCAGGGACACCGAGCACTCAGCCACAAGGAGAGCCCTCTCAGCATTTCGGCTTCAGGACCAGGTACGTGACAATAGTTAACTGAATGCTGCCCCTTACCCAGCAGCCAATCAGCCATCCCTTGTGTACACCACCTACAGAAGGGCCCCAACGAAGGCCGATCAACACTGACAGCTAGGCACCAGGTACTCTAGCTACAACTAGGGGTACCCCTTTGCCAGTACACATACCCATCATTGGAGCTGTATGTATAGAAAGCACTCAGGGAAACTTTTTGGTTAGTTGTTGCTAAGAGTTACTGTGAGGTTTCTTTAAAGCCAATCATGCTTTCAGAGTTGATGCTTTTCCTACTGATACTATGTGGTCTAAGGTAATGGGGCTTGTTCTTATTGTGGCGCAAGTTAATTGCCACAGGTGAGGCTAACCTGCCCAACTGTTAATCTAACATACCCTAATGTCCTGTTTATCTGCTCTATGCATTGCATTTTTCCTAACCTTCAATAATACATTCATCTTATTAATTCTCAAGTCACCTGTTGTCTATTTCTGTGTACTATCATAGAATGATAGAATATTAACCACTTAAGCTACACAGGTGTGAGTAACAAAGTGTGTCAATGGGTACCTAGCTGGAATTGTGTTTCCAACACCTTCTTGTTGGGTAATTGTAAGATTCTGGTACCTCTGGTACCCTTAATAATTTATTTCCTTCCAAATATGCGTCCCACCTTTTTTACTAGGTGGTACGCATACACCTTTAAGACAGATGATGTCATCGCTGAGCGCCGCAGAGCGGCTATTTCAACCGCCGGCGTTCTCACTCACATCGTTCGTTCAACCTGCCTTGTGTATCCACATGCTTTCAAGCCTGTCTTGCTGTCGGAACCTCCAGCTGGTTGCTTCTACCTGGAGCAGACCGGAACCTCGCTACAGATCCCTGTATCTCGCTACCGGATCTTCCCCTCTCTACTGGAGCCCTCTACTACTAACATTTACTAGTGATAAGTACCCCACAGGGGAATCCTCCATAACCTACTTACACTATCTATCATCTGCACTGTTGCATAGATTGCTAGCTCTTGAGCCTACTACCATCTATCATCTGCATTGTTACATAGATTGCTTGCTCTTAAGTCTACTACCATCTATCATCTGCACTGCTACATAGATTGTTAGTTCTTGAGTCTACTACCATCTATCCTTGCACTGGGTTAGTCTATCCTGTAATTGTCATCTGCTGTCCTTACCACCTGTCACCATACTCGATTACTAACCTATCTGCACTCTACCTAATACCATCTAGTACTCTCCTGAACAAACCTATCAAGTACTTACCATCTCTATCACTGTTTACACCTGTCCCTTCAGCACAACACCTTCATACTGTCATATACATTCCACCACTCCAGGAACATCTTATTGAGTGTGTATATATCTGTATGTTGAAGCTGACAGGCCCACAGTGATGAGTCTGGAGAGTTGGATCTGGTTATTCAACACATCTCTACATGACTACTGAGTGGAGATTTTGCAGCTGCATATCCAGCCTACTACAAAAACGCAGGAGCGTTACAGATTGAACGAACCAGAAAAAAAAAATGGATTCAGCAGAATTACCCACTCAAGTGACACAATTAACACAACACGTAAATGCGTTAATACTTGCTCTTACTGAAGTAAAAGAAGAGAATCAGGCTCTGACGCAGCAGGTAACCCGTCTCTCACGGCTTACTACTGTTCAGCCCCCTGAACCTAAAATAAACCCTCCCCTAGTGTTTACAGGTGATCGGAAAAAATTTTGTGAATTCAAAAACGCATGTCAATTGTTTTTTTTGTTAAAACCTCGTACATACTCTACTGATCAGATTAAAGTCTGTACCGTTATTTCATACTTAACGGGCAGACTCTCTCTTTGAGAAAAATGATCAGATTCTCAACTCCTATTCCTTATTTCTAGCAGAACTCGCTAGTTTATATGAAGACCCCAATAGGCAGAGTACTGCTGATATTCAATTAAGGGCTTTAAAACAAGGAAGGAGACCTGTAGAAGACTTTGTAGCAGAGTTCAAAAGATGGACCCTTGATTCAGGGTGGAATGATACATCTCTGCGAACTCAATTCAGACTCGGGTTATCAGAAGCTGTTAAAGACGAGCTCGCCCGAGCGGATTTACCTGGCACCTTGGATGCCTTGATACAACTTAGTATCAACATCGACAGACGACTACGAGAAAGAAGGGCTGAAAAAATGGGAATGCCATTAACTAGTCCTTCTCGGATTGCGGCCGTTGACCCTACTCCCATGGAGGTAGGAACTATACGCCCACCTTTATCAACTACTGAACGAGCCAGAAGGAGATCCAGAAATCTCTGCATGTACTGCGCATCCCCGGATCATTTGATATGCGTCTGTCCCCTTGTCCGCAAAAAAGAGGGTGAGTGTTCACATGTCTTGCTAGGAGGATTAACGACTTCCTTTTCTAACCCCTATCTTTTTGTTCATTTAACATTACAGTGGGACCAGACTAGGATCACCACCAAGGCTATGATCGACACTGGATCTTGTGGAAACTATATTGATACACGTTTTGTTACCTTAAATAAAATACCTATTATTTCAAAACTTAAACCTGTTTCTGTTAGTTTCATTAACGGTATTCCATTGTCTTCTGGTCCAATCACCAACCAGACACAGGCACTCCTTGCCACTGCCAACGAGTCTCATGTGGAGACCATCACCTTTGATATACTATCCTCACCCCATTTTTCCATTATTTTGGGACTTCCCTGGTTACACACACACCAACCAATCATAGATTGGAAAAGACGGACTTTGGCCTTCCATTCTCACTATTGTGAGATTACGTGTAACCTCCCATCTTATGGAAAGATCCTGTCTGTGGTGTCAGATGAGATTGCACCACTATGCTATCAGGATCTGTCCTAAGTATTCCTTGAGAAAAATGCTCAAGTGTTGCCTCCCCATAGGGATTATGATTGCACTATCGATCTACTCCCTAACAGCAAATTGCCTTTCGGTCATGTTTATCCCCTTTCACAGGATGAACTTTCTCATCTCAAGGAATACTTGGATGAGAATTTGAAAAAAGGGTTCATCAGACCCTCTACTTCTTCCACAGCTGCAGGACTTTTCTTTGTCCGCAATAAGGATTCCAGTCTTAGGCCTATTATCGATTATAGGCAATTAAACACGATTACGATAAAGGATCGCTATCCTTTGCCCCTCATCCCTGAACTCATTGAACAAGTGCATGGGGCTACTTACTTCTCTAAATTAGACCTGAAAGGGGCATACAACCTAATCCGAATCCGTGACGGAGATGAGTGGAAAACAGCATTCAGAACCAGATACGGATTATTCGAATATCTTGTGATGCCATTCGGGTTGTGTAATGCTCCCGCAGCCTTCCAAAGGTTCATAAACTACATCTTTAGAGACTTACTTGATGTCTGTGTCGTAGTATACCTGGACGATATACTTATCTATTCGCGATCTATGCCTGAACATATAAAACATGTAAGACTTGTGTTATCCAGATTACTCTCACACGATCTATACGTGAAATTAAAAAAATGCTTATTTCATAAGGAAGAAATATTATTTCTAGGATACATCATATCCAAAACTGGAATTAAGATGGATATGAGCAAGATATCCTGTATTCTGGACTGGCCTATACCAACAACTCGTAAGGCATTACAGCGATTCCTTGGATTCTCCAACTTCTATAGGAGGTTCATCAAGAACTTTTCCGCTATTGTGAGACCTCTCACACAACTGACAAGTATAAAGAAACCATTCAAATGGTCAGAAGAAGCGAATCAAGCTTTCTGCTTGTTAAAATCAAGCTTTACCTCTGCTCCCATACTACGCCATCCAGACCCATCCCTCCAATATATTCTGGAGGTAGATGCGTCAAATATGGCAGTAGGAGCAGTTCTCTCCCAACGACCAACAAATACTTCACCACTCCACCCAGTTGCTTTCTTTTCAAAATCACTAAGCAGCCCAGAGGTGAACTACCCAGTAGGTGAAAAGGAGTTGCTTGCCATAAAACTGGCACTGGAGAATTGGCGACATCTACTCGAAGGTACCCAGTTACCAATACTCATATATACAGATCATAAAAACCTTCAATACCTCCAGACTAACAAAACCCTCTCCCACCGACAGGTACGATGGTCATTATTCTTCCTAAGATTCAACTTCCTAGTGACCTACACGCCTGCAGACAAAAATAAAAAAGCGGATGCGCTATCACGATTAATCGAAGATAACTGCGCCGAAATCCCTTCCATTCCCATAATACCCTATGAACGTATTATTGGTGTTGTCCGTTCCTTGAAGGAAGAGATTTTGCACAGTATAGGATTGGATTCACCTCCACCACAACTGAGTACTGATGCAGAAGGCTTCCTCTATTACAACGACAAACTTTACATACCCCCTACTATGCGCACCAAGATCTTGGAGTTGTCACATGATGTGCCCATGGCAGGACATATGGGTATGACGAAAACCCTTAATTTGCTTACCAGGCAGTTTTGGTGGCCTGATATGAAGACGTCTGTACAAAAAATTTGTTTCTTCATGTGACATCTGTGCAAGGTCCAAGATTGACACTACAAAACCATCTGGTCTACTCTGCAGTCTACCAATACCCCAGGTTCCATGGGAAGTTGTGTCCTTAGACTTTATAGTAGAACTACCACCTTCTAAGGGATTTAATACCATTCTAGTGTCAGTGGACCACTTGACAAAGATGGCACATTTCATTGCTATCCGTAGACTACCTTTGTCTAAACCAACAGCGGAACTACTGATGAAACATGTGTTCAAGTTGCATGGAATTCCAAAGACTCTTTTGTCCGACCGTGGTTCACAGTTCATCTCTAAATTTTGGCAAGCACTTTGTCAAATATTACGGATTGAGCGAAAGCTCACTTCTCCCTACCATCCTCAGACCAACGGACAGACTGAAAGAGTCAACCAGTGCATTGAGCAATATCTACGTTGCTATACATCATACCTACAGGATGATTGGGTGGATCTCCTCCCTCTGGCGGAATTTGCTTACAACAATGCAACCCACAGTACTACTAAGCAAAGTCCGTTCTACTTGAATTATGGGTTTCATCCCACTCTTCTTCCACCACGCATCCTGCCATCAAGTAACCCAGTAGCCTCGGATTATCTTACCCAAATAAAAGACTCTCTGGGTTTACTCAATACCACTATATCACACGCTCATAGTCAACAAAAAAGGTACTATGACCTTCGTAGAAGACCTTCTCCTCAGTATGCTATTGGGGACCTTGTTTGGCTATCAACAAGAAACTTAAGATTAAAGATCCCTAGCAAAAAACTTGGACCTCTATTTTTGGGACCCTTCCCAATTAAGAAACTTATTGGAAAAGCTGCAGTACAGCTCACCTTACCAGCAGATCTTAAGATCCATCCCATCTTCCATGTGTCGCTACTGAAGCCCCATGTTCCTAACCAAGGAATAAGGCCTACCATCTTGCCTCCACCTCCAATACAAGTTGAAGGCGGAGAAGAATATGAGATCAAAGAGATTTTGGATTCTCGCATCCTTAGTGGAAGACTCCAGTATCTCATAAGATGGAAGAACTATGGACCCCAAGACGACACCTGGTTGGATACCTCTGATGTTCATGCACCTAGGCTTATACGAAGGTTTCACTCGAAATACCCAGAGAAACCAGTGCTATAGGCCTTCCGGAGCCGGCCTTAAGGGGGGGGTACTGTAAGAGTCTGGTACCTCTGGTACCCTTAATAATTTATTTCCTTCCAAATATGCGTCCCACCTTTCTTACTAGGTGGTACGCATACACCTTTAAGACAGATGATCAACCGCCGGCGTTCTCACTCACATCGTTCGTTCAACCTGCCTTGTGTATCCACATGCTTTCAAGCCTGTCTTGCTGTCGGAACCTCCAGCTGGTTGCTTCTACCTGGAGCAGACCGGAACCTCGCTACAGATCCCTGTATCTCGCTACCGGATCTTCCCCTCTCTACTGGACTCCTCTACTACTAACATTTACTAGTGATAAGTACCCCACAGGGGAATCCTCCATAACCTACTTACACTATCTATCATCTGCACTGTTGCATAGATTGCTAGCTCTTGAGTCTACTACCATCTATCATCTGCATTGTTACATAGATTGCTTGCTCTTAAGTCTACTACCATCTATCATCTGCACTGCTACATAGATTGTTAGTTCTTGAGTCTACTACCATCTATCCTTGCACTGGGTTAGTCTATCCTGTAATTGTCATCTGCTGTCCTTACCACCTGTCACCATACTCGATTACTAACCTATCTGCACTCTACCTAATACCATCTAGTACTCTCCTGAACAAACCTATCAAGTACTTACCATCTCTATCACTGTTCACACCTGTCCCTTCAGCACAACACCTTCATACTGTCATATACATTCCACCACTCCAGGAACATCTTATTGAGTGTGTATATATCTGTATGTTGAAGCTGACAGGCCCACAGTGATGAGTCTGGAGAGTTGGATCTGGTTATTCAACACATCTCTACATGACTACTGAGTGGAGATTTTGCAGCTGCATATCCAGCCTACTACAAAAACGCAGGAGCGTTACAGTAATCTGAAGTAATATTTAAAAACTTTGTGACTCAGCAAGCAGGTGTGCAGTGACCAAAAATTTCCCCTTGAGGCAGAAGAATCTCATTTGTGGCCATGTGCCTGGAGTAATTTATACAGAAATCATTACGTGGCAATTATTACAGCAGAGAACACTTGAACATAAGCTGCATTTTTTTTATATTTCTGTAGCAGAATTTCCAGGCATTGGGCCTGATGAGGGTCTGCCATTGTTACCGGAAACGCCAGCAGCCCCTTTAAGCTGAATACCCAAGTGTGAGATTGGAGTCAAAGACCAGTCCGGCATCTTTGGTTTGATTTGTTTATTTGATATTGGGGATGGGAGAAGGGAATGAGTGGGATACTCCTCTGGCTCAACTAGGTACAAATGGGACCCTTTGAAAAAAAAATGTCTTTCAGCGCTGTCCTGATGCCAGCTGGATGCCGACCAACGCTTGCTGGCGCTTGAGAAACACTGACTTGCTGAACTGTAGTTGAACTTGACACTCTGGTTAGCTCAAAAGTCCCGAACACTGCTCCCTCCAGTCCTTGCTGACTAAGGTAGCCTCTGTATACTGCTTCTGCTGCTGCAACTCTCAACACTGTACACTGCACACTGGACGCTGTACACTTTAACACTTCCGGGCCCAACCGCTGGTGCCCCCTCTGTACTTCAGGGTCCTCTCACTAGGCGCCCCATCTACACTTCAGGGTCCTCTCACTAGGCACCCCCTCTACACTTCAGGGTCCTCTCACTAGGCACCCCCTCTACACTTCAGGGTCCTCTCACTAGCAACCCCTCTACACTTCAGGGTCCACACACTGGCACCCACTCTGCTTCTCTTCAGGGTCAACACTGGCACCCCCTTTACTCTTGCTCCTGCACTGGCTAGCTAGCTCCTGGATCCCCACGACCTTCACCAGAGTGGTTCCCTCTCTCTCTAGGCAGACCCTTAGGGGGCAATTTGCAGTACTCACAAATTGGGAATGCTTTCCTGAAATTGGACCCCTCTCAGCTCCGCTGGTCCTCGGCACACTGGATCCTCTCTGCAGCTCAATGCAGCCCTCTGTCACCTCAGGCAAGCCACCTGGGACACCTGATCCTGCTGACAGGAGGAGAGACAGCCGTACTCTCCCTCCTGGGACTCTGCTTCCCGCCAAAGATGCTGCATCATGCGTTCCCCTCAAACTTATACCCACTCCCAGAATGTCGTGCGGTAGAATCTGCCTTTCTGGGGTAGATACAGGCCTGAGTGCACCATTGGCTGGGTTTCCTCCACTGCCCAATGAGAATACTCTCATGGAGCACAGCGGGGAAACTCCCTAGTCTCAACGGCTACACCTGGGAGACATGACAGCCCAGCTGAAAATCATGGCCCTGCTGTTAGGCAGCCAGGGCCCACTATACTTTACCTAGCACCTACTTTGTAGAGTGCTACATTTCCTATTAGAAATTTAAATAATAAGGACTATGGGAGCTGAGAAACTTGCCTGATACTCTTTTCCTAAAATACATACAGTACATACTTTAGCTTTTTTAGTTATTCCATGGATGATGGGTGATGAGAGATGAGCCATTTAAAAACAGAATAAAGTTTTAAGTACAGTTAAACAAAGAAACCGCTTCTAATTGGAATTCTGGGTATCCGCTTTCTATTCTGTACTTCAATTTACTGGAGTGCCGACATTTTAAAGGATTTTTTTCCTTCACAGAAAAAAGGAACCCCGCAAATGGATTTACTAAGTAGGATTTTTAGGTGCCACACTGTTATATACATTAAAAAAATTATATTTTATTTATGCAAACAATAAAAAAAATGTTAAAATCCCAAAGGAAGATTTAATTGCACATTAGGCATACCATACAGATAACATAACATGTAAAGCTTGTAGTTGATATCAGAACCCCCAACATTTAAGGGGAATAGTTTGCATAGACATCTTCAGTGCAACTTGCAGGGCGAAGCCGCTTCTTTAGGAAGAGCTAACTTATAGTGTAAAAAATATAGAAAGAAATATATCAAGTCCCAAAATAACATTCAAACTAGCGTATGTATCCCGTTGCACACAAATGTTTATTACTACCTGCTGTGAATGTTTAAAAAATGTGCAATATATGACGAGAATGTGAAGCAACAACCAAAGAGAACCCCTGAATGCCAATATGAGTAAAAGAAAGTTTTAATCCCTCGTAATAAAAAAAATGCAAGGTACTCCTGATAAGTTAACAAGTTTTGTATTATACAGAAAGATGTTCTTAGCATATATTGCCAAAGTAAATGCTTTTCAAATTACTCTAAAAACTGATATAGAAAACCGTTGAACAGGAAGAGAGCTCTGGAGAGAAATTGCAGCTGTGAGCTCCAATAGATTGAAGTATACTCTGGCTCGACCAAAAATTGGATACTATGGTGCTCCATACTATTAATACGCATATCAAGATAAATAATGAAGAATCAACAATTACAAACTACACCCCAACTCCCTTATATATGTACTTATATCCCTAGGACCCTTTGTATAGTATTTAAAAATTTTTAAATAAGGCCTTCCAACATGGAAATGCCTAATTCCTCATCCCATAATAATAAGTATATTCCCTGACATCTCCATGTATAAGTAAACAGCACGTCCATTCAATTGTAACGCTCCTGCGTTTCTTATATGGTGTGGATTTTCAGCTGCAGAAATAGTTCCACGTCCGTAGTCATGTAAGAGATATGCTGAGATACCATTCCCAACCTCAATGACTCATCATGTGTGGAAGGTCTTATTTCAGCCAGTAAATACACACAATTAGCAAGCTGGTTCCTAGAGTGACTTTATATATGTGATAACACAATGATGAAGGTTGAGGGATAGGTTGAGTGGAGGTGGTAGGTGATAGACACTTGAAGGTGAGACAGTAGCAGATGGATGCAGGAAGGTTTAGCAATGTTGTATGATAGCAGATAATAGAATAGCAGGTGGACATACAAAAGAGATCAACCCAGTGCAGAAAAGTAGCAGTAGTCTCAAGAGCTAGCAATCTAGTTTATGCAGATGTGATAAACAGTCTCTACTATGCAGAGCTAGATAGTGTAAGCTTAGTATAAGTTTATAGAGAATTCCCCTGCGGGGTACTTAGCACTATTAGCGATACAGCCGAAGGGTGGTTCAGGAGAGGCGGATGATCCAGTAGCGGGATACAGGGATCAGCGCAGCGAGGTTCCGTCAGCGAAGTAAGCTTGCAAGCATGGAAGCTTCAAGCAAGGTTAGCATCCAGGTAAGGGTGTTTGAACGAACACATGTGAGTGAGAACCGACGCCTTAAATAGCCATCTAGTCCGGCGCTGAGTGATGACAGCTCCAGTCTTAAAGGTGTATGCGCACCTTTCCAAAAGTAAATGGTAGGGCGCATACACTTGTGGAAAGTGTAATTTAGGGTACCAAAGGTACCGGAACATTACAATACCCCCCCTTAAGGCCTGCTCCTGAAGGCCTCTGGAGCTGGTTTGTCTGGGTATCTCGCATGAAAATTGCGGATTAATCTAGGGGCATGTATGTCAGAGGTGTTTAGCCAGGTGTCGTCTTGGGGCCCATAGTTCTTCCATCTAACCAAGTACTGAAGTCTTCTTCTGTAGATACGAGAATCCAGAATCTCTTTTATCTCGTATTCTTCTCCACCTTCAACTTGTACAGGAGGGGGAGGTGGAATATTAGGCCTTATTCCTTGGTCCGGAACATGGGGTTTTAGTAGCGACACATGGAAAATGGGATGGATTTTTAGGTCCATTGGCAATGTAAGCTGCACTGCAGCTTTTCCAATAAGTTTCTTGATTGGGAAAGGTCCCAAGAACAGAGGTCCAAGCTTTTTGCTAGGGATCTTCAGTCTCAAGTTTTTTGTTGAGAGCCAAACGAGGTCCCCGATAGTATACTGTGGAGAAGGTCTTCTACGAAGATCATAGTACTTCTTTTGTTGACTGTGAGCGTGTGCAATGGTAGTATTTATTAAACCCAGAGAATCCTTTATTTGGGAAAGATAGTCTGAGGCTACTGGGTTATTTGAAGGAAGGATGCGTGGAGGGAGAATAGAGGGATGGAACCCATAGTTCAAGTAGAACGGACTCTGCTTGGTCGTACTGTGGGTTGCGTTGTTGTAGGCAAACTCTGCCAGGGGGAGAAGATCCAACCAATCATCCTGTTGGTAAGAAGTGTAACAACGTAAATACTGCTCGATGCATTGGTTGACTCTTTCAGTCTGTCCGTTGGTCTGCGGATGGTAAGGAGAAGTGAGCTTCCGCTCAATCTGTAGTATGTGACATAGTTCTTGCCAGAATTTAGAAATAAATTGGGATCCACGGTCAGACAAAAGAGTTTTTGGGATACCATGTAATCTGAAGACATGTTTCATCAGGAGTTCTGCCGTTTGTTTGGACGAAGGTAGTCTGCGAATAGCAATGAAATGTGCCATCTTTGTCAGATGGTCCACTGACACCAAGATGGTATTAAATCCTTTGGAAGGAGGCAATTCTACGATGAAGTCCAATGACAGAACCTCCCATGGAGTTTGGGGTATTGGTAGACTGCATAGTAGACCGGATGGTCTCGTAGTGTCAATTTTGGACCTGGCACAGACATTGCATGAAGAGACGAATTTTTGTATAGATGTTTTCATGTCAGGCCACCAGAATTGCAGAGAAATCAAATTGAAAGTCTTTGTCATACCCATATGTCCTGCCATAGGCACATCATGCGATAATTCCAAGATCTTGGTGCGTAGGGTAGGTGGTATGTAAAGTTTGTCGTTGTAGTAGAGGAAGCCTTCTGCATCGGTATTTAGTTGTGGTGGGGGTGAATCCAACCTTATACCATGCAGAACCTCTTCCTTCAAGGAACGGACAACTCCAATAATGCGTTTGTGAGGTATTATAGGAACGGAAGGAATTTCAAAGTAGTTTTCTTCAGTTAGTCGTGATAGTGCATCCGCCTTTTTGTTCTTATCTGCAGGTGTGTAGGTCACTAGGAAGTTTAACCTTAGAAAGAATAGTGACCATCGTACCTGTCGATGTGAGAGAGTTTTGCTAGTCTGAAGATATTGGAGGTTTTTATGGTCCGTGTATATAATTATTGGTAATTGGGTGCCTTCGAGTAAATGTCGCCAATTCTCCAGAGCCAATTTTATAGCAAGCAGTTCCTTCTCACCCACAGGGTAATTTATCTCGGGACTGCTCAGGGATTTAGAAAAAAAGGCGACTGGATGAAGTGGTGAAGTGGGGGTAGGTCGTTGGGAGAGTATTGCTCCTACTGCCAGGTTTGACGCATCTACCTCCAGAATGTATTGGAGGGATGGGTCTGGATGGCGTAAAATGGGAGCGGAAGTAAACCTTGTCTTTAACAAGTGGAAAGCCTTATTTGCTTCTTCTGACCATTTAAATGGTATTTTTATGCTAGTGAGCTGTGTGAGGGGTCTCACAATAGCAGAAAAGTTTTTTATGAACTTCCTGTAGAAATTTGAAAATCCCAGGAATCGCTGTAGCGCCTTGCGTGTAGTTGGTGTAGGCCAATCCTGAATGCAGGATATTTTACTCATGTCCATCTCGATTCCTGTTTTGGATATGATGTAGCCTAGAAAGAGTACCTCATCTTTATGGAACAAGCATTTCTTCAGCTTCACATAAAGATTATGTGCAAGCAATCTCGATAATACAAGTCTTACATGTCTTATGTGTTCAGACAGGGTCCGTGAATATATAAGTATATCGTCCAGATATACCACAACACAGACATCTAGTAAGTCTTTAAAAATATCGTTTATAAATCGTTGGAAAACTGCAGGGGCATTGCATAGGCCGAATGGCATCACAAGATATTCGAACAATCCGTATCTAGTTCTGAACGCAGTCTTCCACTCGTGTCCATCACGGATTCGAATGAGATTGTATGCTCCTTTCAGGTCTAATTTTGAAAAATAGGTAGCTCCACGCACCTGCTCAATGAGCTCAGGGATAAGCGGTAGAGGATAGCGATCTTTTATTGTGATAGCATTCAATTTCCTGTAGTCGATGATAGGTCTGAGACTTGAATCTTTATTGCGAACAAAAAAGAGTCCTGCTGCTGTGGAAGAAGTGGAAGGTCTAATAAAACCTTTTTCCAAGTTCTCATCCAAATAGGTTTTGAGATGGGCAAGTTCATCCTGTGAAAGAGGATAAACATGACCGAACGGCAATTTGCTATTTGGGAGTAGATCAATGCTACAATCATAGTCTCGATGAGGAGGTAATGCTTGAGCATTTTTCTCAAGAAAAACCTCAGAAAGATCCTGATAACATAGTGGTGCAATCTCATCTGTCACCACAGACAGAATCTTCCCGGAAAACGGGAGGTTACACGTTTCCTCGCAATAACAAGAAGGGAAGGTCAAGGACCGTTTCTTCCAATCTATGGTTGGTTGGTGTGTGTGCAACCAGGGAAGTCCCAACACAATGGGAAAGTGGGGTGATGGTATTAAATCGAAGGTAGAAGTCTCCCTATGAGACTCGTTAATAGTGACTAGAAGTGCTTGTGTCTGATCGGTGATCGGACCAGAGGATAACGGAACACCGGTAATAAGACTTACTGAGACAGGTTTGAGTTTAGAAATAATAGGAATTTTATTTAAAGCAGCAAAACATATATCCATATAATTTCCACAAGATCCTGTGTCAATCATGGCCTTAGTAGTAATCCTGTTCTGGTCCCACTGTAATGTCAAAAAAACAGAAATGTAGGGGTTAGTGAATGAAGTTGTCAATCCTCCTAATGTGATCAGTAAGGTAGGTACGAGGTTTTAGCAAAAAAAGTAACTCACATGCGTTTTTAAATTCGCGAAATTTTTTGCGATCGCCTGTAAATACCAAAGGGGGATTTATCTTGGGTTCAGGGGACTGAGCAGAGGTAAGTTGTGTCAGTCTAATTACCTGCTGCGACAGAGCCTGATTGTCTTCTTTTAATTCAGCAAGTGCGTGTATTAACGCAGATACTTGCTGTTTTAATTGTGTCACCTGAGTGGTTATTTCTGATGAATCCATTTTTGGGTTCGTTCAATCTGTAACGCTCCTGCGTTTCTTATATGGTGTGGATTTTCAGCTGCAGAAATAGTTCCACGTCAGCAGTCATGTAAGAGATATGCTGAGATACCATTCCCAACCTCAATGACTCATCATGTGTGGAAGGTCTTATTTCAGCCAGTAAATACACACAATTAGCAAGCTGGTTCCTAGAGTGACTTTATATATGTGATAACACAATGATGAAGGTTGAGGGATAGGTTGAGTGGAGGTGGTAGGTGATAGACACTTGAAGGTGAGACAGTAGCAGATGGATGCAGGAAGGTTTAGCAATGTTGTATGATAGCAGATGATAGAATAGCAGGTGGACATACAAAAGAGATCAACCCAGTGCAGAAAAGTAGCAGTAGTCTCAAGAGCTAGCAATCTAGTTTATGCAGATGTGATAAACAGTCTCTACTATGCAGAGCTAGATAGTGTAAGCTTAGTATAAGTTTATAGAGAATTCCCCTGCGGGGTACTTAGCACTATTAGCGATACAGCCGAAGGGTGGTTCAGGAGAGGCGGATGATCCAGTAGTGGGATACAGGGATCAGCGCAGCGAGGTTCCGTCAGCGAAGTAAGCTTGCAAGCATGGAAGCTTCAAGCAAGATAAGCATCCAGGTAAGGGTGTTTGAACGAACACATGTGAGTGAGAACCGACGCCTTAAATAGCCATCTAGTCCAGCGCTGAGTGATGACAGCTCCAGTCTTAAAGGTGTATGCGCACCTTTCCAAAAGTAAATGGTAGGGCGCATACACTTGTGGAAAGTGTAATTTAGGGTACCAAAGGTACTGGAACATTACATCAATATATAATAAGCATTAGCGCATAAGAGGCCTACCAGGTTGGACGTCAAGAATTCCAGCCTGGAGTGTACAGAAACGCATTATAAGATACTTTTTACTATGGTTACTATTTTTGGATATATTTTTTCACCTTCTTTTCACTTACCAGCAAGGTAGGCCTCTTATGCACTACTGGATGTGGTACCAGTAAATCCTTTGAACATAGGAGACTGGTATGATGCTGTCTCCCTCCCACACATATCCCACACATATTTCTTTGGATTTTTTTCCTTCACTTAAATTTACATTCCTTTTCTTCAATAATACTGCAATGAGTATTTAACTGTGTACAGCAAAATTAGTAACATCTAGAATCAATACACAAGTAAAATGATAAATATAAACATTTCTTGTCTACACACCTAATTAAATAAAGGAATAGAAATGTCTTTAAAAAAGGCATAACTTTTCACCTCAGTTTTCTACTTCCACTCTTTAATTACACATTACACCTTTAAGTGTTAAGTGTTAAATTCAAAGGTGTACCTTCTTCAGAGGTAAATAATTACTTGTACATAAGTTGCAATTACTTATATGAAACCTTCCTAATAACCATTCACAATAAATATTACATTGTGTATGTAATAATAAAATCATTGAATAGACTATCCGATCTGTAAAATATAAGCCTGTCAAAGTTCCATGTCTTTGGAGAGACAATAATACCTTCCTTTAGTGCCCATTCACACTACCGCGACTTGTCAGGCGACTGGTCAGCCTGACAAGTCGCGGCCCATGCAGTGCTACGGGAACCGTTCTAATAAGAGCGACTCAAGTCGCTCCGACTTAGAAAGTAGTTCCTGTACTACTTCGGGGTGACATAGGAGCGACTTGCATTGACATTCATTCAATGAAGTCCGTGCAAGTTGCGCCGAAGTCGCGGTGCAGGCGACTTTACAGGTCGCCCCCGAAGTCGTGCCGCGGTAGTGTGAACCGGCACTGAAACAAAATATAATTAGAGGTGAACAAATAGTAAACCACTTTCATTTCAAAACTTCTGAATACCTTCTATAATTTTCTAAATGAAATCTAAGAGCTTCCTAACCATACTCATGGGAATTGGAGTACAATAATTTTACATCTCAAACCATCCACTTGTTGCGAGAGCACAAAGAGCTTTGAGGAAAATCCTGTGGGCTTGAGATTTGCAGACCTATGTGCAGATGAACCCAGAAGAATGTTTGTAAATCAAATTTCACTGCATGGTGCTTGAACTTTGGTCAGAAGGCTTAGAAGTGCCATTAGGGGCTTTTGGGTAAGCCAGCCCCCTCACTTTAAAAAGGGGCATGAGCAGCCATAGTCTCAGTGAATTTAGAAGCTGTTTTAAAGAAAGCTGCCAAACTTTATAAAGAAATATTAGGATCACTTAGAAAAAAGGTACACTAATTCTAATTACCACCTTCTGGGCATTCAACCCCTTTACCATCGTGCTCTTATTATTGCCAGCTTTTGTTTTTGTTTTTTTATTTTGTGGTTAATTTGAGATGACCAGTTACTTTTACAGTATCTGCTGTCCATTTCATAGCAAACTGTTTTTTTTTTCTGCTGCAAGGCTTCCCTTGCTAAAAAGAAGAGCTTTTTTTTCAGGGGTTGATATTAGCCACTTCCCCCTAGGTGGACGTCATATGACGTCCAAACTTTGCGGGGGTATACCGGGATGATGCCTCTAGCTAGAGGCATCATCCCAGTACCGTTGTTTGAAGCCGACGGTCGGCTTTCCGTCGGTACCGATCGATGCGGCTCGGGAGCCGCTCGATCGTTACCCGGGGGGGCAGGAGGGGACGTCCCCCCCCTCCCACCGCCTTCACCGGGGCCCCCATCCCACCAGGAGCCCCGAGCACCCAGCCGGCACGTCCGCCGGCTGGATGGAGTCCCGATGAATGCCGGAAATGGCATCGATCGGGTCTCCGATGACGTAACCCGGAGGCGGCTTCCATGACGTCACTTCCGGGTTAGTGTGCTGCAAAACTGCGGCAAATTTGAAAAACGGCTGTATGCAAAAATGCTGTTTTCGGCATTTTGCATACAGGGAAGTGTAGTGGAGGGGTCTAGGGTCTTTTAGACCCTCGATCCCTCCATAAAGTGTACCTGTCACTGCATATTGCTGTCACAAGGGATGTTTACATTGCTTGTGACAGCAATAAAAGTGATCAGATTTTTTTTTTTTTAAAAACTGTAATAAAGTTAAAAAAATAAATAAAATAAATGGGAAAAATAAAATGTAGCCGCCCCGATCACCGTTATCTCGCGCACAAAAAAAAAACGTATACGGAAGTCGAGCCGCGAATGAAATCGCTGTTCAAACCACACATGTGAGGTATCGCCGCGATCGCCAGAGCGTGAGCAATAATTTAAAAAAAAGAGCTACACTCTAACTCTAAACTGGTAACCGTTAAATAAATTTAAAATGTCGCCTATTGAGATCTCTATTGACCGTAGTTTGTCGCCATCCCACGGGGGGGGCGCAATTTTAAACTGTAACATGTTGGGTATCTATTTACTCGGCATGACATCATCTTTCACAATATACAAAAAAATGGGCTAACTTTACTGTTTAGTGTTTTTTAAATGCAGTGAAATGTAATTTTTCCCAAAAAAATGGCGTTTTAAAAACCGCTGCGCAAATACCGCGTGACAAAAAATATTGCAATGACCGCCATTTTAGTCTTTGCTAAAAAAATATATATAATGTTTAGGGGTTCTAAGTAGTTTTCTAGGAAAAAATACTGGTTTTAACTTGTAAACACAAAGTGTCCGAAATAGGCCTGGTGGGGAAGTGGTTAGAGATGTTTATTTATTTTGAGGGTATATTGGATTTTATTTTAGGCTGATAAGAAATTAGGGATTGGTTAGGATTAGGGATGAGCTTCGAGTTCGAGACGAACGTGAGTTCAACTCGAACATTGGGCGTTCGTGTGTTCGCTGAAAACACGAACAAATGGGGCACTCGGCGGGAATTTTGCCCACCGATGAGCGCCCCATAATGCACTCCGCTGGTGCAGTGAATAAATTACTGATTGTCTGATGATTGAGCAAAGCATGCACAAGACCTGTATACTTTGGCCCATCACAGCACAATGTCCGTGATTGCCCAAAGTACACGCCCCACACTATATAAAGCTGCTACTTATACGGCAGCCGTGTATAGTGTGTTAGGCGAGATAGGAGTGAGATTAGGCAGGTACTTAATGGATTGTAATATAAATAGAAGAGAAATTTCCGCGCTAGATGTGACAGAAAACCAAATGATTAAGAACAATAGTGAGCAGCTGGCACAAAATCAACTAACAGTGATTCAAAAAATACAATAAAAACTAAAAAGTGCAGCGCTGAAATCAGTATACAATTATATAGCTGAAAAGCTCATATAAAGAAAACAAAAAAGGAGAGGGGATAATGTCCAAATGAATAGTCCCAATATTAAGCGCAGAGATGTGAATCCACGTGCAAAATAACTTTCTTCCAGTGACACCAGGGAAAAGTGTAGGAAGGGGACACCCTTGTGCTCAGGTATAACAAGCAGCTTACCGAAATTCCGTGGCTGCTCAATTTAATGAGACAGCCTCTCCCAGCTAGTAGTAAACCAGTAGGTCAACCGATATCAAGCTCAGGTGCTTCGAAAGACTCCAAAAGCCGAAAGCCGTTTCCGGTGTGTTGTTAAACCGATCACATTAATATGTGGCACACTTGGAACTTCTCATATACTCCATTGAACGTAAAGCCATATGTAGAAAGAAACAGAGGCCCATAGCGTAATCCCGTAAACCAATAGGTAAATTTATTAAAAAAACGACTTACAATTTAAAAGACAAAAACAGGCATGTAGTATGGATCTAACCGCGGCGTCCCGCAAGTCTCCAGATCAGCATATGGATAAACAGCCGGCTTCGTTGGGGGGCATGTGGACGTTTATGTCTGGGATCGCCAACGTTTCGTCATAAGAAAGACTTCTTCTGGGCGTGACCCCAGACGCAACACACACGCCTATGTACCCCCACACCTATGTCACATGACGGTCACCTCTGCCAATGGGTGTTCAATCCCAGGGGGGCAGGAATAATATGTTAATAACTCGATTCCAATAGGTTAAAAGAACAAAGGAAACCGTCTGGAGATAGGTGGTACAAAACGCTGGGATTGAACACCCATTGGCAGAGGTGACCGTCATGTGACATAGGTGTGGGGGTACATAGGCGTGTGTGTTGCGTCTGGGGTCACGCCCAGAAGAAGTCTTTCTTATGACGAAACGTTGGCGATCCCAGACATAAACGTCCACATGCCCCCCAACGAAGCCGGCTGTTTATCCATATGCTGATCTGGAGACTTGCGGGACGCCGCGGTTAGATCCATGACCGGCACATACTACATGCCTGTTTTTGTCTTTTAAATTGTAAGTAGTTTTTTTAATAAATTTACCTATTGGTTTACGGGATTACGCTATGGGCCTCTGTTTCTTTCTACATATGGCTTTACGTTCAATGGAGTATATGAGAAGTTCCAAGTGTGCCACATATTAATGTGATCAGTTTAACAACACACCGGAAACGGCTTTCGGCTTTTGGAGTCTTTCGAAGCACCTGAGCTTGATATCGGTTGACCTACTGGTTTACTACTAGCTGGGAGAGGCTGTCTCATTAAATTGAGCAGCCACGGAATTTCGGTAAGCTGCTTGTTATACCTGAGCACAAGGGTGTCCCCTTCCTACACTTTTCCCTGGTGTCACTGGAAGAAAGTTATTTTGCACGTGGATTCACATCTCTGCACTTAATATTGGGACTATTCATTTGGACATTATCCCCTCTCCTTTTTTTGTTTTCTTTATATGAGCTTTTCAGCTATATAATTGTATACTGATTTCAGCGCTGCACTTTTTAGTTAATGGATTGTGCATTGCATCTAATAATAGATCAGGCAGTGTATTATATATATATATATAGTTATCAGTTATTGCTGGATATATATCAAGCAGTGCAGTGTAGTGTAGGGCTGATTCTTATGACATTTAAACTTGCTTGAGGCTGTAATGTATTTCTGGCTCCCAGCAATACAGATAAAAAAACATGAAAAAAGCGGTGTGGGGTCCCCCCAGTCCATACCAGGCCCTTCGGGTCTAGTACGGATTTTAAGGGAAAACCGCACGCCAAAATTGAAAAAAAAGTGGCTTGGGGTCCCCCCAAAATCCATACCAGACCCTTATCTGAGAAAGCAGCCTGGCTGGACAGGATGAGGGGGGGACGAGCGAGCGCCCCCCCCCTCCTGAACCATACCAGGCCACTTGCCCTCAACATGGGGAGGGTGGTTTGGGGTGCCCCCCAAAGCACATTCTCCCCATGTTGATGGAGACAAGGGCTTCTTCCTGGACAACCCTGGGCTGTGGTTGTCGGGGTCTGCGGGGGGGCTTATCGGAACCTGGAAGCCCCCTTTAACAAGGGGGCCCCCAGATCCCAGCCCCCCCCTTTGAATGGGTATTGGGTACCCCTACCGTTCACCAAAAAAGTGTGCAAAAAAATAAAGACAAAAGCCTGTTTTTGACAAGTCCTTTATTAAAAAACTAAAAAAAATAGTGTGCCCCAAAGTAAATCCATCATCAATCACGTCGCCTGCCGCATCCGGAAAATAGAGAAAAAAAAAAAAAACGTTCCCGCCTCTTCAGACGCCTCCGATGTAATGAGCTGCTGGAGCTGTGACAGCACTTTTATAGGAAAGGGGCGGGGAAACGTGATTGACGATGGATTTACATCGGGGGGACACTATTTTTTTATTTTTTAATAAAGGACTTGTCAAAAACTGGCTTTTGTCTTTTTTTTGTTTACTTTTTTGGTTAATGGGTAGGGGTACGATGGATCCGATATCCATTGAGGTGGGGGGGGGGTTTCTGGGGGCCCCCTTGTTAAAGGGGGCTTCCAGATTCTGAAAAGCCCCCCAGCCGCAGACCCCCGACAACTACAGCCCAAGGTTGTCCATGAAGAGGCACTTGTCTCCATCAACATGGATAGGTTTGTGATCTTCTTTCTCTTTATGTGAGCAGTACCATACTGCATTGTTTTAAGCATTTAATAAACTGTAGAGATGGGCTCAGACATGTTTGGATTCAAGTCTCAACCCACCTGCCCAATCCCGCCAGGAAGCCATCATTGCACACCGCTAATCAGAGGCATTGAGATATCTGTATAGCTGCAGACCGGGAAATGCCTCAATGCCTGTGATTAGCGGGGTGCAGTGTGAGCTTCCTGGTAGGATCGGGCAGGTGGGTTGGGACTAGGATCCTGAACACGCCTGAGCCCATCTCTAATAAACTGTTAAAACAGAGTGTACAATAAAACTTTAAAACTTCAACCCCACATTCCACAAAACCCCTATCCGATTCCCCCTATCCGATTCTTATATCCCATATTAATCCTCAGATATTCCAAATTTAAACTTCATGTTCAGTATATATTTGGTATTAATTGGTCAGCATCAGGTGGGCAGTTGAATACACAGAAAATAGACTTGATGCACACTACTTTAGCAAGAGCTGCTTTAGCAAATTACAGCTTAAAAGGAAGAACTCATTTTGAGATTCAATATGCCTGCTCATTTGCCCAGAGTTTGCTGCCTGTCTATACCAGGTTAATATCTGTGGTGCTAGATTGTAAATCGTTGGCCCCATCAGTCTCTTAATTAAGATTTTCAATTCCAGATGTAATAGCCACTCTTGCTCTGTAAATAAAGCATGTGCATTCAGACTTAATATCTATAGTGCAAATCTGCAACAGGTTTCCATCTTTAGTCTTCTAAAAAGTATAATTTTTTGTTCTTCCAGTTGCAATGTGCGTTCTCTCTCCCTTTTCAGTCTTCAATCCCAGAAAATAGACAATATTATTATTTTTGTACTCAAAACCAGCTTGCTCTCTCTCTCTGAAATTATAGACTAGTAAAAAGGTTTTAAAAAATCAGCTGCAAATACATTATTTTGTGTTCCGTAAGTCTCAAAAAATACACTATTATTAATCATGATGAAATCTATGTGTCCTCTCTGTAA
The DNA here is from genome assembly GCF_965119305.1 of Pelophylax lessonae. Taxonomy (NCBI): domain Eukaryota; kingdom Metazoa; phylum Chordata; class Amphibia; order Anura; family Ranidae; genus Pelophylax; species Pelophylax lessonae. The sequence goes on from NC_138772.1 coordinate 406,308,316, forward strand.
ATATAAAAAAACCTTTATATGGGCATCTTTGCGAACACAATATTCAGGATTATGGAAAGTGTTAGAGACATAAATACATACAGACACCCACACAGGTTGAACTGGATCGATTGGTGTCTTTCTCCAGTGTTGTGGAATTTTTCCTCAGGTACAAAATACCTGTTAACTGTTAGTCAGTGATACCAAATCAGACAATATATAGCTATATATATAATGAGATCAGACAAGACTCAAGATGGCTGAATCATAGTGACCTGATTTATTACAGCATTTCTGGAGTTTATATATACTCCAAAATGGGTTTGTCATTACAATCTGACGTACAAGAAATGGGTTGTTATTAACATCTTTTATCCAATCAAAGTTAACAACTAATTATAGTAAGCATTATGTCAATCTAGATCGTGATTCTCTGTCATATGGGAAATTTCTTGGTGACGTTCAATAAAAGTTCCAAAGGGGCTTTTTAGAAGATATTATTGGCTTTGTGGTCAGCTGTCCAGACAGAGTTGATATTCTGAGAGATAGGGAATTTCCACTGTTTCGGTCATCTGATATATTCTTAGCCTTTGCAAGCTCAGTGACACATGTAAAGAAATCAAAGTAAAATGAGATTAACTCAAAAGACATTTTGTTTAAGATAACCATTCTAAATGCCAGTCAAGGCATCCTGCATATCCAGCAAGGTATCCTGTAAAGGCCAATAAGGTATCCAGAAAATGCGAGATAGGTATGCTACGACATCTTCCCCCTCTTGAGAATTTATTGATCAGGTTAACTAACTACCTATTCCGCTTATCAGATTCCTCCAAGGGAGCAGCCCCTTACGCTTGGAACACTGGCCCAGAGGGCAAACCTCAGTGGGGGGTGTCCGAGTCTTGGTAAGGTTCTGAGGCGGAGATTACTTCATACATGGGGGTTTGAGGTGACAGATGTCTCATTACAGCATACTCAGCATCATCAATCACTTCTTGTTTCCGTATAGAGTTGAAATAGGTTGTCTCCTTGGCCTTGGTAACCTTATCAACCAAACACAATTATTTTAATTCTACAGAGATCATAATTATCATAAACATCAATATAAATACACCACTTTCATTATTTTAGGAGATAAGGCAAAACCTCCAAAAGACTGTGTTCATTAGGATGGGCGGACACCATTGGAAATAAAGAGGTTGTAGTACCTGTTACTGTGACACACTGAGAAAGTAAACTATGGGCCTTATTGCCACAGACACAATAGATTCCCAACCCTGAATGTGACCACCCTGGGGTGAAAATGGGTATTAATAACTTTTCTGCATAATACCCCAGTTTGTCTGAACAACAGAAACCTGAGGGCTTCTCCTAGGTGAAGATAGAAACATTAACATGTCCTTTTGTGCACTGGTAATGTTTCTATAGGATTTTGAAAACTCTGTCTGAATTAGATCCTCTAATGCAAGTGGGTTTACTAGCACAGGTATAGTCTGGGACTCTGGGTGTAATTGTGGACATATCTAGCACCCTGAGTATCCTGACTTCCTGGCTACCTGGTATCTAAACCTAACAGTACATTGGGCCTTAGGTTGTCTGTTCCTTTTATTGTCCTGCCCCTTCATTATACCCAACATTCCCATACATATCAAAAATTTTAAGAAAATCATTGTACCACCTTTTTCCAATGACTGGCGTGAATCCATGTATCCCTTCTACCTTGAGGGATGTTGGTGTAACCAATTGCACTCTTAGTAGCCTTACTTTATGACTTAGTATCCTCATTTGGATCTGGTAGGAATGAAAACACACTATTATGCATTTTTTGTCAATTGCTTTTAAAGCACTGCAACACATCTAGTGAGATCTGAGTGTGTGGCTTGCAATTGCTGTGGTAAATAGAGACCTGCTTCAGGTATCCACACTTCTCTTGGGAGTGTTCCTGACAAAGGAAAAAACGTAAAACAATCTACCTGTTTCTGCTATTATTTTACTCAACTTGTGTTTTTTTTTTTTTTTCATACAACCTTTTGTACCTTTCCGCTACTCTGTGAATGATATGGAATGTAAAAGGCTTTCTCAATATTTAGTGCGGACAGGATCTCTTGTAGAACCCTTCCTGTAAAGTGAGTACACCTGTCACTTTCCATAGTTTCTGGGATTCTATACCTGCACATTACCTGGGGCAAAAGCCTTTTTCCTGTGGTTTGTACTGTACCCCTAGAGACTGGCCAGGCCTTAGGCCATCCTGAAAAATGTCTATACAAACTAAAACATGTGCATCGGGACCAGACTGTGGGAAATCAATGTAATCTATTTGAACTCCTTGGAAAGGACAGTCTGACTTAGGCGGTGCTTTTATGGGGTGCTTACAGCTCTACCAACATTGTACCTAGCACAGGTAAGACAAGAAGCAGTATATTTTGCAGCTACTCCAGGAAAACCTGGTGCTAACCAGTGTTGCATTACCAAGGTGGTCATTAGAGTCTTTGAGATATGACACGATCCGTGAGCTGCGGCTGCCACCCTCGGGTATAGGGCCTGAGATCAGACAGAAATGCTCCTCCATCCTCCAGCAACCAGTTACATCCTGTGTTGCACTGTTCTTCCGCCACTTCTCACGCTCCTGTGAGGGGGCTTTTTCTGCAATGATATCAAGATTGCCATACTTACAGGAGTTGGTTGCTTTCCTACGAGTGTCAGTACCCGGATAGGGACCTGTTCCAGTGCAGCCTTCTTCGCTGCTCTGTCGGCCCTTGCGTTTCCTGCAGCTTCTTCTGTGTTCTCTCTTGCATGTGCCTTGGTTTTTTTTTAATAAATGGCCACCTTGGTGGAACACTGGAAGACTAAGAACAGTCTCTATTATATGTGCATGCTTTTTCTTGGCTTACCAGCTGAGGTCAAAAAGCTACAAGCTTTCAAAAATATGACCAAAATCATGTCAATGTGAATGTTAACACTTTAAAATTCACAGGCTTTTGCCAAAACCATCAGCTGCTCGTGCTTAGAACTTTAGATTTAATGCCTCTGCATTATTTTTGTTTATTTTATTGCTGTTACTACTGAATACCCAGTTACATGGCTTACCCTCCTCTGTTTATAAACATGATCCATCTACATAAAGGGTCTCATCAGGGCTTTAAAGGGGAGCCTTTTATCACTGGGTCAAGCTGGCAAGAGACATATGCTACATACTGGATTAATGGGCACTTCATCTGAAACTGAACACTGACATTTTAACTCAACACAAACATATTTTTTTTCTTTTTTTTTTTTAAATGACTTCCCCTTTCCTTTGAAGCCAGGCAGGAAACTACTCTCACCCTTGCTACTGTTATTCCTACTGTAAACCTCTCAGACGCTTCTGATGGGACATGCGGACACAGGTTAGCTGTATACCTTATTTACTGTCTATCTGGGGGAGAGGGGCTGGCTGCAATTCTTTGCTCTAATGTCCTGTCTTTACACTATTTGTAGTAGGTCACTTTTTATACACCCATAATGACAGGAAGTAATGTACTTTTATCTTTCAAACAAATATCCTCTAAAACTTTGTCCCGAATTTCAAAAATCTTATCAGAGGTTCCCCTTTGGTTACGGAGGGTGCCCCTGAAATACCACTTAATAAACCATAATTATATAAAAAGTTATTCCATTTTAAAACTTTTGGCTCAGTGCCAATAGGGTTCAATGGTCATGTTAATTGCGGTAACCCTTAATGTCTAAACAAAGATTCCTGGTTTAAAGGGCAACCTATTATTTTTCATCTTAGTTTAATTTAATACAGAATAACCCCAAAAATATCATATGCCGTTCATTTATCGTATAAAGAAACAATCTTTTTCTCCGTGCTACAAACTCAGAGGACTACTTCCTCTTTTTATATCAAAGACACAGAGCCTGTTTTTTTTTCCTGTCTTAAAAGAAACCGCAACAGGCTTATGAATTAAAGGGCAACGATCATCCTTACTTTTCTTATGAATACAAGATTTGCTGTGTTTTCTCATGAAACAATTCAACACATTATTGTTTATACTTGTTTCAACTCATTTATCATATATCAATACTCATTCAACTTCATACTCTCCTGCTTCCATATTTCTGCAACTGATTTTAAGTTTGTTCTTGCCAAATCTGTTTCATACACTTTACAAAAATCTGTCATATCCTATCTTATCTTATCCTACAACTAGGATTATTAGCTGTCCAACTACAGAACACTTTAATTGGCTGTGTAGCCCAAAAACTATGCTCCCAGAGGATTTAATCTTCGAATGCAAACTCCCTGGTCTGCCCCATTTATCTGGTAACCCTGTTACCCATACACTCTAAGGCCATGGTCCTAATGACCTTTCTCATCGACCCCTGGTCGGTATCTACGGAAACCCAGTTTCCCATTTCACTGTTATCCAAAAAATAGAATAACTACCTATAACTCCCAAGTACCCTGACCTGGACTTCGGCCCTCACAGCCGATACACAATGTCAGTCTAACTCCCAAGTACCCTGACCTGGACTTTGGCCCTCACAGCCGATACACAATGTCAGGCTAACTCCCAAGTACCCTGACCTGGACTTCGGCCCTTGCACAGCCGATACACAATGTCAGGATAACTTCTAACTTAAAATCAGCCTATTACCATATGCATATGTTTACATATATACTATAACATAGAGATAGAAACCTTTACATGTATATGAAATGTCAGGCTAAAACAGTCATATACATTCAATGCTTGCTACGTCTCAAATGGACACTCCGAAATGAGACCGCTTTACCAGAACACAACTGGGGGTCACGTTCCTGCGTGTCCAAGACACCCACAGTGGTGAGGGTTGACCCAACCTCACTTTTCGCAACAAATGCTAGTAGCAATATATACACCGACTAAGGGTTTAGGTTCTTTAACCACCTCAATACTGGGCACTTAAACCCCCTTCCTTCCCAGACCAATTTTCAGCTTTTAGCGCTGTTGCAATTTGAATGACAATTGCGCGGTCATGCAACACTGTACCTAAACCAAATTTGTGTCATTTTTTTCCCCACAAATAGAGCTTTCTTTTGGTGGTATTTGATCACCGTCAGGTTTTTTCTTTTTTGGTGCACAAATAAAAAAAGACTGAAAAGTTTGAAAAAAAAAAAAAACTTTTTTTGTTTAGGTTATAAAATTTTGTAAATAGATATGTTTTTCCTGCACTGATGAGCACTGATGATGCCGCACTGACAGGCACTGATGAGGAGACACTGATGGGGTGGCACTGATGGGGTGGCACTGATGGGGTGGCACTGATATGCAGCACTGATGGGCACTGATAGGTAGCACTGATATGCAGCACTGATGGGCACTGATATGTGGCACTGATAGATAGCACTGATATGCAGCATTGGTGGGCACTGATAGGCAGCGCTGATGGGCACTGATAGGCAGCACTGATGGGCACTGATTGGCGGCACTGATGGGCACTGATGGGCACTGATAGGTGGCACTGTTGGGCGGCAATGATCGGCACTTATCGGCACTGATGGGGGGCACTGATCGGCACTGATGGGGGGCACTGATGGGCACTGATAGGCGGCACTGGTGGGCAGTAATGGGCACTGGTGGGTGGCACTGATAGATGGCAATAACGGCACTGGTGGGCAGCACTGATAGATGGCATTGGTGGGCAGCACTGATAGGGAGGGCACTGGGGGGCTCTCTGAGCCCTGATTGCCATCCCTGGTGGCCATGGTTGGCATCCCTGGTGGTCATGGGTGGGCATCCCTGGTGGCTTAGTGGCACCCCTCCCCCCCCCCCCCAGGGCTGCACTGGTAATCAATGTTCTGATTATCAGCACAGACCCCCCCTGTGATCAGTGAGTAATTAGAAATACTCACTGATCACCCCAGCAGCAGCACCGATCCTCTTCTCTTCTCCTCACTGACAGGATCTGTCAGGAGGAGAAGAGATCGAAGCCGTTACAACGGCTCTATTTACATTACATGACGGCTGTGATTGGACACAGCCGTCATGTGATCAGGAGGGCCAATCACAGGGCCCTCCTGCCGAATGATGTTGCTCTGTGTCCGAGGGACACAGGCACATCGAGATCGCGCCGCTGCGCGTGCCCGCAGCGGCGCGATCTCTCTCCTTCTGAAGGACGTTCCGGAACGTCCATTCAGAAGGACGAGACTCCCACCCGGCCGTATATTTACAATGGCCCGGGTGGGAGGTAGTTAAGAGGGTATTACGTCAAAAATAAAACAGAGTTACCTGGACATCATTGGATGGACTGAAAAACATTGTAAGCAGACAATGGGCTTACCTGGCCAGATATTTTCAGTGTATCCAATGCAGTCCAGATGTCTCACTCCGTCCGCAGATGACGTCACCTCTCCTGGCTGGCTCGCCAAATTGTTGTGGAATTTTTCCTCAGGTACAAAATACCTGTTACCTGTTAGTCAGTGACACCAAATCAGACAATATATAGCTATATATATAATGAGATCAGACAAGACTCAAGATGGCTGAATCATAGTGACCTGATTTATTACAGCATTTCTGGAGTTTATATATACTCCAAAATGGGTTTGTCATTACAATCTGACGTACAAGAAATGGGTTGTTATTAACATCTTTTATCCAATCAAAGTTAACAACTAATTATAGTAAGCATTATGTCAATCTAGATCGTGATTCTCTGTCATATGGGAAATTTCTTGGTGACGTTCAATAAAAGTTCCAAAGGGGCTTTTTAGAAGATATTATTGGCTTTGTGGTCAGCTGTCCAGACAGAGTTGATATTCTGAGAGATAGGGAATTTCCACTGTTTCGGTCATCTGATATATTCTTAGCCTTTGCAAGCTCAGTGACACATGTAAAGAAATCAAAGTAAAATGAGATTAACTCAAAAGACATTTTGTTTAAGATAACCATTCTAAATGCCAGTCAAGGTATCCTGCATATCCAGCAAGGTATCTTGTAAAGGCCAAAATAATAGCAGAAAATGCGAGATAGGTATGCCACGACACCAGCCTTATCAATTACTGTATATATGTAACTATAGAACTAGAGTACATACTAGCCAACAAATGAGTTTTTCTTGCTTGCAGCTCTGGAAAATGTCACTCTAATTTATTTACAAATAACATCTGCCAAGCTTCTCAATCTTCCATTGTGACCTAGTAAAAACGCATACATGATGTGCAGTATGTCCATGATATTTATGGCTCTTTGTGGCCTAGTAAAAACACATACATGTTGTGCAGTATGCCTGTGCTATTACTGGTTCTTTGTAGTCTATAGAGATGGGCTGAACAATCCCTGGTTTGGTTTGTGGCAGACCTTTTGAACATTGCAAACGTACAGAACCGAATAATGAACCCCATTGAAGTCTATGGGACCCGAACTGGAAAAATCAAAAGTGCCCATTTCGAAGGCTTATATGCAAGTAATTGGGCATACAAAGGGTATGGGGATCTGGGTACTGCCCTGGGGGGCATGTATCAATGAACACAACGTTTGTGAAAAACATATTTTTTAAGTGAACGGTGATTTACTGATGCTTAAAGTGAAACCACAAACATTAGAAAGTGGCACATCTGTATCGTGTATAGAACCTGATGCAGCAAAAACTACATTAGTAAAGCCAAAAAATTACATTTTCCCTGCAAGCTTTCCTTATTTTGTAAATAACAGCTTGGAGAGCCAGTCAGTATGATGAGGCCACAATTTAGTGCACTTGGAACAAGATTAGAGATTTTTTTAGATAAATTCTAGTGTCTCTTTCACAGATTTTGGATAGAATTAACAGGTGCAGAAAAGCTGGACTTTTGGTGTTGGTGGTGCCTTCACACCGTATCCCTATAGAGGTACTCTTAACCACTTTACCACCGGAGGATTTTCCTGCTTTACGTCCAGCCCACTTTTTGCAACTTGGCACTGTGCGACTTTAACTGACAATTGCGCGGTCATGCAATGCTGTACCCAAACAAAATTTATGTCCTTTTTTTCCCACAAACAGAGCTTTCTTTTGGTGGTATTTGATCACCTCTGTGCTTTTAATTGTTTGCGATATTAATGAAAAAAGAGTGACAATTTTGAAAACATAATATTTTTGACAGTTAAAAAATATCCAATATATTAAATTTTTGTCATATATTTAGGCCAAAATGTATTTAGCTACATGTCTTTGACAAAAAAATTCTCAATGAGCGTATTTTTAACCGCTTTAAGACCGGAAGGTTTTACCCCATTCCTGACCAGGCCATATTTTGCGATTCATCACTGCGTTACTTTAACGGACAATTGCGTGGTCGTGCGACACTGTACCCAAATTAAATTTATGTCCTTTTTTTCCCACAAATAGAGCTTTCTTTTGGTGGTATTTGATCACCTGTGCGATTTTTACTTTTTGCGCTATAAACAAAAAAAGAGTGACAATTTTGAAAAAATAACAATATTTTTCATTTTAGGCCAATTTGTTTTCTGCTACATATTTTTTGTAAAAAAAATCGCAATAAGCGTATTTTGATTGGTTTGCGCAAAAGTTATTATGTTTACTAACTACGGGAAATTTATGTCATTTTCATTGTTTTTTTTTTTTTAACTAGTAATGGCGGCGATCTGGCGGCGATCTGGCGGCGATCTGCGATTTTTTTTGCGGGACTGCGACATTGCGGTGGACAGATCGGACCCCTGACTGACATTTTTGGGGGTACCAGTGACATTACTACAGTAATCAGTGTTAAAAATATGCACTGTTACTGTAATAATGACACCGGCAGGGAAGGGGTTAACTTTATTGGTGATCTAGGGGTTAATTGTATGCCTGGTGCTTACTGACGTGTGTGGGGGGAGGGGATTGAGTGACACAGGCACAGATTGCAGGTTCAGCTATGCTGAATCCTTTAATTTGTGACTGCCTGTCACAGAGGATATCCGCTCGCTTTGTTTACACAAGCGGGCGGATCTCCACACTCGATCCCCGACGATCAGGGAAGAGCGGCGGTGATCACCGCCTCTCCTCCCCTGGTCTGACTCCTGCTGTGTCTGAATACAGCGGGAGCGAGCCCCCGGTGGCGCGCGCGAGCCGCCCACAAGGGGAGGAGTCCAGCGACGTAGTTCTACGTCGCTGGACGGAATCGAGCCACTTTGCCGCAATACCAACTCAGTGAGCGGTCGGCAAGTGGTTAATGAAAGCAAGAATTGGCCCTGCTGTCAAAAATTGAAATGCTATGCCTCGGTCCAACAGTGGCAGAAAAATTGGGCTTTGCGTGTTGGTGGTGGACAAAGAGGCAGAATAAGCCACTCTGGCAGTTGCGGTGGACTGCGCACTAGTCTCTGCTTGGGTGATGGAGGATGAGGATGATTTAGTAAGCCAGTCTACCACCTCCTCTGCATGCTGTGGCTGGATAGCATGGCAACATCACTAAACAGAGAAAATGATGCCCTGCCTGAGGATGGACCACGTTCACCTTTGCCTGTGGACACAAACGCTGTTGGCCCCCCTCACAGTGTCATGGGAACATCTGCCTTTCCTTGTTGGCCTCAAAAAACATGATGGGGGGCTTATTAACAAAACCTAATAAAGATGGGGAAATGTGCACATGGATGCACTTTAATCATTTAGAAGTGGTGTTTAGTGCACTTGAGCACTCACTACACATGCCCATCTGTGTTTCATTCATGCCCATCTGTGCTTCATCCGTTCCTCATTCATGCCCATCTGTGCCTCAATCATGTCCATCTGTGCCTTATATGTTCCTCATTCATGCCCATCTGTGCCACATCCATGGCCATCTGTGCCTCATTCATGCCTATCCATGCCACATCCATGGCCATCTGTGCCTCATTCATGCCCATATGTGCCTCATTCCTGCCCATCTGTGCATCATTCATGCCCATCTGTGCCTCATCTGTGCCCATATGTGCCTCTTTCGTGCCCATCTTTGCCTCATCCCTGCCTCATTCATGCCCATCTGTGCCTCTTCCCTGCCTCATTCATGCCCATCTGTGCCTCATTTGTGCCTCATCCGTGCCTCATTCATGCCCACCTGTGCCTCATTCATGCCCATCTTTGCCTTATTCATGCCTTATTCATGCCCATCTGTGCTTCATCCTTTCCTCATCCATGCTCCATCTATACCTCATCTGTACCCACCCATGCCTCATTCGTGCACATCCATTCTACATTAGGGATGATTGAACTTTTGAAAAGTTCAGTTCGACCAGAACACCCGAATTTCCCGAAAGTTCGGTTCGGATTCCAGAACCCCATTGAAATCAATGGGACCCGAACTTCTGGAATCAAAAAACACCATTTTGAAGCCCTAAAACCCAATAAATGCCCCTAAAAAGTACCTAGGGTTCTGGGTCATGCCCCAGGGACTATGAATCAGGCAAACAAAAGTTCTTAAAATTGTTGTTTTTGATAGAAAGCCAATTATTGAAAAAATTATTGAAAAATAATGTCTGGGGGGTCTAAAAAGTGTACCTGTGAAGTTTCAGCTCTGTAGCATGTCCAGAACCAGAAAAAAACAGATTATTGTTCTTAGAATTTCAGTAGCACAGGGATGGTGTTACCCTCCTTTCACACCTGGGCGTTTTTGTTTCAGGCGTTTTTCAGGCGTTTTTTTTAACTTCTGTATAGGAGTATATATATATATATATATATATATATATATATATATATATATATATATATATATATATATATATATATACCCCTAAACCAGAATCTGCTTAGTGGGGTCACCCTGACATGGCAGAGTTCGGTCACCCTGACATGGCAGAGTCAGTTCACCCTAAACTACACTACGGTCACCCTGACATGGCAGAATTCGGTCACCCTGACATGGCAGAGTCAGTTCACCCTAAACTACACTACGGTCACCCTGACATGGCAGAGTCAGTTCACCCTAAACTACACTACGGTCACCCTGACATGGCAGAGTCAGTTCACCCTAAACTACACTACGGTCACCCTGACATGACAGAGTCAGTTCACCCTAAACTACACTACGGTCACCCTGACATGGCAGAGTCAGGTCACCCTAATCTACACTACGATCACCCTGACACTTAATACTATCCCTACAAAAACTAGGTTTTTGAATCTAACTTTAGTGGTATATAGTACCCTAACTACACTGCATATCCCTTTCCTCACACTAATAATTGCAAAATGACACTGGAGCTTTACAAGCAGCAGGAGAAACACAAATGCTTCCACTCTCTTCCACAGCCTCTGTATTACAATGCTAGAGGTTTGGCGGGGCTATGTTATATACTGGGGGGCGTATGGGGGGAATATTCACTCCTGATTGGCCTCTGGACCTCAATTGGCTTTTACTGATGTTTCTGGGCAAATTACTGGCTTTTAAAGCCCAGTTCCTATCCCATTGCATTTTGGGCGGTTCTGGTGGCCGAAATCCGAACTTTTACCGCAAAAAGTTCGGAATTCGGCCGAATTTAGAACACCCAATGTTCGGGGTGAACCGATGGTCGACCCGAACCGTTCGATCATCCCTATTCTACATCAGTGCTCATATGTGCCTCATTCATGCCACATTAGTGCTCATCTCTGCCACATTTATGGCACATCATTACTCATCCGTGCCTCATCCATGCCACATCAGTGCTCATCCATGCCATATCAGTGCTCATCTGTGCCACACCCATGGCACATCAGTGCTCACCCGTGCCACATCCATGCCACATCAGTGCTCATCCATGCCATATCAGTGTTTATTTATGCCACATCAGTGCTCACCGGTGCCACATCCATGCCACATCAGTACTCATCAATGCCACATCAGTGCTCACCCATGCCACATCAGTACTCATCTTTGCCTCATATATGCCACATCAGTGCTCATCCGTGCCACATCAGTGCTCATCCATGCCCTATCAGTGCCACTACTGTGCCTCACAAAAGTATAATAGGTAGTCAGGAAATTAGATTGGTAATTTTTGTCCCTAGAGCACCTGACCGGGCTCCCTGAATTCTGGGCCTCTGTATGTGGCTAGGCTGTGTAAAAGTCTCACATATGTGGTATCGCCATACTAGTAGCAGAATGTATTTGGGGTGTAATTGTTGCTATGTATGTGTTATGAGTTAGAAATATATCATAAATGGACAACTTTGTGTAAAGAAAATGTGTTTTCGTTTTCTTTCCACATTTTCCAAAAACTTGTGGGGAAAAAATGACATATTCAAAAGAGTCATTATGCCTCCTAGATTATGTGTTGGGGTGTTTCCTTTCTAAATTGGGGTCATTTTGTGGGCGATTTCATTTTCCTGGTGCTCCAGGGCCTGCAATATGTGATAGGTTGTCAGTAAATTATATGTATAAGTTATGCTCCTAGAACACCTGGAGGTGCTACTTGTATGTTGGGCCTCTGTATGTGGCCAGGCTGTGTAAAAGTCTCATGCATGTGATGTTGTCATACTAAGGAGTAGTAGCAGAATGTATCTTGGGGTGTAGTTGCAGGTATGCCTATACAGTGTGAGAAATAACTTGGTAATATGACAATTTTGTAAAAAAAATAAAATGTATATATATATATATATATATATATATTCATTTTGCAAAGAATTGTGGGGAAAAAATGACAACTTAAAAAACTCACCATGCCTCTTACTAAAACACCTTGGACGGTCTACTTTCCAAAAAGGGGTCATTTGAGGGATATTTGTACTGTCCTGGCTCGTTAGTGTCTAAAGAAAGGCCATCAGTACATCAGGCTTGATCAATATTCAATGATTGGCACCATAGCTTGTAGACTCTATAACCTTCACAAAGACCAAATAATATATACTTAATTGGGTTATTTTTACCAAAGATATGTAGCAGTATAACTTTTGGCCAGAATTTATGAAGAAAAATTGCTAATTTTCAAAATTTTATAACCGAAACAAAGAAAAATACATTTGTTTTTACAATATATATATTTTTTTATTTATAAAAAGTATAAAACCTAGTGATGAATAAATAATACCAAAAGAAAACTCTATTTATGTGAAAAAAGGACAATCATTTCATATGGGTACAGTGTTGCATGACTGAGTAATTAGCATTCAAAATGTGAGAGCACTGAAAGTTGAAAATTGGCCTGGTCAGGAAGGGGGTATAGGTGCCCGGCGGGTAAGTGGTTAAATCAGTCTACCTACAGCATCATCTCCCAGCACACACACTGCCTCCCTCTATTGATTTTAATTCCACAGGAAGACATTCATCTTTTCATATGTTTACCCTTTTAAGACAGCGTAATACATACAGTATGTGTACTGTAGCACCTAGGACCTACACAGATGATAAATGTGTTTTGTGGTCATTATTTAAATGGGAATAAACATTTCTGGGACCTAGAATCTAATTCCTGTTAGATGGTCCTTGATGATGGCTCATGACCAATTTTAGGTATCATACTTTGTTGGTCAGGAGCTGACTGGCAAATTTTGGCCCAGGGGGCAAGCATAACCCAGAGGCCCTTGGTTCAGTGATTGCCCCCCCCCCCCCTTCCAGACATTATAAAGCAAAAGCATAGTACTGAGGGTTTTACCTCACTAATTAGGTTCTAATTAGCCCACTACAGGAGAGACTGCTGCCTAACATTGCCCGCAAAGAGAGAGGGAGAGACTGCTCCACATTGCTCACACAGGGAGAGGGAGAGACTGATCCACATTGCCCGCGGAGTGGGAGAGACTACTCCACATTGTCTGCACAGGGAGACGGAGAGGCGGCTCAACATTGCCTGCACACAGAGAGGGAGAGACTGCTCCGCATTGGCCTGCAGAGAGAGAGAGGGAGAGACTGCTCCACATTGTTCACACAGGGAAAGGGAGAGACTGCTCTACATTGCCTGCACAGGGGGAGAGAGACCACTCCCCATTGCTCACACAGAGGGAGAGAGAGACTGCTCCACATTTTCCATGGGGCACTTGACAGGAGGGAGGGGCAAGGAGCAGGGAAGAGGGACCCAGGAAGAGGAGGATTCGGGCCACTCTGTGCAAAACCACTGCACAAAGCAGGTAAGTATAACATGTTTGTTATTTAAAAAAAAAAAAACAATGAGACTTTACAATCACTTTGAGGGCATCGTGGACTTGGTGCTGCAGTGGAGCAGATTTAGAAGTGGCAGGGATATGACAAAGGTAATGTCATATCCCAGCTCTCCTCTTACTGGCCAAACTCCCAAGTTTCAAGGAGCCTGTGCCAGCTTGCAGCCGGACTTAAGAGGGTGCAGCCGCACAGGCGTAACTGTAGAAAAGCCTGGAATTTGATTTACCAAGATTTCATAAGGGTCATGCTTCGGTGTGTGCTCTGAGATGATAGGGTGCAGCCCCAATGCTATGGAAGCCCCAGGCTTCCATAAAAGCCCTGCATTAGTGTGTGAGTTGCGCTATGGAGGTGAGGTGGAAGGATGCAGCTGTGCAGATCTAACACAGCACCACACACACAACACAACAGGAGGTACGTGCAGAATACAAGGCTGGTCAGGGGAGATCTCTGCCCATTGGCCCATTACTTTCCATGTGTGGCCTGTTCTTTTTTGGCAGCTGGGGTTAGTTTTGGGTGGATTTGCCCCGCGAAGAGCAACAGATCAGGAGCAGCTCCTGCCAAAAATCTGATTTCCATCATTACCCAGTTGTAGTTGTGGTGCAAGCAGAAATGAAGGTGTCAATTAGCTGACGAGAGAGCTAACAGGGAGAGCAGTGACTGATGCCTATCAGAGAATGTCCTAGGCTTACAATGGAGGCTCTGACATTAAGGTTATAAGCTGGTGTGATGTCACCGCCCTGCTGGGATTGGCTCTTCAGCTGAGAGCTGACAGGCAGCTATTAGCAGAGATCTGCTCTGAGTGTGGGAGTCCCGTAAGTGAGCCCAGGCACGCTAAGCAGGGAAGGCAAAGCTTTGCACAGGCTCAGCCCACCATCAGCCACCCTACCGAGAGCCAGCTCACTACTTCTCCTGCACACCTCCCCACCAAGGATGCCATGTGCTGAGCTGTGCAGACAATTTAAAAGTGCAATTCCATTCCTCATGTGTGTCCGCCTGCGTACCTTTGCCACCATGTTCCTCTGGTAGAGCCGGGCTCCAGCAGTGCACGGCATGCATCCTCTATGCAAGAAGCAGAGCACTGCTGTAGAGGTGGCATCAGTGTATGCTGCCAGGAGTTATTGATGGGAAGATCACATGGAGGGATGGCATTCGCTCCTCACTGCTGATGAATAGGGGCTCTGAGCAATCTGATGATGGGGCACTGAGGGGATTGGTGTGAACATACTGAGCTCACTTACATTGGTGTGCTTTGGTTTTTTTTCTTTTTCTTTCTACATTAGACAGAAGCAGTGTTTCTAACCTCCCACAATTTTTTATTACTGACAAAATGGAAAATTTATCAACAGAGCTATTTTTTTTACTGACAACCTGAAATGACAGAAATGACTGTTAGAAGCTAAAATAATTCATATTTAAACAATATGTAAATATAACAATGCCTGTAACAAGTAATCTGCTCTGCCTTACAAAAAACAAAAACATTGAGACAAAACAGGAGCATGAATAGGATTATGAAGGATCTGGAAAACACTGCAATGGAGCCACAAAACAAGTCCTGCAGTGCATGTAGCATGTTGTGGCCAACAATGGAGATGGCCAGGTTGTGCATAACAGTGAGATTGACTTAAAGGGGGACAATTAAACAGAAGCGGAGTATAGTCGCTGTATAAACTGCACATATATACCACAGTCCTTGTACCCACACAATACTCCAAACCAGGGTTTGACAAATTTGCTTTGAATCTAGGAGCCATCTAAAAAAGTTAGGAGCCAGTTTTTTTTGTGGGTAACGAATCTTATGGATTTGCCATGTCCCCAAAGGTGAACTTATCCTTTAACCCTTTTGCTGTTTTTGCATTTTTTTCACACATTTAAAAAAAAAAATTTAGGCCTTAGATTACATAAAGCCCCCAAACATGATATATTTTCTGAAAGCAGACACCCTAGAGAATACAATAGCGGTAGTTCCAATTTTTTTACATCACAACATATTACCACACAATTTCAGTAACAAAACGCATTAAAAGTTGATTTTAGGGGGTACAAAAAACACAATAAATTACCCATTTTTTAAAATAAAAATAATATATAACATGTCAAATCTTAAAAATTTCAGTACCCTATATTTTCCATAGGAGACACTTTAAAAGTCCCCTATAGGTCATCAGTTTAGGATAACGAAGGAGGTCTGGAACTAGAATTATGGTTCTCATTCCCGCATGCCAGGTGATATGTAACTTGTGTAAACTTACTATATTTGTAACACCGGCGCAAAATAAATTTAAACTATAATAAAATTAAACTTATTTGGTTTGCTGCAGTTAAAATGACTCCATACACAGGAGTGTAAAACAATAAACTAAAGTCTATCCAGCGGTTCCTGAGGCCGTGCAATCGCTGCTCTGCGCCCTGGAGCCGGCATGCATTCCAAGCCTCGATTTTGTTATTTGCGACAGGAACCGGTAGTACGTCATCCACGCTCCACTAGCCTCACCGCGTTTCACAATTACACATCGTCATCAGGATGCTTACGGTTCCTGTCGCAAAAAAGAAATCAAGGCTTGGAAAGCATGCTGGCTTCGGTGCTGGGTAAAGCACTGCATGAATAAGATTTACTTTCTGGCACAGAATGGAATAATGGACACTTTGATATCTCGTTTAAATGTTTTTTCTTTGTAACCCACTAGTTAGTATATGAGACTTGATTGGTTTAATAGCATTGGGGACACATTGTTCACAGCAAAGTTTTTTGGGGTATTGGTTGCGCATCATCATAGTGGTGAAGTAAATGTGTAGAAAGATTGTTGTTTGTACACTTGAGGTTAGCACAGCTACTCACAGTTTTTTATTGATATATAACTTGTGTATTGCAATCAACGTTTTTAGGTGTAGGTGCCCTGTCATGTGCATTTGTATGTCAGTGCATATATGTGGGGGTGGGGGGCCTAATTTTTTGGGGGGTGGGGGGATTTTTTGTGCTTGGGTGTAACTTTATTTTTTATAATTAAAAAAAATATTATTTTTTTTAACTTAACTTTTTTTTTTCTAGTACATGGGGACAAAAAGTTCCCTATGTGATGTTTTTTTTCTTGGTGACAGGTTCTCTTTAATGAGACATCCAGGGTCTAAAATACCCTGAATGTCTCCCCTGTGCTCCACTGAATGTAATGCAATGCACATTGCACTGCATTACATTCTCTCCTGACCCTGATCCCTTAACGGGGATCCGGAAATTACATCACATGTGACTTCTGGGTCAACAACTAGAAGGGGAAGAGAGTGGATGCACACCCTAACTAAATGAAATTGAAAGTCCTGCGTATCAAACAGTTATGTTATACAGTGCAGAGCAAAAATGTTAAATCAATAAATCTAGCAATATATAAGCATAAAACCCTGTGCTATCACAATGCACTCCACAATATGACTAATAATCTTTGTACAATGTACATAATATAACAACATTTTTAATGCACTGCCAAGAAATCATGTTACTACACCCAAAACCAAACCTCTGTAAATATCTGATATCAGTGTCCACATTAGATTTGCTATATTCCTACTGTTACTATAAGGTTGGCTATAGGTTATGCAGTTTATTTGCTTGATTCCCCCATCAAAATTCAGTGTTGATGAGGGAATTCCTTCCACAGTGCTATTGTATTCTGATGATGGGAAGTTTCCCAGCCATCAGAATACAGTGATCACTGCTGGAAGCTATAGCAGCCAGCAGTGATTGACAAAAATAAAAAAGACAAACTGGTTGATAGATCGAATTCTGTACAACCTGTCTGCCCATAGATAGATCAAAATTCTGCTGGTTCAGCAAAAATTTTGATCTGTCTATGATGGCTTAAAGCAGTCCTTCTGAAGATGATCCTGCCTCTTCGACCCTCCATCACAGATACCACCATCAGGTAGGCGGGGCCATAAAATAAAAATGAGGAGGTCAGCCAGAGTTCTTCTTTAAGTCCACCAGTCTCTGGGTTTATCATTATCCCCAAATCTTCTGAAAGGGATGCTCCACTTTATTATAGAAATTCACTTTGAACTCCAATTTATTTCCATGACTGTCTTTAGGTATATTATGTGAAAAAAAATAAGGTGAGAGCATATCTAATACATACAGAGAGTAATGGAAATAAGGTGGAGTTGGAAGTGAACCGTGCATGCCATTACCTGCAGGGATCAGCATTTAGGAGGTTAAAACAGGAAGGGAGGAAATGTGATATCACCTCCTCTCTGCCTGTCAAATGCAGCTGAAAAGTGACCTGAGCATGGATCACTTTTCAGTGGAGTGGCAGTGCCTCCTGTAATTATATACAATCCTTTGGGCTCACACTGGTGTGCTGCAGTTTGGCCGCAGTGCAGGTGTACTGGCAGTTTTCCTTAGCCACAGTGCAAAATACTTTTTTTAGGTTGTGTGTTTTCGCTGCGTATTTTGAAAGATGCAGCATGCAAGACTTTTTGTGCACTTTCAGAACATGCGGCAAAAATGTGTAACATAATAGAAGTCTATGGGACTAGGGCAAACATGCAGGAAGACTGCGAGGACGCCAGCACTGCAGCCAAACCGCAGCATACCAGTGTGAGCCCACTTCATAGCACACAGGACCAGGGATTGTCACAGACTGCTGAAAGAAATGTATTTAGCTGAAGATAAGTTAAGAGGGGGAGGGAAGGGATTTGGGAAAGAAAGAGTGCAAGAAGGGAGGAGGGAGAGAGAGTCCAGTCACAGCTCACTCAATTGGAAGGTCCCAGGAGGCTCACTGGCTCAGTCAGCAGCTGCATGAAGTAAAGTTCTTGCCCCCACATTAATCCAACCATGCCGCCACCCAAGCAATAGACTTGGCTAGCTCCCAAACTGTGCATGTGCAGGTCTGAGCTGGTGGAACAGCTGCCTTTTTACAGGTCATCAGAGCGGCCTGGGGGGCAATTGCATCTCTGCCTCCTCCGCCCAGTCCACCCCTGTTGTTGGTGTTTTGTGAGCACACAAGCATTGGCATATTTAGTATCTATTTACTCAACTCAATCTTTTTCTATTTTTCAGATTTGGGTTTGTTTTTAAGCACTATAATTCATTTGAACATACTGTTTACTAAAACTATAGGTAAAACAATTATGCAAAATTTAAAAAAAGCATCAATTGATGTACGGGACTTCTGCTTTCAGAAAATGTATAATGTTTAAATAATCATTTAAAGTGGTATTAAACTCAAAAGAAAACCTTTATTATGCTGCAACTTACCATTTCTTAGATGTGATGGATGTATTCATTTTCTTTTTAGACTTTCTTTTATTTTTATCTGGTGATTCAGCCTGTTTGTTTTTTTTTTAATTTTATTTTATTTTAAAAAGCTGTCTAGCACAATTTATCAGTGGCAGAGATGATACAAATAATTTAGCTATAGCAGAGTTGCTTATAATGATCAGCTTTTATGTAAAACCTTAGCCCAAAAGGAAAAAAAAAACGTTTGCTTTAACTGCTTATAAAGTATTAGCTGAAGTCTGGCTTCAATTTGTTAGTGTATTTAATTATTCTAGTACATCTCTAATGCTCCCCTCCTCCCTGATTAACAGTGCTGCTGTCCTAAGGTAGCCCCTTGTGGGGGCACTTTACTATAAGATGTGTGTTCCTGGCCAGATCTCCAGGTGAAAACAGAAGGAAAAAGCCTAAGAAAAGAAGAACAATAACTAATGCAGCCACTATACCTAATGATTGTTAAGCTAAGAAAATGAATAAAAAAATAAATAAATGGCTCTATCAGTAAAGGGTTAAAGGAAGCAGTTACATATGCTAAAAGATTGCCTCTTTAATTTGTGTTCATAGCATGGAAAATAGGTTTCCAAAATAAAATTGTCACTAAAAATATGTAGTTTGTTTAAATAATATCATACACATGCAAGTGCAATAGCTAAGGTTAAAGAATTTAACTGTAATTGCAAAAGTGTTGAATGCAAATGGTGGTAGGATACACAATATACTTCGAAGCTTTGTGAAAACTATGAGCCATTGCAGTGACCTCTGATCAAAAACAATCTTCATGATGATGTAATGTTGCTTGTTCAGATATGGTAAAGCTGATAAGAGTGAACTCTGACAGCAATTTTTTGTTTACACCAACTGTACTGTAAGTATATATGTTACTATAGTGATAGCTATTATTTTTAATGTGGAGCATATACACTGGAAACCTTCCCAGTCTCATGACATTGGACTTGAGAACAGTTTAAAAATGATTTTTTTGTAACTCTATATACACCTAGTTATTTCAGTTACAAAGACTAATAATAAATAGTATTTTTGGCATTCAATTGTTTAATGCGTTACTGCAAATTATTAAATATGTAAGGATCTTGAGATGTATTTATTATAGTGATAACTATGTTCTAATAATGTTAATTTTGTCTGAATTACCAAGGATTTATGATAAAAGATGAGTGAAATACTCTACTTGGGCAACCCTGAGCCATTTGTCTAGGAAGAGAAAAGAGCTGGGGAAGCATGGTAGAATGTCCATTTTTTAAATATAATGCAGCCCCACCAGAGGGAGCACATAGAAGACCTCAGGGCCATAAGGACATTCCACACCACCCTTCCTCTCATACCAGCAGTTCCTAACTGGGGAATGTCTTCAGGTCACAGTCCTCCTCCTCATACTCCAGCCCTATTAAAGCTATACAACAACACATCCAGACTTCTCATACCAGCCTTGGAATAAGTGACATAGATGCTTCTCTTGATGACACTAGGGAATTGCAGGACTCCATAATGGAATTAACTATGAAAGATCAGCCCGTTCTAAATATTAAAGGATATGCTGGTATCATGTTCAGCATCAACCATACAGACATACACATGGTCCAACAATTTAGGTCTGAAATCCAAACAGTTAGTGAGAGAGTCACTCACATAGAAAATAAAATGGGGACATTTTCTTCCACATTTAAAGATCTGGTGGATGCACACAATGAAAAAGATGATGATATACAATGGATTAAAACAAAGCTAGCAGATCTGGAACACAGATTGAAATGAAATAACACCAAAATTTGTGGCATACCTGAAACAATTAAAAGCCCACTTTCTCAACATTATGAAGGAAGTTTTACCAGAGGCACTTTTGGAAGAATTAATTGTTGACCATATGCATAGCGTAAACCCAAGCATCTGCCAGATCATCTACCCACAGACACAGTTGCCTGAATCCATCAAGGACAAACTTCTCTCACTCACAAGAAACCAAGACAACATGCCACATTGTCTGCAAGGTCTATTTCTGTTTGTTGACTTATCTGCTTATACGATGTAGAGCAGGAAAAAGCTCTCGAATATCATGAAACCACTGCGCAACCACCATATTACATACATGTGGGCCTACTCTGCAAAGCTCCAGATGAACAGAGATGGTTAATCACACACTATATTGTAACTATAGTTGAGGAAGGGATCTGACATCTAAAAGATTGACTATATTGGATCCAAGGGACCCTGATAATGATAATACTCCAAGCAGATGCTCCTCAGGCTGGCAGGAGACAGATGAAGGCTGAACGTCGGCTAGCATACTGTATTTATCCTATGGCTCCAGGAGCCCATGGAGTCAACTATAATTTTTGATTTGAGCTCCTTTTTAAAAGTTGTGGTTATTATCCGCTCTGATCATGAAAGTATATTTTTTATGTGACTTTTCAAACATTTTTCACCAAACTTGTATTCTTTTTGTTACACCTTATTATCTACTAATTTTTGTTATCTCGATTTCTATAGTTCAGGACTGACTTGGTTCTGACTGTAACACCATCTTTTTACACCACCTGGATCAACAGGACGGTCTAGGGTAGACTAATCACACTTCCTTTTGGATGTTTGCTCCTGAACTGTGTCTGTTCTTGATGAAGAGAAAAGATATACCTGTGCTCAAATCCCATTATCTTGTACAAGTATTTAACCACTTGCCGACCGCCCGCCACAGTTTTACTGTGGCAGGCTAGCTCTGCTGCGCAAAACGACGTAGCCCTATGTTGATTGCACACATGGTTCTGGGGGGTGAGCGGCCCCACAAGGCACCGGGGATGCTGATCCATGGGACCAGTGGTCGTGATTGGCGCTGGGCACCCACGATCACTCCCCACTGAAAGAGAAGGATGGTCAGCTATTGTAAACACAGCTGACCATTCTTCTCTCTGAAATGATCACAGAGCGCCTGTGATCCTTTTATATAGGATCACAGGTCTCTGTGGTCATTTCACAAGCCTATCCCCCATACAGTAAAGTAAAGCATATTTTTAGCACTGATTACTGCAGTAATTCACTGGTCCTCCCAAAAGTGTCAAAAAATGTCAGTTGGGATCAAATCTGTCTGCCGCAAAAATCGCAGATCGCCACCATTACTAGTAAAAATAAAAAATAAAATAAAAATGAAATTTTTTTGGGAATGTTATATAGCAGAATGTGAAAAATTTAAGTTTTTTTCAGAACTGCCGCTCTTTTTTTATTTATAGCGCAAAAAATAAAAATCGCAGAGGTGATTAATTACCACCAAAAGAAAAGCTCTATGTGTGGGAAAAAAGGACATTAATTTTATTTTGATACAGTCGCACGACTGCACAATTTTCTGTTAAAATAACGCAGTGCCGAATCACAAAAAATGGCCTGGTCATTAAGGGGGTAAATCCTTCCAGTCCAGAACTGAGTAAAATATCAGGTGCTAAAGGGGTGTGACCACATATTAACACTACAAATTCTGGATGGATCCTCTGCAAACTGCTACACCCTTTCCAGAAAACTATGCAATGAAAAATAGGGATATTTAGTTCACATATATTGCAATACATGTTTAAGCTGACCAACTGCATCAAGGTAATCCCTCTTCTGGCCAGTCTGTGCAACAAATCAATAGTGTTTTCACTTAGTGCTGCTGTTTCCAGAGCCTCATTTCCTTCAATGTTAACTGCTAACATCATCACACTTCCGTAACCTGGTAAAGGCCCTGTCTCCCCCACATCATTTTAGGTCTGTTTCGCTACTAAATGTCGACCTATAGATATATGAAAACATATAAGCTACCAGGCTTACTCAATTTCTCCTAATATTAATACAACAAAACCAGGTTGATTTTATCTCAGGGAGACAGGGAATCCTCTGCAACCCCTTATAACATTGGATGCAGAGATGGCTTTTGATAGAATACACTGGGACTATCTCTCCCAGGTTCTGTGTACATTTGGTATATCAGGAGAGATCTACTCTGCCATACTAGCTCTGTACACCACACCTTCTACACATGTGTTTACTGAGGGCATGTTCTCAGACAAGTTTACTATTACCAGTGGGACATAACATGGTTGCCTGTTATCTCCCCTGATTTTCACCCCCTAATGGAACCATTTGTAGAAAGAATAAGATCCCACCCAGATAAAACAGGTATACTGTCCCGAGGCCATCCCTTTTCAATTTGGCTTTTTTTGGATGATGCCATACTGTCAATTTCAAACCCAAAATCTTTGGAATACCCATGAACAATAGCACTAAAAACCAAATGGAAGGACAGTTTCCTTATCCATGGTATCAAAACTCACTTCAATATCTATGCATTACTTTGATATCTCCCTTCACCAACCTATAAAAAAGCAAATTGCCCATCTTTAATTAATTTGGTACAACAAAAATGTACCCTTTTTACCTTTCGTGGTCGGGTAAGATAGCGGCTTACTAAATGCTGATCTTACATAAAAGCTTATATTACTTCAGAGCCTTACCCATTGCTATCCCAGCCTTATTCTTTAGAATTATGCAACAACAAATCATCAAATTTGTTTAGGCTGATGAAGGCTCTAGCAGCATAGTCAACTGAGTCCAGTAGGAATCCAGACCACTGTATGGTCAATTAGATACTTTTTAGTCACATTCACTGATATATGTGTTTTTATGTTTGTCTATGTTTACAATTTTTTTTAATAATCAAAACAATATATGAAAAACTTTTTTAATTATGCCCATAACGTCAATTCTTTACATTCTCCCAATGTTTCTGATAAAAAGCCAGTTGCATTACAAGTCCTTTCAAACCAGAAAAAAGCAGGAGGTATGGGTCTTTGTATCTTTTTTGGTACAACAAATGTTTATTGAGTTTTCACAGTTTTACAAAGCAAGCAAAGAGCATTACAGCAAATGAAGTGTAACAGTATATAGATAAGAACAACAAGCAGTGCAAGCATTGGACTCGGCAGTAGCACAAACATTCAGACACTTAGATATGTAGTATACAGGAAACCAGGAAAATACTATGTACAGGTGCTAGATTACGGGTGACATCAGGAGAAAGCTATCTGCTGGACCATATGCTCCATAATTGTGAAAATTTTGTAAGGTTAAGAGAGTTTATCGCTTATAGTCATTCAAAGGTATACTTGGAGATTTACCATATTCACTACATCTTGTTCGGGGACAAGTTTGCTTTCAAATTCTTAAGAATGATAAGCCGGGCTGCAACTAGGATGTGAGTTACCACTGGCCTGTGGGTGATATTATCGGATATTAGTCTATACCAGAGGTGGGGGACTTGAGTCACATGACTTGACTTAAGTCAGACTTAAGTCACCAGTTTGAGGACTTGAGACTTGCTTGACTAAAATTAATAAAAGACTCGACTTGACTTTGACTTGGTATTCATGACTTGAGACTTGATTTTGACTTGAGACATATGACTCGAAATGCCTTTACTTTTTTAAGTTATTAAATATTTGCATTTTCTCAAGATGTGTTAAAGCAAAAAAAATGTGCCTGTTATGTTTATGACACCACAGTCACTTAAAACACCTCAGTGTGTTATGATTTTTAGAACACTGGCTGTTTAACAATGGAAATACTTAAAGCGAAGTTATGGCCTCTGAAAGTATTTTTCAATAAAAATACCCCCGGGACAGTCAGGGCTAGTACATTCCACAATGGATAGCCTCTGAACTGTCCCAGGTCGCACTTACCTTTTAGAAGAAATACTTACCTTAAAAATGTCTTTGTCCAGCGCTGCCATCTCAGGTGTAGGCAGCTGAAGCCAGCGCGTCCTCTTCTGCGTCCTCTTCCGTGTCCTCTTCGATCCCACAATGCACTGCACCGGCCCCGCCGTCACTTTCGGGTCAGGAGCGTCATCCCTGCACAGCTTCTGGGCATGCGCAGAAGCTGTTTAGCAGGGAATGACCCGCATGCACCGGAACTGACGAGCGGGGCCCGTGCAGGCGCATTGATTCCTGGGAGCGATGACGTTCAGCTCCCAGGAATTAATGCAAGGAGGAAGTGACGGCATGGGCCGCGGCCGCAGAGGGAGGAAGAGGAAGAAAGATAAGTATATTTTCTTCAATAACAAGGTAAGTAAACAAAAAAAAATCGTGACTATCCATTTCTTTTACAGGTGACACTGAACAAGCCGATGGCCCAAAGTGCATTTTGAGGCCGGAACTCCGCTTTAACATGTTTTTAGTGACTGTGGTGTTGAAACATGACCGGACGAAGGATTTTGAGCTGTTTGGGCATTCAAAGTGTTTCTTTAATATGCCAAGAAAAAAGCACTAAGCAGTTTTGTTAATGTTGAAAATTAAACAAAATCTTTCCTGGCTACTGACTTTTAACTGATTTAGAGGGGAAAATTGGGGTAGATCAGTATTTTGACTTGATGTGAGACATGACCAAAATAAATGAATTGACTTGACTTGCTTTACTTCTAGCAGGGACTCGACTTGACTTGCTTGCTTTTCGCCACAGTAACTTGGGACTTGCTTGAGACTTGAAAGTTAAGACTTGAGACTTGCTTGTGACTTGCACATGTGTGACTTACTCCCATGTCTGGTCTATGTCAATGTTAAGCAAGACCAAGGCAGGCTGCGGCTTAAGTAGTTTGACCATGCATGAGGCGAGGAGATAAAATACCTGGGACCAGAAGCTAGTGAGGCTAGGGCAAAGCCATAAGATATGCATGAGATTACCCACCTTACTGCACTCTCGTCAACACAAAGTGGAGGTATTATGGGAAAATTTGGCTAACTGGTAGGGTGTGTAGTGCCACCTATTGGTGATCTTAATTGTCACTTTCTGGTGACTAGTGCAATGGGAGGCTTTAGTTATAAAGAGCAGCGTACCATTGTGTGGGGGAGAAGGTTATGTCAAGATCTTTTTCCCATTTTAACATGGGGGTAGACTAAGAGAAGGTATGTTTGTCGTGCAGAGTATTGTAAAAAATGGAAATCCCTCTCGTTTTTTGTGTGGGCTGGTTAAGGAAATCCCAGGGGCAGCGGGTAAGGACAATAAGGGAATGGGGTATTTAGCCATGAAGTGCAAGAGTCGTACACAGATGACACCTAGGAATGCTGAAATTCTTAACTAACTCTTAACTAATGAGAGAAGGACATTGTCTTTGAAGAAAGCATTAACTTCCTGAATGGCGAAAGCTAGAAGGGGATTGACCCTAATAGATGAGATCAAGGCTTCAAACATTTTGAGGGGGAAGGTGACAGGGATCAGGGATCTAGAGCCAGATGGAGCAGATATAAAGTGTCTCCAAGCTAGCAGAGACATTTGCATGGGTCCAAAGACGCCCAAAAACACTTTCCCTACGGAAACTAGATTATTGAATCTAACTATAGTGGTATATAGTACCCTAACTACACTGCATATCCCTTTCCTCACACTAATAATTGCTAAATGACACTGGAGCAGCAGGAGTAACAGAACTGCTTCCACTCTCTTCCACAGCCTCTCTATTACAGTGCTAGAGATTTGGCAGGGCTATGTTATATAATGGGGGGCGTATTCACTACTGATTGGCCTCTGGACCCCCTAGTCACTCCTATCACATTCCTAGCAGACTCCTGCCCCCTCAATTGGCTTTTACTCATGTTTCTGGTCCAATCACGGGCTTTTAAAGCCCAGTTCCTGTCCCATTGCATTTTGGGCGGTTCTGGTGCCGAATTCCGAACTTTTACCACAAAAAGTTCGGAATTCGGCCGAATTTCGAACAGTCAATGTTCGGGTCGAACCGATGGTTGACCCGAACCGTTCGATCATCCCTAGCCTTCAGCAGACCACTTGAATGGAAATTGGATTTGTAATTTAAGTTTTGTGGAGGTCTGGACCCCTATGTCTAAGATTAAGTACTTGGTGGTGTTAACTGTGTAGTAGGATACTAAACTGGGTGAGAATCTGGAAAGCCTTTGGCAGAGAGAATTTGGTATTCGTCAGGAGCAAAATGATATCATCAGGGAAAAGATTTATTTTATTGGTAGAGTTATGGAATCGGAAACCAGATTAGATTGAAGATAGATGGGGGATAAGGGGCACCCCTGTCTAGTGCCATTTGTGAATGAAAAGGTTTTGGATAGTAGGCCAGAGGCATTCACTTGTGCTGAAGTGGTGGAGTAGAGGGACATGTTAGCAAAAAATACGGCCCCATGAAAGCCAAATTTCTCTAAAACTTTCAACATGTAGAGCCAGTGGACTCTGTCAAACGCCTTCTCTGCATCCACCGAGAGAAGCAGAGAAGATGTGCGGGTTCTACCTGCATAGTGAATAATGTTAATAATACATTTCGTCACATCTGACGTCTGTTTCCCCCAGAAAAACCCAAATTTGGTCTTTCTGCATCAAATGGGCAAGACTTCCATCAGATGCTTTGCTAGTAATTTGTCATAAAGTTTCACATCAGTATTTAACAACGAAATTGGACCAAAGTCGGCAGGCATGGTTTAGGCAAAGTAACCACTTGTGCTTTCAGCATCTCCGGGGTAAAGCAGGATGAATGTGCAGCCTTAGTAAACACAGTGTTTAGATGTGGCTTAAGGGTCTGGGAAAACCACTTGTAATATTCCTTTGTCAGGCCATCAGGGTCAGAGGATTTGCCAGTGGGAAGAGATTATATAGATTTGGATATCATCCTTAAGAGAGGGGAGTTTCAGTTTGGACAGAACATTATGGATGTTGGATAAAGAGGAATGGGGAGTAGTGGAATCCTCATGGAGGTTATAAAGTGCACTATAATAATTAGCAAATTTATCTGCAATGGCCTGAGAGTCAGTGATCTTAACCACTTGCTGACCGCCCCATACAGATTTACTGTGGCTGGGCGGTTCGGCTGCGTATAATCACGTAGATCTACGTGATTATGTGCATGCGGTTTTGGTAATTAGGCACAGTGGGAGCCAGACCAGGGAGGAGCGGGCTCGATCGCTGCTGGCCTCCAGCCATCTTTGGCTAGAATGACAGAAGAGCCGTCTGCCTATGTAAACAAAGCAGGGCACTCTTCTGTCAGAGAGGCAGGGAAAGATTGTGTGATTAAGCTAAGCTGAATCACTGATCTCTCTCTGCCCCTGTCCAACACATCCCCCAAAACAATTAGTAAGCACAAAAGGGAACACATTTAACCCCTTGATCACCCCCAGTGTTAACCCCTTCCCTGCCAGTGTCATGTATACAGTAACAGTGCATATTATTTAGCACTGATTACTGTATTAATGTCACTGGTCCCCAAAAAGTGTCAAAAATGTCAGTTAGGGGTCTGATCTGTCGGCCAAAATGTCACAGTCCTGATAAAAAATCCCTGATCACCACCATTACTAATAAAAAAAATAAATAAACAAAAAGTCCATAAATCTATACCATAGTTCGTAAACACTATAACTTTTGCGCAAACCAATTAATATACACTTTTTTGTGATTTTTACCAAAAATATGTAACAGAATACAAATTGGCCTAAAAAAAAATTAGATTTTTAAAAAAAATTTATTTGGAACGTTTTAGAGCAGAAAGTAGAAAATATTGGTGTTTTTTCAAAATTGCTCTTTTTTTGTTTATTGCGCAAAAACGAAAAATTGCAGAGGTGATCCAATACCACCAAAAGAAAGCTCTATTTGTGGGAAAAAATGACATAAATTGTATTTGGGTGCAGAATAGCACGATCGCGCAATTGTCAGTTAAATTATTGCAGTGCCAAATCGCAAGAAATGTCCTGGTCATTAAGGGGGTAAAACCTTCCGAAGCTGAAGTGGTTAATGCAGGGTGTATAAGGTGGGGAATTCTAGTTTTGGCCTGGGTGGTTTTCAGTCTGTTATCTAAGTGCTTCCCAACCTTATTAGTGTTAGAATAGTAGGTGAGTTTAAGTGAGCAGAGGTGTCTGTCATACTGTTCCATGAAAAGGTCTCTCAGTTTCCCTCCCAGATTGGCCAGGGATGCTGAAGTGGAATTATTGGGGAGCTTTTTGTTTTGGGATTCAAGGGAGTGAATCTCTGAGAGCAGAGTTTTCATCTTTAAAGTGTACTTTTTCTTTGCCCTGGCTCCTTGGTAGATACGAATTCCCCGGATGAAAGCCTTATTGCCATTCCAGAGAGTATAGGGATCCAAAATGGAGTAGTGTTATGTGAGAAAAAAGTCCCAGGAGAGCTGAGACACAAACTGTGACACTGTGATATCCTGTAACAATTTTACACTACATTGCCACAGAGGCGTTCTAGAAAGGGGATCCCACTCATCAATTACAATGGAGATAGCCGCATGGTCTGACCATGTACAATCATGAATAGAGGAGGATGATACCCTTTGGAGAAGCCATTGGTCAGTGACAAAAAATCAATACAAGAGTATGAGTGATGTCTGGTAACGAACGTGTTGTCCGTTTCTCAGGTGTGTTGACACTGCCAGACATCATGCATCCCTTCTCTGTGAAAGAGGTCAGGTGGAGACAGGTGTCTTCCTTTAGATGTCAAACTAGAGTCTAGGTGAGGGTCCATGGTAACAAAAAAATCCCCGTACATCCACAGATGACCGTATCTGACAGAGGAAATTCATTTGAAAATCTTGCGAAGAATCTGCAATTGATGTGTGTTGGGGGCATACCCGCCGCATAAATAGTAACACTGGTGTATGGCATGGAGTTGAGGTCCCCAGAAATGATAATATATCTACCCTCATCATCCACTATGGAAGTCTTGAGTTGGAAAGACACAGACTTACTTATAGCCAAGAGGGCCCCCGGTTCTTGTAGCCAAAAAGATGTGCGGGTAATCCCTGTGTAAACATTTGGGGTTTGCATCTTTGCAAAAATGTGTTTCCTGGATGCTGAGAATATCTGCCTTCATTGTAGATGCTTCTTTCCAGAGTGAGAACCTCTTAGCTGAGTAATAGAGACCCTTGACTTTGAGAGACAAGCATTTTAGTGGCATTGGAGGGGCATAGTAGATGGTTGGCGATGATTCAAAACCTGTAGGAGTTGGAGCCACCAGGGACAATGAGGGTACATATGGCCTAACGGAAGAGGGCTTGCACTGGAGAACCAACTAGAAAAGAGTGCAAAAAAGTGCAAAGAATTTGAAAAAGAGTAAACAACAAAAACAGTCTAAAAAAATTGCCTGTGTGGATAGCCACGCACAGAGATGTACAGACTGTGATGGTACTGAGCAGGGGGACAAAGAAGAAGAGAAATAAAAGGCCTGTTAGGGGCCAGGGATTGGGTTGTTGGGCAGACAAAGTAAATCAGGAACCTCCAGAAGCATTCAGTTAAGCAGATTGCTTGTGGAAAACCAATTGCCAATCCGGTTGCACAGGGTCAGGGCGTTCACGGTACCATTTGGCCAGTGGTGGGTCTGGTATGATGCCCCATTGCCTCAGGGAAAGCATACCCTCCTACAAGGTAGTGAGGCAAATAGGTACACCCGTGTGTGTGACTAATAGAGTTGCCGGATATTTCCACTTGTGTGGGATCTTGTGGTTCCGCAGAGCCTTAGTCACAGTCATTAGGTTTTTGCGGCACTGCGGGGTGTGCTGCGAAAGGTCGGGGATAAACTCCACAGAGGAATAGGGTTCAGGGAAGCAGCTCAGCTGATGGGTAGCAGAAACATGTTTTTGAAAGAGGACCTGTCATGCTTATTTCTATACAAGGGATGTTTACATTTCTTGTAATAGGAATGAAAATTATCCATTTTTTTTTTTTTTTAAAGGGACAGTGTATATATAAAAAATAAAAAGGAAAATAAATAACAAAATAAACATTTTTAAAGCGCCCCGTCCCTCTGTAAACGTGCAAGTCATGCCCACATATGTAAACGGAGTTCAAACCACGCATCTGAGGTAGCGCCGTGATCATTAGAGCGAGAGAAATAATACTAGCACAAAACCTCCTCTGTTACTCTAAAAAGGTAACTTGTAAAATTGTTTAAAGCGTCACCTATGGAAATTTTTAAGTATCACAGTTTGTCACCATTCCATTTTGAATTTTGAAGCATGACATTTAAGGTATTAATTTACTCGTGGTAACATCATCTTTCACATTATACAATAAAATTTGGCTAACTTTACTCTTTTCTTATTTTTTTATTTAAAAAGTTTATTTTTTCCCAAAAAAAGTTGTGTTTGTTAGACCGCTGTGCAAATACGGTGTGACATAAAGTACTGCAATGATCTCCATTTTATTCTCTGGGGCAGTGAAGGCGAACCTTGGCACCCCAAATGTTTTGGAACTACATTTCCCATTAAGCTCAAGTTGAGCATCGTGGGAATGTAGTTCCAAAACATCTGGGGTGCCAAGGTTCGCCATCACTGTTCTAGGGTTTCTGCTAAAAAAAATATATAATGTTTGGGGGTTTCAATTAGTTTTCTAGCAAAAAATGATACTGATTTTACCTTGTAAACAACAAATGTCAGAAATAGGCTTGGTTCTTAAATGGTTAATTGGATATTTCACAACTTGCACTACAGTAAATTTGCAACAATGTGCAGTTACACCAAGTTCAAAACAGCAATAAGCTTTTTAAAACTGCCATTGATGCATCAATTAAATTAAGGTATTATATCTGCAATTTTAAATTATGTCTGTAATCAAGTTTCACTGATATACTGTAGTGTGTATGTGTATATATATATATACACAGTATCTCACAAAAGTGAGTACACCCCTCACATTTTTGTAAATTCTTTATTATATCTTTTCATGTGACAACACTAATGAAATGACACTTTGCTACAAGGTAAGGTAGTGAGTGTACAGCCTGTATAACAGTGTAAATTTGCTGTCCCCTCAAAATAACTCAACACACAGCAATTTATGTCCAAACTGCTGGCAACAAAAGTGGACTCAAAGTGTCAATATTTTGTGTGGCCACCATTATTTTCCAGCACTGCCTTAACCCTCTTGGGCATGGAGTTCACCAGAGCTTCACAGCTTGGAGTCCTCTTCCACTCCTCTATGATGACATCACGGAGCTGGTGGATGTTAGAGACCTTGCGCTCCTCCACCTTCCATTTGAGGATGCCCCACAGATGCTCAATAGGGTTTAGGTCTGGACCCTCAGCTTATTTAGCAAGGCAGTGGTCATCTTGGAGGTGTGTTTGGGGTCATTATCATGTTGGAATACTGCCCTGCGGCCAGGTCTCCGAAAGGAGAGGATCATGCTCTGCTTTAGTATGTCACAGTACAAGTAGGCATTCATGGCTCCCCTAATGAACTGTAGCTCCCCAGTGCTGGCAGCACTCATGCAGTCCCAGACCATGACACTTGCACCACCATGCTTGACTGTAGGCAAGACACACTTGTCTTTGTACTCCTCACCTGGTTGCCACCACACACCATCTGAACCAAATAAGTTTATCTTGGTCTCATCAGACCACAGTCACATGACACCGGGGAGAGAAAATGGCTAATTGGGCCCAAATTGGACATTTTCACTTAGAGGTGTACTCACTTTTCTTGCCAGCGGTTTAGACATTAATGGCTGTGTGTTGAGTTATTTCGAGGGGACTGCAAATGTACACTGTTAAAAAAGCTGTACACTCTCTACTTTACATTGTAGCAAAGTGTCATTTCTTCAGTGTTGTTACATTAAAAGATATAATAAAATATTTACAAAAATGTGAGGGGTGTACTCACTTTTGTGAGATACTGTATATATATATATATATATATATATATATATATATATATGATTTAATTAATGTTCTACGCACCTTTTAATTATTGTAATTATCTGCAAATAGATGCATGCGTGAAGGTGTATGAATCACAGCGTGAAATGTTGTCAAGCTATAAATAGTGTGAAGCTGATTAGTACTTTACTTTAAGGTGACATGTATGAACTTCAGAGAATATGTATCATTCAGATGTATCGTATTTCTTAAATAAATACTAATAAAATAAAAGACTATGGCTTGAGTGAATCTACCCGAGTTTGATACGTTAAAGATTTATTGGGGGTTTGTTGATATCCATAAATCTTCAGTTTAGAAGTGAACCCCATTAAATTCTATACAGAGTGAATCTTAAAGCTAAAACTGCCCATTTTTAAGGCTAATGGGTAAGGTATTTTGAAGAAAAGGGAGCTGGGCAATGCCATGGGAGACAATTAACAAAACAAAGGAATTTTTGAAAAGTAACATACTGCAGGAATGCGACTGCAAGGATCACATGGAAAAAACATCACTCTTTTAGATGTCTTATTGCCAGAGGCATTTTTGCACTTTTTTCACATGTTAAAATGTTTTAAAACATTATATATTTCCTGAAAATAGGAGTGCTGTAAAAATTAATAATGACATTTGAAATTGTTTTATATAATTTTTTTAGAATGTTTTTCATGGGTACAATACAGGTAAATAAGGTATTTGAATGCAGTCTACATACATGAGAATAGGCAAACAAAAGTTCAGGTAATCTACAATCATGGAAAAATGAGTCACCATAGACAAGGCCAAAAGCAACAGGCATAATGATAGGTAAGAAAAATATTAGTCACTTATTATTGTATCCTGAAGCAACCAAAACATAAAACAAAGTAAAGGAAAGTAAAAGAGAATAATGGGGGGGGGGGGGGTAGGTTAGTCCAAAGTGGACAGGAGATAGACATAGCGGAAGAGAGAAATGGAAGACAGGGGTGAGTAAGAGGACATGAGAAAGCCAGAATAATAGTCAGTTTTTTTTTTTTTTAGGGAACAGCCAGAGGAACTGTCTTAAATGGGAGCTTCAAAGTGGGTCCAAGGATGCCACACCCATTTATAGGTAGCAAGACTATTATTCTCATTACTCAGTGTGGCCATAAGAACTTACATAAGTTTCACCTTTTGAATACTAGAGTGTAACTCAAGTGTGGTTAGTCCGTGGAGCTGCCATCAGTGGGATATAGACACGTAGGGTCAACTATCTGCCATCTGTAAGCATATTGAATGGTGGATGACCGAGCAAGTATATGTCTGGATCAGGTGTGAGTAGATTTGTAAGAGAAGGGATGCTACTTCTTGGCAGAATGGATGCATTCTGTATATATGGAACAGTGTCCTTGAGTTCCAGCAATAATCCAGGATGTTAGGTTTGAGAGTATGTAGAAAGACAGGGGTGTGATACCAATGATAGCAAATCTTGTATTGGTTCTCTTTGCAGGTTATAAAAAGAGGAGTGCCCCATTTCAGTGGTGTAACCTCTCTTTTTAAAAGTCTGTTTCCATTATATTATAAAGTTGTGCTTTGTGTGTGTTTCAGGGCTTGGGGTTATCAGAAGTTTGAAGGTGTTGTGGATCTGGTCTGTGAATGTCACACCTGTAATGTAAGGCTTTTCAAAGGAGAGCATAGCAGAGAATTACAGTGGACTACAGTGGAACTTTTCAATCTATGACCATTTATTGTAGAAGTACAAAGTAGACCAGAACATCACTGGTCTGAAATGGGATGCATAGAAATAGATTAGCTCAGTGTAAAACGATTTACTAAGAAAACCTAAAAATATTAAATGCACTCACATTCAATGATCGTATTACAGGCACGTCAAGGAAGTCTAGTCACCTCTCCTGGTCGGTGATTCAATGACCCATGGAGCAGGACTGCAGGCTGTCAAACTCAAGGCTGCATCAACTCAGAGAGCAACCGACACACCACCAGGTGTACAGGGCTCAGAACGCATGCCCAGTGTAACACACAGATGTGGAAGAAACCTCTAACTGGAGAGGAAGAGACGAATGTGGTTGCTAAGACAACGTGTTTCGGAGGTGTGTTCCTTTTTTCTCAAGTCCAATTAACCCTAGGCAGAGCTAAATATTATTTTGAGACCCATGAGCCACCTCCTCCACACACCTTAAGGGGCATCCAACCCAAACCTAAGAGGCAAGCTAGAGGCAATCTCTTAACAATGCAAACGGTGGACATTAAAGCAACCTATACCTCAAATTTAATTACATGATACAAACATAATAGTCAGAAATGAGTAATTTAAACATCTCTTTAAAACCATGCAACTAATCATAAGAAAAGAATTAAAGATTAAATATTAAAATTAAAAATTCAAAACCACTTCCATTCACAGAATCATTAAACAAATACAATGTGTGTATTTATATAGACAGTATCTCACAAAAGTGAGTACACCCCACACATTTTTGTTAATATTTTATGATATTTTTTCATGTGACAACACTGAAGAAATTACACTTTGCTACAATGTAAAGTAGTGTGTGTACAGCTTGTATAACAGTGTAAATCTGCTGTCCCCTCAAAATAGCTCAACACAGCCATTCATGTCTAAACTGCAGGCAACAAACGTAAGTACATCCCTAAGTTAAAATGTCCAAATTGGGCCCAAAGTGTCAATATTTTGTGTGGCCACCATTATTTTCCAGCACTGCCTTAACCCTCTTGGGCATCAAGTTCACCAGAGCTTCACAGCTTGCCACTGGAGTCCTCTTCCACTCCTCTATGATGACATCACGGAGCTGGTGGATGTTAGAGACCTTGCGCTCCTCCACCTTCCGCTTGAGGATGCCCTACAGATGCTCAACAGGGTTTAGGTCTGGAGACATGCTTGGCCAGTCCATTCATTTTACCCTCATCTTCTTTAGCAATGCAGTGGTTGTCTTGAAGGTGTATTTGGGGTCGTTATTATGTTGGAATACTGCCCTGTAGCCCAGTCTCCGAAGGGAGGGGATCATGCCCTGCTTCAGTATATCATAGTACATGTTGGCATTCATGGTTCCCTCAATGAACTGTAGCTCCCCAGTGCCGGCAGCACTCATGCAGCCCCAGACCAGGACATTCCAACCAGTATGCTTGACTGTAGGCAAGACACACTTGTCTTTGTACTCCTCATCTGGTTGCCTCCACACACGCTTGACACCATCTGAAGCAATACATTTTTCTTGGTCTCATCAGACCAAAGGACATGGTTCCAGTAATCTGAACAAGACACTTTTAAGGCATTAAAAACCTTTGTTGCCCTATATAAAGCGAACTATCTGAGACTAAACCTTTTGCAGGTGGGGTTTCTGAATTTGAATTGGAAAGGATCGAAACAGATAGAGTATCCTGGGTAATAGGGTAATTTTAATGGAATTAACCCTACCCAGCCATGAAAGATCCCATCGTGCCCAATGAAGTCTTCACCCAACATTTTGTAGAGGGGAGGGTAATTAACGTTGGAAAGCTAATCAATGATAGCTGCCAGGTTGACATCCAAATAGGGTAAAGATGTGGAATTCGAAGCAAACGAGAAATGGTTCTTGAGGCATTTGACCAGGTGAGTAGGGGTATTAACGTTTAACACAATGGATTTGTCCATGTTAACATGTAGTCTGGAAGCCCTCCCAAAATCTTGTAGGCGTTTGAAGATGTCCGGGGTAAAAATGAGGGGGGAAGTGACAAAGAGAAGCAGATCATCCACAAATAGGGCACATTAGTGGATACAAGGTCCACATTTTACCCCATGTATGTCAGGGTGATTCCTGATCGCTATGGCCAGGGTTTAGATTGCAATAGCGAAAATTATGGGGGATAGGGAGCATCCCTTTCTGGTTCCTTTGTATATCGGAAAGGGGTCTGAGTATGGTCCTTGTAGTTTAACCTGGGCCCTCAGGTTGGTATATAGAGTCTGTAGGATCTTTAGAAAATATGGGCCAAACCCCCATCTATCCAAGACTTCAAACAGGTAAGTCCAGTCTACCATATCAAAGGCTTTTTGTAGGTCTACCAAAAGTAAGAACACTATCTGGTGAGCTCCTCCTTCCCATCTCTCAGGCAAAAGTGAAATTACATCTACTGCTATACGTATTTGATCCGGTCCCTATTTACCCAGCATGAATCCCACCTGGCCTTTATGTACCTATCAGCTTAAGAATACAGACAGTCTGTTTGCCATGATTTTGGTTAATATTTTGAGATCGTTGTTAATTAGGGATATAGGCCTGTAATTGCTCACTTCCGAATGATCTTTGCCCGGTTTGGGGATGATGGATAACTAGACCAAATCAGCAGCATCATCCAGGATGCAGCCCCCCCCCCCCGATGGGAATTTTAAGCGTGTCAATATATGGAGTGAGAGTAGATATGTAGTACCACCCCCCTGTTTAGCCCATTCTAGAGGGGGACCCTTCCCTGGGGAACAAAAGCTAATAAGGGGGCAAAAGAAATTTCCTCTCCCACCCCCCCATATCCTGGTGGACTACCACCCAGAAGCCAGGGAAGAGATGCCCCCAACTGAGGAGCATCCCCACCAAAGTCCCTGACCACAGGTCCTAAAATGCAAAACTGGGAAACTAGCCTTATTCAATCTCGAAGGCTTGCACCTATCTAATATTAAATAACAGCAAAACACTGAATTGGAAAAATTCCACGCCTAGGAGGACCAGAGAGGTCAACCCTCCCCCCCCACCTCCACCTCCACTCCCGAGCCTCCCTGACATGGGCTGACATGGAACAAGGATCAAACGGAGGGACAGGAGTTACAAAATTGTCCCTACACCTGTAAGGCCCAAAAAAAGAAAAAACAGGAATTCCCCTAAGGAACAGTCAGTCAATCAAGTAGAAATTTGAGTTTCCTGGAAAGAATACCTGATCCTCAAGGTGGATGAGAGTAGCTAGATCTTTTTGGTTGCTATTTTTGCCAGACGGAAGTAATTGGGTTTGGCAGTGAGGGGCGTTTAGCGGAGCCAGAGTTCTTATGATGTGATGTTGATGGTGGATCAAGCAAGATCAGACCCAACTGTAGCAACAGACATTCCCCATCGTGGAGTGAAGAAAATTCATGCATTTTATTCTTGAATGTGAAGCTTAGACGGAATGAGATTTGGCCTTATATAGCCGACGTGGCAGGGCTGGCTTCTGGGTCCCTCAAAGGTGTTACCAGGAGGTCATCCAGCATTCTCCCTAGGAGCAATTCAGTGGAAGCTGGAGATAGCAGGGTTGTGTGGTGTGTACTCTCAGTTGGGATACCCATGCCACATTTACACACAGTGTAAGGCTCCATTCACACCTTGGCATTCCAGATCGCAGGCGGAATTGCCGCAAACTGCAGGACATGCTTGTAATCCCATTAATTGTGGGACAACAGGCATCCTGCGATTCTGTTTTTGCGATTTTGACACGATTTTTCGACATCTGATGTCACGAATGGTGATGTGAAAAATACAAAAAGAATCACCTGACACGTTTCAGTAAGGGGTTTTTTCTTCAGGGGTGAATGATGGTCGAACACAGTCTTCTTGAGGTAAAAACATATAAACGTGTATAAGGGACCAAGATCATTGCAGTTTACAGAATCTTTGCAGGTAGCCATCTTTGTTTTTTGCACGCACATGCTATTTATGAAGAGAGTGGTTTTACAACAGCCAAGTAGCATTAAAAACCAACAGTAGCATCCATCCAAACAATAGTGAGACACTCCACCCAATTGCCCATATATAAAATCAGGACGAGAACCATTGAAAGCCAGTGGCAGTCACCAGTAGCCATTATAGGCCTGATGATGAACAATGAAAAAAGAAAAAAAAATGTAGTAAAAAAAGGAAACGAGATATTATACAAACTACTACTGGTATTGCAGAGCAGTCAAAAAAGTTTTTTTTTTTTTTTTTTTTTTTTTACAAAAATGATCATTAACTGTGTAATATTGACAGTGGATACATAGAGATCTGCAAAATTGCATAAATGGGTGTAATGGTATATATGATATATATTTATGGTTATATATATTTAGGAAATGCATTTTCCTAGATAGGCATCCCATATAGAGAAACTACCCACATTGCCATATCAATACTATGTATTGTGTTCAAGTAAAGTTGTCAGATCACACTATGGGTTACTGGTAGTAAACCTGATCCAACCACCGTGGGTCATGACAAGTATAGGGCAAAGTTGGTATTCCATACATGCATGTAAAGCAGAGAGAGGCTCTACATACAAAAATTTAGGGCTCTATAGTTTTGGACATACCAAGCAAATATACAGATGGGGAACATGGGGTGTCCAGGCTGGAATGGCCTTGTCTTTTGTGCCTCCAAATGGACAAAGCCATTTAGGGAAGTAATGGCTGGGTCCATGCCTAAAAGGTGCCAGTATTTATTGATAATGTTTCTAATCTGTGAATGCTAGTTGCAGTATTGAATAATAATGTGATTTGTATCCTGAGATTTCAGTTTACAGGAGTCGTATAGTAAACTATGAAAGTCCTGCTTGTAGCTAGTTTACATGTTTCTTTTTCAGGCAGGTGACAGATTAGCCCCTTGCTAACAGTCTTAAGAGTAGGGGGGTCAGCCTGTCAGTGCTTTAGACACCTTCACTGGAATTAAGGGACCAAGCCCAACCCCTGTAAAACAACCACACATCATAATCCCCCTGCACCAAATGATTTGGACCAGTGCACAAATAAAGTCTATAAAGACATGGATGAGCCGAGTTTGGGGTAGAGGAACTTAACTGGTCTGCACAGAGTCCTGACATCAACGCAATAGAACACCTTTGGGATGAATTAGAGTGGAGCCAGGCCTTTTCGTCCACATCAGTGCCGGACCTTGACAAATGCGCTTCTGGAAGAATGGTCAAAAATTCCTATAGAGTTGAAGCTGTTATAGCTGCACAGGATAGGCGAACACAATATTAAAATTAATATTATATGAACTAAAACTGGGATGCCATTAAAGTTCATGTGGGTGTAAAGGCAGGTGTCCCAATACTTTTGGTAATATAGTGTATATTATATATAAAAGAAGAGAGAATCAGCGCTAGATTTCTAAAATTGCTCGACCATAGATAAATAGTAGTTAATAAAAAGATGTATCCAATATATATCCAATGTATATATATTATATATACCATTACACTGTTAATGATCATCTTATTACAATATTACACAGTTAATGATCATTTTTGTAAAAAAAAAAAAAAAGAAAATAAAAAACTTTTTTTTACTGCTCTGCAATACATATAGATGTTGTAGGAATTTGTACTATACCTAGTTTCATTTTTACTACATTTTTTTTCTTTTTTCTTTGTTCCTCATCAGGCCTATGATGGCTACTGGTGACTGCCTCTGGTGTGCCTTTTAATGGTTCTTGTCCTGATTTTCTATATGGGCAATTGGTTGGAGTGTCTCCCTGCCATTTGTATAGTTACTACTGTATGTTTTTAATGCTACTTGGCTGTTGTACAAGCACTTTCTTCCTAAATAGCATATGAGTGCAAAAAACAAAACAAAGATGGCGGTCTGCAATGATTCTGTAAACTGTAATGATGCTTATACATGTTCATATGTTTTACCTCTTGAAGTGACTGTGTTCTACCATAGTGTCAGAGATGTATAGTAACTAAGTAGAACTACTTCACTACTGTACTTAAGTACCTAAATGCGGTATCTGTACTTTCCTAGAGTAGAATTTTTTTCTCCTACTTCCACTTTTACTTCACTACATTTTTTTCAATGATTTCAATACTTCTACTCCGATATTTTTTTTTTGTGCTGCATAGTTACTCGTTACAATTATAAAAATTACCACTGCCAGAACAGTAGATGGCAGGTTTTATGAAGCTCAAAACGTGTATTATCAGCGCATACGAAAATACAAGCTACTCTATGTATAAATAAAAGCTGCATTTGAAATAATAAAAAACAATATGATGTTCAAACTTTTGACTTCTTTCTTTAATAACTACATAACACAGTACTTGTACTTTTACTTTCAGTACTTGAGTAGCAATTGTTTTTAAAACTACTGGTACTTTTACTTTCAGTACTTGAGTAGCAAATTTTTTAAAAAAACTACTTGCAATACTTAAGTACAAAAAATGTTGAATACTTTAGTACTTCTACTCAAGTCACTTTTTGATCGAGCACTTACACTTCTACTCAATTCACTTTTTGATCGAACACTTGTACTCAAGTATGGGTTTCGAGTACTTTATACAACTCTGCATCGTGTACCCCTGAAGAACCCTTTTTTGAGACTTACCAGATGATTCTGTTTTGTTTGTTCACACCATCATTTGTGTCATCAACAGTATTATTTAGAGCATTGCACACTTTAAAAATTTGGATGAATTGATATTACACCAGTCAAGAAATTGTGTTTTAATTTAATTTTATAAAAAAAATGTTAATTGTAATTTTACTGCTTAGTTCTTGCTGATTAACTATTGCTAATGTAAATGTAATGTTGGGCCCCAAAAGTCTCATTAGGGTTTTTTTTTTCCTTGTCCAGTTCTCAGTTTTAGAGCTGGCAGGGGACATATGCAGTATTAGATGGGTGCTGCATCCACCTAGGTAAGTATGGTTCTGAAATAAAAAGAAAATCCATACTTCTCTTTTAACCAATCTTCCCTTCATGCAATCTTGTGGTACCTTTGTAGCCAGAATATTTTGATAAATACACTTGAGGTATATATTTGAGGTTTCATTATGAAAATAAATTGAGTAATGTATTCCATGGGAAAATGCTGTTTGTAATGTTTCCATAAAACAAACAAATATTTAATTTCACTCCAATTCTTGCTAGAATTGTGCATATCCCCACATCTTTACATTGCACCATGTTTTCCCCTGTGGGTCACTTTCTGAACTAAACTATAAACTACTGCATGTCACATTTATCCTCATCCTTCATTACTACATGACACAGGTCAAGGGCAGGGTTGTAAGGAAAATACATCAATGATAGCTTCCAGCTCACTTTAAAAGATGAAATATTGGGACAGCAGACAATCATTCTAACATGTTTTAGCTCAAAAAGATATTTATTGGAGGCTGCAATAAGAACCTGAAATTGGATGCCTGAAATAGCTTATAAGTGGAACTGCCAGAATTTCCTTTTTTTGGACTGGTGAAACAGTAACAAAAACAGTGATTGCCTTAGACAGTGAATTCCCTTTGTTATTTATTTATTTATTTATTTATTTATTTATTTATTTATTTTTAATGCTGCCCGCATTAATTATCCTGTTTGAACAGCATCCAATGTGTCACATTGTGTCAGGGTGTCTCCAAAACAGAAAGTGAAGGGAAATGTTTCTGAGGACACAAACAGGAATTGAAGCCTGCCAGAGGATCTAGTCCGTACCTTCTACCCAAATTGAAAAAATATACACATTTTGGCTGGATTTAGGCTTTAAACACCTAACTGCTTTCTGCCCGCCTACAGCTACAGGCTACCCATACTTCATTGCCTGTTTTTGGGTGCG
Source organism: Pelophylax lessonae (assembly GCF_965119305.1). Classification (NCBI taxonomy): domain Eukaryota; kingdom Metazoa; phylum Chordata; class Amphibia; order Anura; family Ranidae; genus Pelophylax; species Pelophylax lessonae. The sequence goes on from NC_138772.1 coordinate 406,350,799, forward strand.
CATGTGCATGGTTGTCGCTAATGATTTTGGCTGTGAACCTGCTGATTGGCTGTTTGTAAACACAGACACGGGATCTAGTCGGTTCTTCTCTCCATGAGCCGTTCAGGGAGTAAAGAAAGTCAGGTACTATGTGTGTAAAAGCAGCACATACACACTGGCATACACTTCTTAGGCACATTGAAGTCTTTTATTGCCCTCTCACCAGTGTCATTAGTACAGTGTACAGCATTTATCACTGATCACTGTATTACTGAAACTAGCATTAAAGTCAGTTAGCGTCCCTCCTCCCTCCCAGCCAGTGTCAGCTAGTGCTAGACCGCCCACCACATTATCACAGTCACACTATAAATCACTGATCACCGCCATTACTAGTATAGTGCCGGTAGGGATCAGTATCTTGATCATGAACAACACAACACATACTAGTGTTCCCAATAGTAGAGTGTCCCTAAAAATTCAGCATGGGATCAGCCCTAATTACTGCCAGAACTTGCATTTAATACCCTCCCAGCCCTAAGAAATGCGGGGTCAGTATAATTTTTCTGATTACTGCCACCCCTGATACATTGTCCACAAAACCACATTGTTAGCAAAATCAGGCCTGATCTCTTCTAGCACTAGCAGCTAATTTTATTTCTAGTGTGCAGGCAGTCCCTGGTTGCTAGCCAGGAGCTCTATTTCCCATAGTTGCCATGAGGTACCTGTAAATTTAGTTCTCAAAATGTATAAAAAAGGTACACCAGTGAGGAGGCCTACAGGATTGTGAGCATGACAGATGAGAGCGAAGGGGAAGCCTCAGTATCGGAATCAGGCTCAGAATATGAGCATGTTGAAAGCAGCCGCACTCTGACAGCTAGCCCTGGTGATGGTGAAGAAGTCCCAGCTAAAACCAGTCATACCTACCCCATGTTGCTAAAGTGTTACTAATGCATAATTATGCTTTTATGCAGTAGGGCACAAGTGATAGCATTGCACTACCTTTCACTAATCTGGTAAGCACAATCGGCATAGTACATCCTGGCCTTTTGGACACCAGCATTGCAGTACTTCATGGTGAAGTGGCGAGCATCAGCAGTGCAGTACAAGCTGGTGAGGTTGCTAGCCCTAGTAAAGTAATGTAACCGCAGCCACCAAGAATTTGAGCACAGGCCTATAGAGCCCATAGTAGCCTTCCAGAGCTGCTTGCAAACCCTAATTGGCTGCCCCCAGATTCAGCAGCACCCTTTATCCTTTCATTCACCGCCCAGCTCGGGGCTCAGGTGGAAACAGTGAACTTAACAACACCAAAGACCTCTACAATTTATTTGTGGACCAATGTAATGTTTATGCCAAACAGTACATTGCCACCAACCTAAAATAATACCTTGCCAAGCCATTTGGGTGGAAACCTATCACAGTTTCCTAATTTAAAACTTTTTTAGGCCTAACCCTTAGCACAGGCATTACAAAAAAGAATGAATTGAGGTCAAATTGATCCACAGACCCGATTCATCACAAGCCCATGTTCTCTGCTGCAATGGCCAGGCAGTGAAATGAGACAATAATGTGTTTAATGCATTTCAGAGTCAATATCCTCTGTCACCCCCCCCCGGGTTACCCTGACTATTATTGGCTCCACAAAATTTGGCTGCTCATAAACTTCCTGTCCCAGAAATTTTCAGATGTATATACACTCCAGCAAAACATCTGCATAGACGAGTCCCTTGTACATTTACCTGGCAGGCTTGCAATTACGCAATATCTCCCCAGCCAGCTTGCCAGATATAGGGTCAAACTGTATAAGCTCTCTTAGAGGCCCACAGGCTATACATACCACTTCAGAATTCATGAGGGAAAAGACAGTCAACTGGAACTCCCCAGATGTTCAGATTACATGGGGAGAAGTGGTAGGATAGTATGGGACTTGTTGTCATCCTTGTTCAATATGGGGTACTATTTGCATGTGGACAACACTTATGCATGCAGGACACTTTTTAGACATTTTGCTAATTAAAGAAATAGGTTGCTGTAGCTTCATGCAATCTAATCACAGGGGCTACCCCTAACGGCTCGTTAGCACACCACGTAGAAAGGGGGAGAAAGCCTGCTTGTGCAGTGAAGAACTACTCGCATTAAAATGAAAGGAAAAATGTGATGTATTCAACTTGTCTTCCATTCACCCAGACATGAAAGTCCAAATATACAAGTCATCTGGTGTTGTTAAAAAGCCTCTGGGTCCACAACTATAAGCTAAAATGGGAGATGTAGACTTCAATGACCAAATGATTAAGCCATATTTAGCCATCAGCAGAGTTAGACACTGTACAAAAAAAAGTGTCTTCAATTGGCTCCATATAATTCTTTTGGTATTTACAAAGCTACTGGAAGAACTAGATCCTTCCTAAAATTTCAGGAAGCAATCATCACAGCTCTTTTGAATCCAGAAGGTGATGTGGCCCAAATCTCGATGCAGTTAGCTACATGAAAGGCATTTTCCAGATGTCCACCAACCTAGCCTAACACAAAAGTCACACCCAAAAAGATGTTGTGTCTGTGGTAACACCATTTTTTTGTCTCTCTTGTCTGGGCCAACCTAGCTGTCCTCCGTATCAAGAACTGCATCGATCGCTACCACACACTAGTGGACTATTAGTCTAGGGCAGTGTTTCTCAACCTTTTTTTTCAGTTAAGGCACCCTTTAAAATTATAGACAATCTCAAGGCACACTTTAAAATTATGGACAGTCTCAAGGCACCCCATTCTAAAATGTGAAAAACTATTCTAATACTTTTACATGATGCAGCAACATCCACATGTAGGACACCCAAAGTTAGAGGTGATTTATTCTTCCAAAGCATATACACTTCTGCACTTTTTTTTTGTTTCTCTTCTCCCTCAATTTAGTTGTTAGGATGCCAGGGTCTAGTCATAATTGTGCATAATGAAACCCATGGCTTTGTGTAACTAAAGGGCAGGCTTGATCCACAATTTTGCAAACCCTAATTGGCTGCCCCCTGGTTGAAAAAGACTGGTCTGGAGTACAGCACAGTACAGTCTAGGATACACCATGGCACACAATATTGCACAGGAATGGTCTCTAAAGATGTTAGATAGTAACGTCAGGAACGGTCTATCACATTTTGAGAGACCCAAAAATCATAAGCTGGAAAGGTTATTGTTCTGAGAAGTTAGGTTACAAAAAAAGTTAAAAAATAAAAAAGTTTTAAAAAAAAGTTGTTTTATTGAGGTGATATTATATAGATAGTGTGTGTATAATTGTTAACTGCTATTGTTTGCCTTGTAGGAACACCAATCAGCTGCAGCACTGATCTATGTATTCTGACAGCAGCAGGTCAGTGATTGCAGCGGATGGATATGGATATTTCTGGCAAAGATTTCTTCATCCACATCAATCGTAATATGGGCTGAACAAAAAAGAAGAACATTACATATATGCCCAACTTCAGAAGAGTGGGTGGATGTGTGGCAGAAGCTTCCAATGGTGGGCACACATGTAATGTTTTTAGAGGCTCTCAAATGCCAGGACAGTTTTAACACCCCCCAAATGACCCCTTTTTGGAAATAAGACACCCCACGGCACTTGTTAAGAGACTAGTTGAGTCGATGGAAGATTTTATTTTTTGCAACAAATTTTTGGAAAATGGCAAAAAAATATATTTTTTTTTTACACAAAGTTGTCACTTTAATGAGATATTGCTCACACATTCTTCCACTTCTCCTGAGTATTAGGATACCGCATGTGTGAGATTTGATGGCAGCCTAGCTATGTACAGGGCCCAAAATCCAATGACCACCTTTAGGCTTTCAATGGGCGTTAATTACGCATAGAATTTCCTAAATTCCTATCATATTTTTTGAGGCCCAAAAATACCAGGACAGTCTAAATACGCCACAAATTACCCATGTTTGTAAAGTAGACATCTCAAGGTATAGATAGTTAAGTTGAGCCTTTGGAAGATACTTTTTTTGCCACAAGTGTTTGGAAAATGAAAAAAAAAAAATAAACAATTAAAGTTGTGACTTTACTGAGATTTTTCTCACACACCTCATGGGTTTAGGTGTCATTACACCCCAAAACAAATTCTGCTACGTCTCCTGAGTATGAGGATACCACATGTGGGAGACTTTTGGGGAGTTTATCAATGTATGGGTGCCCAAAGTCTAATGAGCACCTTTAGACTTTTAAAGGGCATAACTTGCACACTTGATTTCCTGACTACCTATGATAGTTTTGAAAGCCCTAAAATACCAAGATAGTACAAACACCCCCAAATGACCCCTTTTAAGTAGACACTTCCTGACACTGCAATGTATTTGCTAAGAGGCATGGCAAGTATTTTTCAAAACTCATTTGTTGCCACAGGTTTTTGAAAAATGAAGAAAGAAAATGAAAATATATTTTCTTTTCTTTTTTTCTTTTTTCATTTTTCAAATCTTTGTAACCAAAAATTAGATTGGCAAAATACTCACCATGCCTCTTAGCAAATACCTTGGAGTGTCTACTTTCCAAAAAGGCATAATTTGGGGGTTGTTTGTACTATCAAATACAAGGCCACATGCCCTCAACCAACCCAGAGATGCCCCTGACAAAGCATTGGGCCTCTTCTCCACAACCCTTGATGGTTGTAGGGTCTGCAAGTGGGAGGAAGCTGAAAGCCCCCTTTATTAATGAGGTATAAACCCCCATGTAAAGTATATTGTTTCTCCGCGAATTCACACAAAAAAAGAAATGATAAATAAAGATGCTTAGACAGTTTTTTTACAAGTCCCTTTAAAGAAACAAAAAGTCCCATGATGTATATGATGTATATCTATCATCAAACACATTACCCAGCAATGCAGATCCAAACTTAATCACGATCATGAATTGTGGCCGACGCGTAACCAAAGAAAAACAGTTTATGGACATGTCAAATCCTGTCACTGACTAGCATCTTCAGAGCCCCACTGTTAAAAGTAATCAAAGAGGCATGGTCTCCCAGGGGACATCTTTGAACAAATACATAGTCAACGGTTCCAAGCCAGTAAATTAATGAAGCTGGGTAATGTCACTGGTTGCTAAGGATGCTGTGAGTGCTGGCACACACTATCTCCTTAGCAACTATTGACTGAAAGAAAAAACCTGTAGAAATCCCACTACTATATATGATGTTCAGCTCCTGCTGAGCTCACTATAAGTTCAGCATTGAAAGGAATACCTGAACAGAGAAATTTCAGTCCAAACTTGTGTTCAGACAGTACCCTGAGCTCATCATTACTTGACACTACCTAGACAGGACTTTGGGTAAAACTAGAAATCGACCAATTATCGGCAAATATATCAAGGGCCGATATGGACTTTCCCCAATATATCGCAATCGGCTATTTATTTACCAATATTGCCGATATTTCAGAGAAAGTGCTTGTACTGGGGTGATGCCTGCAGCTAGAGGCATCACCCCAGTACCGGTGTCCATAGCCGACGGTCAGCTGTCCTGTAATGACAACCGATGCGGCTGAGAGGCTGTCATTCCCCCGTCCCGCCCCCTTATGTGGCTCACCCGGGTCTCCCATCCTACCGGGAGACTTGGGAATCCTACCTTCACCGCCGCTATCTGACCTGGGTCTCCATTTCTTTGAATTCGGCGCCGCTGCGAAGTATGACATGACATCACTTCCGGGTACTGACGGCGCGGAATTAAAAAAACGTACAGCATTCAAAACAGCCAAACTTGGAGTTTTGAATGCTTAAGTGCAGAGAAGGGGTTTGGGGTCTTTTAGACCCCCAGATCCCTCCACCACAGTACCTGTAGACATAAAAAAAAAAAAAAAAAATGTAATGTCCGAAAATATCGGCAGAACAAAAAAGGATATCGGTTGATCACTAGTCAAAACCAATAGGATCCCAAAAAAATCCAGACCAACAGAGCTGTTATCAATTCTATTCTATGCAAATAAGGGCACATAACAGAAAGGATAACATAACTTTACCATAGTAAGTGTTAGAAAACTTACAAGAATTTTTAACGAACCTAGCATTTCATTTAGACAGATTTGTACACACAATATATCAAATATGAAACAATGTGATACAGCATTTTAAGTCCATTGCAATAAATAGTGTTAAAACAACTGTTCAAATGCATGGTTGAACATAGGAGGATTAACTACCCATAACAGATTTTAACCCCTTACTGCCGACTGAACGCAAATATGCAGCCTTGGCTTAAAGGGTTTGTACCGGGGTGATGCCTGCCGCTAGAGACATCACCCCGGTACCGTTTTTAGAGACGGTGGTCGGCTTTCTTGTAATAACAGACTAATGCAGCTAATCAATCTCTGTTGTTACAAGGTGCGGGAGTGGATGTCCTCCCCTTCAGCTGCCTATTGCTGCTCGCCTGGATCTCCCATCCCACCAGGAGGCCTGAGTGACCAGCCGAGATGTCCGCCAGCTGGCCGAAGACCAAAACAAAGCTGGATTTGACATCACTTCTAGTTACTGAAGTCTTAAAGGCTCCAGATTTAAAAAAAAAAAACAGTATTCAAAACAGCCAAACTTGGCATTTTAAATGCTTTTAAGTGTAAAGGAGAGATTTGGGTTCTTTTAGACCCTAGATCCCTCCATTAAAGAGTACCTGTCGCTGCCTAATACTATCACAAGGGATGTTTACATTCAAAGTGCCCCATCCCTCCATGCTGGCATGCAGAAGCAAATTAATATGTAGGTCGGACTCCTCTGTAACTCTAAACAGGTAACTAATAACATTTTTTAAAGCATCGCCTATGGAGATTTTTAAGTATCGTAGTTTGTTACCATTCCACGAGTGTGCACAATTTCAAAGCATGACATGTTAAGTCTCTTTTTACTAGGCATAACATTATCTTTCACATTATACAAAAAAAAATTGGGCTAACTTTACTGTTTTTTTTTTTTTTTCATTCATGAAAGTTGCATTTGAATGACAGCTGCAGCTGACTGAACAAAATTGGGGTTCCGTGGCATTTTGCCACATCCAAGATGGGCGCCGCTACCTGCTTTTCCTGGAAGGTTGGAAATAGCAGAGATTGTGCAACCGCAAAGATACAAGCGGGCAATCAAAGTTCTGTTGCCATTCGCCAGCACATACTTATGTGAAACTGGATTCTCGCTTTACTCTGCAACAAAAACAAAGTATCAAAATCGACTTGACGCAAAACTGCAGACATGAGAATACAATTGTCAACAATTAAACCAGAAATAAAAAGAATTTGCCAGCAAAAGAGAACATTACACTCTGCTCATTGAAAGGTTTGCGCTGCGCTACTCTACAGCACACTTTTTTTTGTTGGGGTTACAACGTTTTTCTATACCTTGTCAAAGGGTTCCAATGGGAAAATTAATTGGGAAACCCTGCTCTAGGGTCTCTGCTAAAAAATATATATAGTGTTTGGGGGTTCTAAGTAATTTTCTAGAAAAAAAATACTGATTTTAACTTGTAAGCAACAAATGTCAGAAAAAGGCTTAGGCATGAAGGGGTTAAACTGGAAAAATCTTTATTATCAGAAGAACTGAAAACAAAATTCACTTGGATGATGGTGAAACATTTTGAGAGCAATTGGCAAGTGCAAAAGGTGTTTGAATTACTGCCACTATTTGCTATTACTTTTTTATTTTTTGCATTGAGAAAGATGACTGGGTTTAGGGGGAAATTGATTTGTAATGATAGATCTAATTTAAAACAGAATTTTAAAACTTAAGGCTTGTTATTTATATACCTAATAATGTGTATGTATTTGTATGTAGCTATGAAAGAGTTAGATATTACATTGTAGCTAAAAAAAAAAAAAAAAAAAACATTGCAAAAAAAAATCAAAGCAAAGTAAGCCAATATTTTATCTGAATTCACAATAAAAGTCAAAATGATTTAGCGAATTGATAGCTTTGGGAGAACAGTTTGTAGAAGGTAGATAACTAGTTTAATTCTTGTTAAGGTCATAAAGATATTGATCTATGACAGTCAGAAGACTACAGCGGCAGTAGAAGATGGAAAAACTCTTAGCAGGCAAGAAAAGTTAGACAAACAAAAAGGTGTTACACAGAGGAAGCAGATTGCCATTTCTTTCTCATAAGAGGGAAACGTCATATTTTAAAAGACTTCAAAACATTGTACTTTTCCATTTCAATGATTTGTTTTTCAGAATGGAACAAAGTAGAATATACAGGAGGTTGCATGGCATAGTACAAGTGTAAATTTACAACAATAAAGGCTTATATATGTATTAAAATGTGAAAATGAGTGGCAATTACAGCAAGTGTGGTCCCACAACACAGGTACATGGAGATGTAATGGGTATGCTGCCAGTGTAACAGATATCAGACAAAGGCATAAACAACACCCCAATTCCAGACTAGGAACAGAACAACTGAGAGATTTTATGGGCAGTAGTAACCTGAAGTGTGTACCCGCAACATATATGGGGCTATTTCTATACACTTCCCTATTTATTTAATTTAATTTCTACAATATAAACATTTAAGTACCAAGTATGTTGACTTCTCTTGTTTTTCAGGTATTCTGGTTAACCCAACCACATTTTGGCATAGTTGAAAAAATATAGAAATTCCATCCTCAACTATGGGTTTTGGTGGTGTGGACTACAGAGACATATAACAAGGAAGTGCAGATGAGGACATACAAGCCTCATCCATGCCTGCCATTAAACTAGAAGCTCCTGGGGCAGTGGGATAACCTGCAGGAACTACTTCATCTTGTCCCAGGCTTAACACTAAGATGATCTCTTCCTACCCAGTGGCATCCACAATTTTGAATGACACCAGGCCTGAGGTGAATAATATGAAATATACTTTCTACTAGCAACATTTTGGACAAGAACCATCTTGGCTCACCTTAAGCAGCTAAAAATCTATTTTTTTCCTCTGAAAGTCACCTGGATATCCATTCAAGTGTTTGATCAGCCAATAATTAGTTTGAGGTGGTGGTGACCCATGGCTCAGCCTTAGTGGATGTCCTGGAATTCCTGAACATGAATGCCCTCCGGGAGTTGGATTTAGAATAACTACTATGGGAAGCTACACTACATCTAACAATGCAAATAAGCGATTGGAGGGAAAAAACCCAACTCCAGATTCTGATCAATGCTTATCAAGACCAACAGTTTCTTGCAATGAAGATGGGGCTTGTGCAGTTGTGTCTTGGAGTAGAAGCAGCATGTACCTACCTGACAGACACAATGACAGCATTGAATGACTCCTATTACCAACAGCTGGAACTGGAACAGCTGTCTTTGCAAATTCATATTCCTAATATACAAAAACTGCAGTTACTGATGAAACACATGTTCATGTTTTGTGGGGAACCAGAAGTTTATGATTGTATCACTGTACAGCTGTATTATTACAAGAATCTACAGTCACAATCTAGCCCTGGTATGGTCTGGAGGTAAGGGGAACATTTCTGGTAGTCAGGACTTTGTAGTGCATTGTGTATAGGTGCTTATTCAGATCTGGGGGCTACTCCTGTTCAAAAGCCAGCTGAGCTGGCTAATGCTGATATGTACACAATCTCAAAAAAAGTGTGTTAACTTTTTCTTCTTGGCTAGAAGTTACTTTGGATTCCTTGAAAGCCACTATGTTGGCATTAGATTACTCTTAGTACTAACAGTTGGTGGAACAGCTGCCTTTGCAAATGCATGAGTTATCACATATTTAACTAAAAGTGCTAAATCGGTTACTAACAAAACAGATGCTGATGCTTGCTTGGAGGCCAAACAATAACGACTGTACTACCACCTTGGACCATCACATACATACTTGGGAGGCTGCTCTTATTAGAGAAAGATACCAAAACATTCCCCCAGCTTTCTGTCAAGAGGCCAAATACATTTTTGCATAGTATGTTGCAGAGCAAGGTCATACAGGAAAAAAGATCCCTTGGGCTGTGCTTCTTGTCCTCATGAGAAAAAAATGAATGTCTACAATTCTATGAGGATTACAGAAAGGTAAATGCTTGCAACCATCATATTATATATTTCTTGCCACAATAGGAGGAGTCTTTAATGCATTAGAGCAAACTTGTTACTTTTAAATAATGGATCTAGCTTGCAGATACTGCTTTAAGGAAGAAAACTGAAAAAACAGCCTGGTCACACCAACTAAACAGGCTACTTATTTCATGATAACATGGCAGAACAATTTGAGCTGTTAACCATGGACCTTGTGACTGTGGCAGTTGTATCCCCTGGATATTGTTACATTTTGATGCTTGTAGGTCACTTTTACAATTTGCCATCATGGTACTCACACAAAGTCACATAGCTGTTACCAAACTTATTCTAACTCAGCCTTTTTCAAATAGGGTGCCAGGCACCCTGGGGTGCCTTGAGGTTTCTTCAGGGGTGCCTTGGAAAAATGCCTAAAAATTGCCCAAAAATTGTGTTCAAGCCAGCATGTGGATGAAGCCTGTCTTTAAATTACACAAAACCACAGATTTCATTGTACACTATTATAACCTTCTAGCTGCTGAGGTCCTAACAAGCAATGACATCATCAGTTGATAAGGAGGATGTCAGTTGTCTGCATAGCATCCTTGTTTGACCCTCCCTTGCCTCTCTCCATCAGCTTTAAGGTCACATTAGCTGAGTGATGGAGAAGAGAAACATTGGAATACTAGTCAGTACCAGTTTGCAAAAGTGTATTTGCTTTGGAAGAATAAATCACCTCTAACATTGGGTGTCCTACATGTATTCATGTTGCTGCATTATGCAAAATTACTCGAATATATTTTACATTTTAGAATGGGGTACCCCTACACTGTCCATAATTTGGGGTGGGGGGGTGCCTTGAGATTGTCCATAATTTTAAAGGGTGCCTTGACTGAAAAAAGGTTGAGCAACACTGTTCTAACTGATCAAGGTTCCGATTTTCACACAATAAAATGCATACCACTCTGTACCATCCACAAAAAATGGAGCATGTGAGTGCTTTAACTGAATTATGCTAGGCACTGTGGTAATAGATTACCTTCCCTGGAGGAAGAGTATCCTGGCCAATGGTTGCAACATGTAGGCAATGCGTTTTGGGCCTACAATGAAACAATTCACAAGACTACAGCGTATATGCCCTTCTTTTTAATGTTTGGGTGAAGTAGCCAGTTACCTGTGGATCTGCGCTTTAACACCCCCAAACAGTGTCTGAACAATCACTAGATAAGTGGGTGCAGAAGCATTGATTCTACTTAACGAAAGCTAAACAGGAAGCCTTAGAATGACCTAAAAAGCTTAGCAGACAAATATGAAGCTGATCTATTACCCCTTTGACCTGGTGATAAGGGTTGTTATTTGTAATTCCAAACATCAGTGGGTCAGCAAAATGGAGCCCAGATGGGGACCTTGTCTATACTACATTGAAAGTCAACCCTTTCAAGATCATCCTGTGCATGATGTTGTTTCAAAGGAAAGGTAGGGCTTTGTAAGCTTTTACACCAGAATCTGCTGATGCCTCGTGTATTCCATGCAGACTCCCTTTCATAGCCCTCCACGACCCTTATTGGTTTAGTTTTGCCCCAATCCTGAAGATTTCACTGGAGTGGTATTTTCAGTCAATAGAGTGTAAATTTCTGGATCAAGGGGATCTGGATGTGCAGATTTACTTGCTTCAGGATCCTCAGATCCTCTTGTTAAGGATACTCCACCTTTGAATGGTGAGATGGATGGTGGGGCCTGCTATAAGGGCCACTAAAGTACTTTTGCCCACCAAATATTCTGACTAAGCTATGTAAAACAATGTTGTTGTTTTGTATACTGCTTTTATTACTGTTTCTCATTTTGTTTGGTTGTTTGCTTTTACAAAGGACTGGGTTCCTTAAGGAAGGGGGTATTAGCAGGTATTGGGCTGCACTTACAGTCACAGAGTATGAGGAGAGGAGAGCCGATCAGAGGCATCTCCTCACAGGGAAGGCAAGTGTAGGTAATCAGGGCACTGATCATCAGTGCCCTGATTACAGTGCAGCCCCAACAGTGCCCATCAGTGATGCCACTCTGTGTCTATCTGTAATGCCAACCTGTACCCATACCCTGACTCTATCCTACACTCTTTAACTCATATCTTCAACCTCTCCCTCTCCACTGGCATCTTCCCCAACTCTCTAAAACATGCGCTAGTAACTCCCATACCAAAGAAAGCCTCACTAGACACCACCAATCTTAATAACGTAAGACCCATCTCCTTACTCCCTTTTGCTTCCAAACTCCTTGAACGTTTAGTCTACAACCGCCTGAGCAAGCACCTCATTGAGATTAAGCTCCTTGATCCCCTTCAGTTTGGATTTTGCCGGCAACACTCCACAGAAACTTCTCTCCCAAAACGTACAAATGACTTACTAACAGCTAAAACCAATGGTCACTACTCAATATTCTTACTCTTGGACCTCTCTGCTGCCTTTGATACTGTTGACCACCCCCTCCTTCTCAAAAAAACTCAGTTTGCTCGGTCTCCGTGGCTGTGCTCTCCATTGGTTTGAATCTTACCTATCTCACCGCACCTTCAGTGTCACTTACAATTCCACTTACTCCCCTGCAACTCCTCTTACTGTTGGGGTCCCCCAAGGTTCTGTCCTTGGACCGCTACTATTTTCAATCTATACCTCCTCCCTGGGTCAGGTAATAGCCTCCCATGGCTTCCACTACCATTTCTATGCTAATGACACCCAAATCTACCTCTCTACCCCTCAGCTCACCCCATCAGTCTCCTCCCTCATCACTGATCTACTAACAGACATATCAGCCTGGATGTCTCACCACTTCCTCAAACTGAATCTATCTAAAACCGAGCTCATAATATTTCCTCCTCCACATGCCCCTTCCCCGGAATTCTCTGTCAAGATCAATATAACAACTATCAGTCCTTCCACACATGCCAGGGTGCTAGGGGTAACCCTGGACTCTGCACTGTCCTTTCAGGCTCACATCCAATCCCTGTCCAAATCATGCCGCCTTAACCTCTGCAACATCGCTAGAATACGGCCCTTTTTAACCAATGACACCACCAAGCTTTTAATTCACGCCCTGGTTATCTCTCGCCTCGACTATTGCAACTCCCTCCTCATTGGATTACCCTTACATAGATTATCCCCCCTTCAATCCATAATGAATGCTGCTGCAAGACTTATCCACCTTACCAACCGTTCAGTGTCCTCCACCCCTCTCTGCCAATCCCTTCACTGGCTTCCACTCACCCAACGAATAAAATTCAAAGTGCTAACAATAATTTACAAAGCCATCCACAACTCTGCCCCCAGCTACATCACTAACCTGATCTCAAAATATCAACCAAGCCGCTCTCTTCGGTCCTCCCAAGACCTCCTGCTCTCTAGCTCCCTTGTCACCTCTTCCCATGCTCGCCTCCAGGATTTCTCCAGAGCTTCTCCCATTCTTTGGAACTCTCTACCCCAATCTGTCCGACTGTCCCCTAATCTATCCATCTTTAGACGATCCCTGAAAACCCTTCTCTTTAAAGAAGCCTACCCGGCTACTAACTAATAACACTGTTTCACTTGCTCCATCAGCCCACCCCCCACAGCTATTGCCTTTTGTATCAAATTGACCCTCCCTTTTAGATTGTAAGCTCTAACGAGCAGGGCCCTCTGATTCCTTTTGTTCCAAATTGTATTGTAACTGTAATGTCTGCCTTCATTTTGTTAAGCGCTGCGCAAACTATTGGCGCTATATAAATCCTGTATAATAATAATAATCAGTGATGACAATCTGTGTCTATCTGTAATGCCAACCTGTACCCATCAGTGATACCAGTCAGGGCCCATCAGTGTTGTTGATTTGTGCCCATCAGTGAGGCCAATCATCAGTCTTTCAGTGCCTATCAGTGCCTGCCCATTAGTGCTGCCTATAAGTGCCACCTGTCCATGCCACCTATCATTGCCCATAAGTGCAACCTATCAATGCCAATCAGTGCTCATCAGTGCTGCATATCAGTGCCAACTATCAGTGCCCAATCAGTGCTGAATATTAGTGCCTCCTTATCAGTGCCACCCTCTCAGTGCCCTTCAGTACTGCCTCATTAATGCCCATCAGTGCAGCCTATCAGTGCCCATCAGTGCAGCCTCATCTGCGCTAGTGATGAGCCGAACACCCCCCAGTTCAGTTCGCATCAGAACACTGCGAACAGAGGAAAAGTTTGTTCGAACAAATGAACACCATTGAAGTCTATGGGACTCGAACCTCAAAAATCAAGTTGCCTCATTTCGAAGGCTTAAATTCAAGCTATTGCCCCAAAAAGGGGTATGGGAGTCCGGGTCCCGACCTGGGGAACATGTAGCAATGAAAAAAAAGTTTTTAAAATGATTGTTTTTAAAGGAGCACTGATTTACTGATTTTAATAAAGTGAAACTATAAAAATGAAAAATTCCTTCAAATATCGTGCCTGGTGGGGTCGCCTGATTGTGCCTGTAAAGTAGTGCATCTCTATGATGTATGTAGTCTGCTGCAGCTATACTGACATTTCGAAAGCCAAAAATGTCGTATGCAAATATACATACACGTTTCAAATCACATGTACTTGTCATACAGGTGCAGAAAAATTGGGCCTTGCTTTTTGATGATGCGTGAACACCGCAACCCCTTGTAGTTACTCTTGCTGGGTGCAGGAACGGGCCCTGCTGATATAAAATCCATACAAATATGAAATCGCATGTACTTGTAATACAGGTGCCAAAAATGGGGCCTTTGGTGTTGCTGGTGCCTGAACACCGTAACCAACCCCTCACAGTTACTCTTGCTGGGTGCCGGAATGGGACCTGCTGGTAAGAATTCCATGCAAATTTGAAATCGCATGTGCTATACAAGTGCCAAAAATTGGGTCTTTGCCGTTTGTGGAGCGTGAACATCGTAACCAAGGCCTCACAGTTACTCTTGCTGTTTGCCAGAACAGTACCTGCTGGTAAGAATTCCATGCAAATTTGAAATCGCATGTACTGTACAAGTGCCAAAAATTGGGCCTTTGCCGTTTGTGGTGCCTGAACACCGTAACCCCTCACATTTAGCAGGGCAAAGGGACAGGGCCTGCTGTTAAAAATGACATGCAACATTTAAATTGTATGCACCTATAATACAAGTGAAGAAAAATTAGGCCTTGGGGGTTGGTAGTGACCTAAACCAAAAACATTGTTGGAAGCTAGCAGAATCAAGGTAGATGAATAGGATAGGCAGCATATGCAGTCTTCAAGGGATGGCAGACCCCTAGCAAATTAAATCTGTTACATCAGCATCAGGGGCATGATAGCTCTTGTTGATCCAGGACTAGTTAATTTTGATGAAAGTCAGCTGATCAACAGAGTCTGTGGACAGATGCACTCTTTTGTCCATCACCAAACCTCCAGCAGCACTGAAAATCTGTTCGGAAAGCACGCTGGAAGCAGGACAGGCCAGTAGCTCTATTGCATATTGAGCAAGTTCTGGCCAGTGGTCCATCCTTAAGACCCAGTAAGCCAATGGATGCACAGCTGGAAAGGTCTCCAAGTCTGCTCTTGTGCCTAGATAATCATGGACCATATGATGGAGAAGCTGGCGATGGTTGCTTAAATCCTGGGTGCTGCTGAGGACAAAAGAACTGTTTAAAGGCATTGGTCAGCCGGCAGCCTTCTCCACCGCTCCTCCTTTGGCTGAACGATGCCTCAGGAACACGTCCGGAGAATGTTGACCTCCCAGTGTCTGAAAAGGCAGTACACACATTTTTTTTCAAGGCCTCCTTAAGATGTTTCATCCTCTGCTTCCTCTGCAAAGGCAGGATGAGCTCTGCAACTTTACCCTTGTAACGTGGATCAAAAATGGTTGGCAACCAGTGATTATCCCTCTCCCTGATAGCACAAATCCTCGGGTCCTTTCACAGGCTTTGCAGAATCAGGGAGCCCATGCAACGTAAGTTGAAGGAGGCATGAGCTTCTGAGTCCTCTGGGTGTCAGGGCACAAACACCAGGAGAAGGGCTCTAGGACCCAGCAGCACTATCAGCACTTCGGCAGGAGAAGGACTTTAGGACCCAGCAGCACTACCAGCAATTTACCTAGGCCTATATAAGGAAGCCTGCCAGTGATTTGCAGGTTGATCTTCGGCTCCTCCAGTGTGTTATCCTTTTGATATTCAAGTTCCTGTCTCCTGTTACCGGCCCGGCTTGTCCTTGACCTGTCTCCTGATTGCTTCCTGTGTTCGACATGGGCTATCCACCTGACCATGTCTTCTCTGATACCCACCTGGCTCCTGATCTTGGCTATCCACCTGACCACGTTTGCTCTGATATCCACCTGGCTCCTGATCTTGACTATCCACCACACCACGTTCCAGTCTCAGCATTATCTCATTATCTGACCACGTTCTCATCCTCAGGGGGGGTCTGGAACTTAGCCCCAAGGGAAGCCCTCTCTCTCCATTGGCCTCCAGCACCAGGTACGTGATAGTATCAATCAGCCAAGATGTCTGAGGCCGAGAGAGGTGCTTCCGCATTAGAGGCCCTATGTCAGCAGATTACAGCTCTTACACAAGCAGTCCAGAGCTTACAAGATGGATACTTTCAGCTGGAAGGATGCCTTCACTCCCTCACTACCTCTATGACTCCTGTGGATCCTAACCAAGCTACTAGCTCCACTACCTCCACTCCAATGGCCAGTTGTTCTGCTACAGCCGCACCTACTATTGGTTTTCCCCCTCCAGAGCCCAGAGTCCCCACTCCTGATAGCTTTTTAGGTGACCGACAGAAATTCAGGGCTTTCAAAAATGCTTGTGACCTTTACTTTGCCATGCAACCAAGGATTTTTTTCTCTTGAGACTGCCAAGGTGTGTTTCATCATCTCACTTTTGTCAGATGAGCCACAGTCCTGGGCTCATAATCTCCTTGAGCAAAAGACCTCAGTCCTGGATTCAGTTGCCACCTTCTTTGAAGCTATGGCTAACCTTTATGATGATCCACAAAGGACTGCCACTGCAGAGTCGGCCCTTCATGCTCTTCTACAAGGCAGACAACCGGTGGAGGATTACATTGTGGAATTTTGCAAGTGGTCAGCTGATACTGGGTGGAATTATGCCACCTTAAAATACCAGTTCCGGCAATGCTTATCTTAGTCTCTCAAGGACTAGTTGGCTAGGATTGAGGCTCCCGCCTCATTGGAAAGTCTCATCCAAGTCTCTATCCAACTAGACAGACGGCTGCGGGAGCGAAGGTCCGAACGTACTCAGACCCTCCGACCCACATGGGTAATGCCAAAGGTTCAAGGACCAACACTCCCAGTCTCTGTTCCCCAGTCCATGAATACATCTGACGGGGAACCCGTGCAAATTGGCCTACTCCGCCCTGCTTTAACCCCTGAAGAGAGAGCACGCAGACGATAAGATAACTTGCGTCTCTACTGTGGGGCTTCGGGCCACTTCCTTCGCAGTTGTCCTGTTCGCCCAAGTAAGTCCAGCCTTCCATGCCCCTCGTACCTCCAGTTGTCTGGGACTGTATCCACTCATTTAATTCTCCCCATCTCTCTGCAGGTGGATGGAAAGGAAGTAAAGCTGCAGGCGATCATTGACTCTGGAGCCTATAGTTGCTTCCTGTACATCAACCTATCTAAGAACTTGTGCATACCCCTGAAACTGAAAGAACAAAGACTTAATGTACATTTAGCAGATGGCACTGCTCCTAGCTCTGGACCAGTCACTCAGGAGACTATCCCTGTCCTTGCCACAACAGAAACAGGCCATCAGAAATTACTCCGCTTTGATGTTATCAGATCTCCTATATTCCCAGCCATTCTAACTTGACTTGTTCTTAATCGTCTATCTGGACGACATACTAATTTTCTCAACATTGCTTGAACTCCATCGAGAGCACGTCAGAAAAGTGTTAAAGACCTTAAGAACCCATGGCTTATATGCTAAAGCAGAAAAGTGTGAGTTCGAGAAACAATCTATCCAGTTCTTAGGACTCATAATCTCCATGAAAGGGATTTCCATGGATCCTCAAAAGGTATCAGCAATCTTGGAGTGGCCTGCACCTTCTGACAAGAAAGGGGTCCAGAGGGTCGTGGGCTTCGCTAATTTTTATAGGAAATGTATTCGGAATTTCTCGACTATTATTGCCCCGATAACCCAGCTCACTCGCCTGCACTCATGCTCCTGGAACAAAGATTCTCAAGCGGCTTTTGAAAAACTGAAGACTCTCTTCACCTCTGCTCCCGTGTTGCAACACCCAGACCCAGCTGTTCCCTTTGTCCTTGAGGTGGATGCATCTGAAGTAGCTACGGGAGCCGTGCTCTCTCAGCGTCAGGGCCAAAGGTCCTGCTTCACCCAGTAGCATTTTGCTCCAGGAAGCTGAATCAGGCCAAAAGAAACTATGACATGGGTGACAGAGAACTCTTGGCAATTAAAGTCGCTCTCGAAGAATGGAGGTACCTGCTGGAGGGTGCTAACCATCCAATTATGATCTTCACAGATCACAAAAATTTGGAATATTTAAGATCTGCAAAACACCTAAGACCTAGACAAGCCAGGTGGGCCTTATTCTTTTCTAGATTTAATTTCCACTTGACATACCGCCCAGGTTCCAAAAAGGGGAAAGCCGATGCCCTGTCCAGGATGTTCCCCGAATCTATTGAATGTGCTCCTCACAGCACTATCTTATCTGCCCAAAATTTTTTGCTGATTCAACCCAACCTAAAGGCATCCATTGAACAAGCTTCTGTATCTTGCCCCTAATCCGAACATGACTCGTTAAGGAGGCAGGGTGGATTACTTTGGCACCAGGACAAAATCTTTGTACCTCAAGAAGCTAGGTCTCTGGTTCTCAGGACATTCCACAACCACCAACTTGCAGGGCACTTTGGGGCCCGTAAAACTAACGAGCTCATTTAGCGGTCCTTTTGGTGGCCTAACCTCAGTCAGGACTGTAGATCCTACGTCAAGTCATGCACGATATGTCTATGTAGCAAAAGTGATGAAGTCAAAGCCTAGGGGTTATTAAGGCCTTTCCTATCCCTAATCGCCCCTGGGAAATGATTTATATCAATTTTATTGTTGATCTTCCTCTCTCTGATTGATTCACGACCATCCTGGTTGTGGTAGACCGATTATCAAAAATGGCCCACTTCATACCAATGATTGGTACTCCCTCTGCAGCGGAAACCGCTCACACTTTTATCAAGGAGATCATAAGACTTCATGGACTGCCAAAGAACATTGTTTCGGATCGGGGGTGCAATTCACCTCTAGGTTTTGGAAAGCCCTTTGTAAAGCCTTGGAAGTGGAACTCTGCCTATCATCTGCCTACCATCCCCAAAGTAATAGACAAACAGAATGCACTAACCAAAGCATCGAGCAATACCTCCGCTGATTTTCATCTTTTTCCCAAGATGACTGGGCATCCCTGCTTCCACTAGCGGAATTCGCCTATAATAACTCTGTCCAGTCAGCTACAAATCAGTCCCCATTCTGGGCTTATTATGGATTCCACCCTGCGGCCCTGCCTGAAATTATGCCTGAAACTTCTGTACCCACCTTACAGGACAGACTTGTTTTCATTCAAAACTATTATCATGTCCTCCAGGAGTCCATAGAGAAAGCCCAAGTGGATTATAAAAAACACTTTGATCGGAAACAGAGGGGAAATCCTTCGTTCAAGGTAGGGGACAAAGTGTGGCTGTCTACTGCCAACCTGAAACTGGCCTGCCCTTAGCAGAAGCTAGGGCCAAGGTATATTGGGCCCTTTCTGATCAAACGGGAAATTAACCCAGTGGTTTACAAACTATCTTTGCCTGACTCATATAGGATCCATCTGGTTTTTCACACCTCCATGCTTAAACCAACTGTTCCAGACCCATTTGCAGGGAGAGCGGAGCCACCTCCGCCGCCAGTGACTATTAGTGAGGATACAGAATTTGAGGTAGAAGCAATCCTGGACTGCAGGAAGCGAGGGAGACAAACCCAGTTCTTAATTAAATGGAAAAGGTATCCACCCGAAGAAAGCTCATGGGAACCCGAAGCCAATGTACATGCCCCCAGACTCCTCCAAGAGTTTCAGAACAAACAACCAGAGAAAATTGCCCAAATGGGCATCCGGAGGCTGCCCGTCGGGGGGGCACTGTCAGGGCACAACCACCAGGAGAAGGGCTCTAGGACCCAGCAGTGCTATCAGCACTTTGGCAGGAGAAGGACTTTAGGACCCAGCAGCACTACCAGCAATTTACCTGGGCCTATATAAGGAAGCCTGCCAGTGATGTGATTTTAGTTGCTGGTTGATCTTTGGCTCCTCCAGTGTGTTATCCTTGTTATATTCAAGTTCCTGTCTCCTGTTACCGACCCGGCTTGTCCTTGACCAGTCTCCTGATTGCTTCCAGTGTTCGACCTCGGCTATCCACTTGACCACGTCTGCTCTGATACCCAACTGGCTCCTGATCTTGGCTATCCACCTGACCACGTTTGCTCTAAAATCCACCTGGCTCCTGATCTTGGCTATCCACCTGACCACGTTCCAGTCTCAGCATTATCCAAGTCCTGCGAACACCTCACGGGCGCCACTTGTCTGCTGATTTCACTCCAGCACTCCAGCTGTACTCTGGATCCTCCTGCACATAGTCCAGCAGGTGACCCGTGCTACTTTGGGCCTGACCTCTCCTGTTCTCATCCTCAGGGGGGTCTGGAACTTAGCCACAAGGGAAGCACTCTTTCTCCATTAGCCTCCAGCACCAGGTATGTGATACTGGGTCAATAAGGATGACATTGTCAGCAGGAGCAACCTCTCCCCAACCACGTACAACTCCTGGGGTTTCTGGGGAATCAAAACCATCCCTGGTTGCATGCTATCCTCTTCCTCTAGATCCATGCTGCCAAAATCCTCCTTCTCCTCCTCCTCCTCCTCCTCCTCCTCTTCTGAGATCCCTATAGAAAGATCCACAACTGAGCAATGGTTACTATGACTGATATCTGCAGTGATCTCTATTCCTACAGGCCTAAGATCCCTATAGAAAGATTGACAACTGAGCAAAGGTTACTGTGGCTGATATCTGCAGTGATCTCTATTCCTACAGGTCTGAGATCCCTATAGTAAGATCCACAAATGAGCAAAGGTTCCTCTGGCTGAAATCTGCAGTGATCTCTTTTCCTATAGGTCTGTGATTCCTATAGAAAGATCCACAACTGAGCAAAGGTTACTGTGGCTGATATCTACAGTGATCTCTATTCCTACAGGTCTGAGATCCCTATAGAAAGATCCACAACTGAGCAAAGGTTACTGTGGCTGATATCTGCAGTGATCTCTATCCCTACAGGTCTGTGATCCCTATAGAAAGATCCAAAACTGAGCAAAGGTTACTGTGACTGATATCTGCAGTGATCTCTATTCCTACAGGTCTTAGATCCCTATAGAAAGATCCACAACTGAGCAAAGGTTACTGTGGCTGATATCTGCAGTGATCGCTATTCCTACAGGTCTAAGATCCCTATAGAATGATCCACAACTAAGCAAAGGTTACTGTGGCTGATATCTGCAGTGATCTCTATTCCTACAGGTCTGTGAATATTATAGAATGTTGCAGAAACTGACCGATGAGCAATACTGTGGCTGGTATCTGATGTAAAAAAAAGACAGCTCTCCCTACCTCACACAGAAACCTTGGCCCTCCCTACACTGCTACTCACTCACTGGCGCTATACTGTCTGATATGATGTAAAGAAATCAATCTCTCCCTACCTCACACAGGAACCTATGGTTTTTAGGACAAAGTAAACACATATGATCCTGTGTATATATGCATCAACCGGTCACCCATAAAAACAATTACAATCATATCGGGGTGACCGGAGAGAGATATATAGTTCGAGGAGATCAAAGCTACATACATCAGATTATAACACTGGATACCGAACAAGATAGGGGATCCATACATGGTAAGATCTAATTGTAAAGAATCCATAATTGGAAAGATATATGGAGGGATAAGGGATCCATACATGGTAAGATCTAATTGTAAAGAATCCATAATTGGAAGGATATACGTAGGGATAAGGGATCCATACATGGTAAGATCTAATTGTAGAGAATCCATAATTGGAAGGATATATGGAGGGATATAGGCCTGGGAGATGAATAACTACGCAAAGTATATTTAATATTGTGCAGGATGATGGCCAAACATTTAAGCTCATTGTATAAATAGAATATAAAGTATATAATATATAATATTATAGTATATAATATAAACTCTGCAGTGTTGGCCATATCATGCTATAAACTCTTAGGGACGGACATCGAGATCTAGCCAGAGTTCAAAGGATCCGAGGGACAAAGCTAAATACACCAGACTACAACACTAGATATCGTGTAAGACAGGGGGTCAATACATTGTAAGATCCAACTGCGGAGAATCCGCACATAAAAGGACATAAATATGGGAGATAAATAACTATGCAAAGTATCTTTAATATTATGTAGGATGATGGCCCAACCTCTAAGCTCATTATATAAATAAAATGTAAAGTATAAGTAATATAATATGAACTCTGCAGTGTTAGCCACGTCATGCTATGAACACCCAGGAATGGACATCGAGATCCAGCCAGAATTCAAAGGACCCGAGGAACAAAGGATCAAATAGTCAAAAGATCCAGAGATCCTGGCCCCCAATTGTGAAAAAACATGCGGCTATGTATATGGACAATTCCTGTTGTAATTGAATGTGGAAATGCAACAAGTATGGAGGCAATTATGTATCTGGATTTGTTACCCGATGTCAACGTCCAATCCCAAGCAATGTGTGAAATAAATCATATAGTATATATTTATTGTTATATTGTATTAACACTATTAACAGATTGACATGGGAACTGTAACAACACTGGAGGTGAGTGCTCCAATGTGTTACATTGGACGGACACTGGATATGGAGGATTCCAATCATAAATGGTTTAAATCCATTTTATGTGAAGGAGAAAAATACCCTCAATATTTGTGAATATCCGTATGAACCATCATTTTCTATATAACATACAGAACACACATACGCAGTCTGAGAATAGGGCCAGAAATTATATATAATATCATAAAGATATATGTTTGCACAAGACCTAATGGATGTGGTATCTACAAATAAGGAAATTATGGTTTGGCCCAACCCATTGTGCCGTATGTGTGCAGATCCAAATGAATCATGTCAATGATCGCCGACATCTCCCGATGTATGAACAAAAGAGATTATAATGGTGAATCATCAGTTTATTGTACATAGAGATACAAAACACTGACTTCCTAGATATAGGTCGCTATGGATCATTATCTTTTGGATATGCACACATGTAGCTGATAGAAGCCGAAATATGTCATCCCCCACCCCCCCCCCCCCCCCCCGTGGTGGTGTTTTAATTTTTTCAATAACTTGTATGTTCATAGCTGTGGTGTCTCCATTGTGGCACAAGTTAAAGTGTTTGGCTACATTAGTTTTTGATTTTTTATTGACACTATATAGGTGTTCATTGAAGCGATCTCGTAGTCGCCTAATCGTTCTACCCACATATTGTACATGGCAGATTTTACATGTTAACAAATATATGATATAGTTGGTGTTACAGTTAAAGAATTGACTTATATTATATCTTTTGCCTGTACATGTGGAGACAAATTGGTATCCCTTGAGTATGTGGCTACAACATGGGCACCCAGTACTGCCACATCTGTAGTTCCCTTTAAAATGTAGCCAAGTAGGGGTTTTTAGAGTGTTTCTACGAAAAAAACTAGGGGAGAGTGATTGGCCAAGGGTAGTGTCACGTCTTGGGACTACATTAATGCCTCCCTTAAGTAATTTTGCACATGTTTCATCGGCACTTAACATAGGGAGGTGTCGATTAATAATGTCCCTAATTTCTCAAAATTCAGAACTGTATGGGGTAGAAAAGGTAAGTTTGGTTTGGTGCATGCTCCTGCTGTGTGATCTTTTTGACCCTATAAGATCTGATCTTTTTTTGTTTTTAGCTATATTTTAAGCCCTATTGATCATACATCAATAGGCCAATCATATGGTCAATACTGCAGAGTTTATATTATATACTATAATATTATATATTATATACTTTATATTCTATTTATACAATGAGCTTAAATGTTTGGCCATCATCCTGCACAATATTAAATATACTTTGCGCAGTTATTCATCTCCCAGGCCTATATCCCTCCATATATCCTTCCAATTATGGATTCTCTACAATTAGATCTTACCATGTATGGATCCCTTATCCCTCCGTATATCCTTCCAATTATGGATTCCTTACAATTAGATCTTACCATGTATGGATCCCTTATCCCTCCATATATATTTCCAATTATGGATTATTTACAATTAGATCTTACCATGTATGGATCCCCTATCTTGTTCGGTATCCAGTGTTATAATCTGATGTATGTAGCTTTGATCTCCTCGAACTATATATCTCTCTACGGTCGCCCTGATATGATTGTAATTGTTTTTATGGGTGACCGGTTGATGCATATATACACAGGATCATATGTGTTTACTTTGTCCTAAAAACCATATTGTTCGAAATAATTGTTTTTATTGTACATATATAGTTTGGTCTGTGTATGTTATACGATCGATTTTCTTCTGACCCATACAACTAATATGCACGAATAGATTTATATATTTGACAATTTTTTTAAAATTGAAAATTTAATAACAAACTATTTCATAGTTTTATATTCACACAATCGGATTGTACAGATATCAATATATATATTCACTATTCCTTTTATTTTTGTATATTTTTTGTGCATTTTTTTGCGCTTTTATTTTCATTTTTTAATTGACACATATTATAAAAAAATGGTAATTTTATCCACATCTTTAATCACAATACATTTAATTTGCATACATAGTTCATACATATTCAGATTTTATCAGATTTACATATTTTTTCATACACATTTGTGTCACAGCATTCACATTTGATTTTTCACTGGTTTCACATAGATGTTTTATGGGTCTATCCGTGTCCTCTGTAATTAGGAAAATGGTTTACCCCTTATTTGTATCACCTGTTTTTTAATTGATGATTGGATTTTTGTGTGTGTGTATATATTGAGATGTTATATCCATTTTTCTTTGTAACGATTGAGGACACAGTCAGTGTGTGAAACGCGTCTACCTTGTCACGATTGTCATATTTGGATGTCCAGTCAATAAATCTGAATTTTGACTCAACCTGGAGTGCTGCCAATTCCTTTTCCTTTATCATGGTTGGCTAAAGGCAGCCTGCCTTTAGTCCAATCATGGCAGAGATCATTTGATTGGCCAAAGCATGTGGTTAGGGTGCATGCTTTGGCCAATCACATAACGCGCTGCATGTGAAGAAGCACATTTGCGATCGAATTGGCGATGTTCGAGTCTAACTTACCTTCGACTCGAACTCGAAGCTCATCCCTAATCTGCGTACATCAGTGAAGGAGAAAAATTACTTATTTACAAAATGTTCTGACAGAAAATAAGAAAACCTGCTTTGGACATTTGAACATGGAAGTGGGGATCCCCCAGCCTGAGCACCGAATCTCAGCAAGTATTTTCCAATTGTGCAGTTGAGCTTAGGTTTTTTTTCTGCTTGTATTTGCATTATGCCTTTTACCTGCTCCTGCTATTGAAATCAGGCCAATTTCAGAGTGTTGATCCTGTGTG
Source organism: Pelophylax lessonae (assembly GCF_965119305.1). Classification (NCBI taxonomy): domain Eukaryota; kingdom Metazoa; phylum Chordata; class Amphibia; order Anura; family Ranidae; genus Pelophylax; species Pelophylax lessonae. The sequence continues at coordinate 406,376,473 of NC_138772.1, forward strand.
TTTGATGTAGCCAAATAAAGGATAATACCAAGGAGTTATCGAGTTTCTGGCTTAATTTCTGCTTTTAAACACTTGAACAGGGGAGTGGGGATCCCTCAGTCTGAGCACAGAAACTCACCAAGTATTTTCCAATTGTGCGGTTAAGCTTGGGAATTTTCTGCTTGTATTTGCCTATTGCCCTTTACCCACTCCTGCTATTAAAATCGGGACTATTTCAGAGCATTGATGTGTTTATGATAAAGCCAAAAAAAGGATAATATCAAGAAGTTATTAAGTTGCCAGCCTAATTTCTGCTTTGGACTTTTTGAACGGTCCTGCAGTCTTCCGAGACCTGTGATGTGTCCCAGAAGGTTGCGAATGGGAAGCGTAAGTAGGAGAAGGTACCTGTCTTAAACTAGGATACCCCTCCCCCCCCAAATATTCCAAATATGGTGGGGGGGGGGGTGGAGAAAGAAGAGCAAAACTTTACATATTGCGTGAAGTTCTGCTTTTAGTTCTGCAATTACAACAGGAGGCTAGGTAGCGCAGTGGCTAAGAGGCTAAAACTTCTGAATCCCAATCACAGCACTAACTGCCTGGAGTTTGCAAATTTTGCCTGTGTGGGTCTCCTCCCACACTCCAAAGACATGCTGATAGGTAAATTGGCTCTAGTATGGGTATGAATGAGAATTAGGAACCTTAGATTGTATGATTATTGAGCGCAGGGACTGATCTAAATGTACAATACTGTATATATTTATGTAAAGCGATGTGTATATTGACTGCTCTATAAAGGAATCTGTAATAAATAAATAATAAGCTTCTAGATCTTTAACCCCTTATTAAGAGCATTAGGGACGGGTTCTTCTTCCAGTGTTCTTGTCATGGGCACTTTCCATCTGGTCTGGTAGGGTCCTCCTAGGGTCTTGGAGACTCTAGTTGTAGTGAGTTAATGTCACAACAAGCTGGCAGGCCCCAACTGCAGCAGTGGGTTACCAGTCTTCACCCTTAGAAAAGGTTTACATGATGGCTAATTAATTTATCAAAAATAATGTAAGATCACTAAGATAAGCGCACCCCAGTAACAGCCCCAGTATTTTATTTCCATTGTAAAAAGAATGTCAGAAGTCTGTTCAGATGTTATATTTGCCAATGGTAACAACTTTAATGAGTCAAAGATTTAGATGAAAGCTTGTTAACCACTTAAGCCCCGGAAGATTTTACCCCCTTCCTGACCAGGGCCTATTTTGCGATTCTGCGTGACTTTAATGGACAATTGCGCGGTCGTGCGACGCTGTACCCAAATGAAATTGACATACTTTTTTTCCCACAAACAGAGCTTTCTTTTGGTGGTATTTGATCACCTGTGCGATTCTTTGATAATGCGCTATAAACAAAAAAAGAGCGACAATTTTGCAAAAATAACAATATTTTTCACATTTTTTTATATGAAATTCCCCCCCAAAAAAAAGTAAAAATCCAAATTTTTTAACATTTTAGGCCAATTTGTTTTCTGCTACATATGTTTGGTAAAAAAAATGGCAAAAAGCGTATTTTGATTGGTTTGCGCAAAAGTTATTGCGTTTACTAACTAAGGGAAAGATTTTTGTCATTTTTATTGTTTTTTTATTTAACGAGTAATGGCGGCGATCTGCGATTTTTTTTGCGGGACTGCGACATTGCGGCAGACAGATCTGACCCTTGACTGACATTTTTGACACTTTTGGGGGTACCAGTGACATTACTACAGTAATCAGTGCTATACATATGCACTGTTACTGTAAAAATGACACTGGGAGGGTAGGGGTTAACTTTATTGGAGAGGGAGGGGTTAAGTGTGTCCCTAGGGGCATGCTTCTAACTGTGTTTGGATGTGGCTGTGTGTGTAACAGCAGAGATTAATGGTCCTACATAGCAGGACTGTATGATCTGTGCTTTTACACAGGGGAGAATGACAGGCGGCTGTGTTTACATTAGCCGCCTGCCTTTCTCCCTCTCCACCCGACGATTGCGAGTGACCGGCGGACATCGGGTCCGCCGGTCACACGCGCGGGCTGCTGAGGGAACGTGCGGGGGCGGGAGCTCGCCCCCTATTGGCTCACAGGCTAGTGACGTACCGGTACGTCACTTTGCCTGTGAGGGGCTGACCGCCGCCATATATAGTCGGGCGGCGGTCGGAAGGTGGTTAAACAAATAATTCAATGATTTTATTTGTATTTTTTCAGAGCACACAGAGACATTAAAGTGAAAGTGCAGGCTAGCTCCTAACTCCTATTCTAACTACCCTGTAGAAAGAAGATGCTTATACTTATCTATTTTCAGGGCGTTCCAGTCCAGTCATGTGAGCAGGGCTTCAGGGGAGAGGAAAGACAGCCTCCTATTCTGGCACTGATAATCTTGCCTCTTTTGAAGTCTGTTATGTCAAAAGACAATTAATTATTTCGATTTAAGTAAAAACTGCATGTGATAGAAACAGTCACTACAATGTACAAATTTGGGGAAAAAATCCACAGCAAATAGAAAATAATTTCAAACCTGTTTCTAAAATAGAAACCAAGGCAAGAAAAAGTTATCAGGCACAAACATGTTGATATCCAACTGATCCTTTTTTTTAAAAGTGATATTACCCCAAAATTAAAATTGTAATATATTGCAGCTTACCAACCATTAGATGTAGTGAGTGCATTTCTTTTCTTTTTTTAACCTGTTTTCATCTGGTGATCTGGCAGGTAACACACCTTTTGTATTAGAGTGCCCCCACTTTGGATGAAAGAGCACAGGGGCATCTTTGGACAGCAGCATTGACAGTCTGGGGAAGTTACAGCAACAGTTTATTTATTTTTGAATAAGGGTTGTATATGAATACATCTATTTATTTTAGTTACTTTTATAGCGCTGTTAATTTATGCAGCACTTTACATAAATATTGTACATTCACATCAGTCCCTACCCACTAGGAGCTTACAATCTAAGGTCCCTAACTCACATTGATACACATATTAGGGCCAATTTAGATGGAACCAATTAACCCACCAGCATGTCTTTGGAGTGGGGTAGGAAACCCACACAGGCACAGAGAGAACATGCAAACTCCAGGCAGGTAATGACATGGCTGGGATTTAAACCAACAACCCTAATGCTGCTAGACAGAAATACCAACCAGTTAGCCACTGTGCTGCTTAATAAGTAATAAGTAAAAGCTGACCATTGAAAGCACCCCTGTCAGTGGTAGATGATTTGTCCCAACACTATTACTTCTGTATTTTAAGGAGAGCTTGTTCTATTGAAAAACAAAAGACTTACTTGCCGGATCACCAGATGAAAATAAAGGAAGAAAACCTAAAAAAGAAAACGAATGCAGTAATTACATCTAAGAATTGGTAAGTTTGCTTTTGGGTTTAATATGTAAACCCAACATTTTATATTCCTGAAATATGACTGCTTTATTATCTACTTGTATAAAAAAAAAAAGTATCCTCTTCTCTTTATTTGCTTTCCTTGTGTGAAATACCTGGTGTTCCTGCTAGTCCATTTGATTTCCTATTAAAAAATTACTACACTAAGCAGGAGAGCACATCTTGGTCAGTTTTCTGGCTGTGCTGGAACTTAGCCTGCTTTCCTGCAATGATCAGACTTCTGCTGACATGCCCCTTCTGCACCTCCATTCATTGGGAAGACCCGTGTACTGCTATGTCGCCTCCCTGAGCTCCTTATGGAGCTGAGAACAGAAGGCATGTGATCACCTTTAAATAGGTAAAAAAGGCATTTACTGTATAATGTTTTTATACGTATACACAACTGTTTTGCCTTTCATTTCTATTTTAAACTAAATGGGTTGTTTTACAAGGTGAGGGAGGGTTCACATATATTGTAATACCACTAAAACTGCAATTGGGATTTAAGGATCCAAAAATGTAAACTTGGAACACAGAAGTTTGTAAAATCATTGCAAGTACAACCATACTGTATGCATTCATTTTCCATTAAGAAAAAGAGCAAATAAATCAAATCTGCAGTCACTGACTCTGTCTGTGTAAAGACATGAAAACACTTCAAATATATGACTAATTATATTTTTGCATGGTAAGTAAAATTACAGTTTTGAGCACTACCTAAAAATATAAAGATCTGTGTACAGCTGTTGCAGGATTGTTTTGATGATTATATGATCAATAAAGCATGAAGGTAGTTGTAGTTCTCCCTGAACAGATGTCTTGGCTGCGCTTGTATGATTTTTGCACATTATGTGCCTTAGATTGATTATTTTTTCCATTATTATCATTTCTTTGGAAGTAAACTTCATACAACAAAAACTTACACATAGAACAACCTAAAGTACAACTGGCACATTCATCCCTGAGGAGTTAAATGCACAGGATAGTTATTTTATAAATCACCTGGCAAGCAGACTTGCATTTTAATAACTCAGATCAGAAAATGTTGTTTTGTTGGCTTTATATGGTAAAAACTCTACTGAACAAAAGCTGTAAAAATGTATATGTTTAATTGTATACAAACTGCCTAGCAGCAGACAAATCAGGATATCTTCCATCACCTTCAATAGCCATAAAATACTCTTATCTGCCCCTTTCAGATTAGGTTTTACTTTTTTTTAATGAGGTCTGACTTTCCACAACTTCATGGCTAAGCCCTGCCAACTACCATCCCCTCGTCCAATGACATTACCTCAGTGACCAGGAACAAGATTCTCATTAGATGGAGGGAGGGCGTGGATTGGCAGTTTGCCTGACTTCATGGCTATTTTATTGACAGGCATTACAATGAAACTTCAACTATTAGTTAGCAGACCAAAATCACAGTATACATATAAGTTAAATTAATTCAAAACCACCCACACCAAATGTGATAAATACTTAAAAATGTGCCAATTTATAAGGGAATCGCAGTTGCTTCACATCCACCAAAGGAAAAAATTGTCCAACAATATGAAAAAATCAGCAGCTCAGTATTTTTAAATAGTACAAATGTATATGTGCTCATCAATCCATATATGCAGCAAATAAAATAACGCTCAATTAGAATGATAAATAGTGGTATCCAATATAAATTAATAAAGTGCATTCAGATATCTTTATATATGTAAATAAATTCAAATAATAAAGTGCATACAAATATCGATATATATGTAAACAATAAGAAAAAAGTGCTCCAGTGCTCTGTGCAAATAAAGAAACTGCCTGTTAATCCAGTGCTATGCCTTTCACCAATCCAATGTCATCCATGTATATTTTCCAGGCATGCAGTAGAGTAATAGTGGTGGGAACCTCCAGTCACCAACACCAAGTGGAAAAGGTGGGGGCTTACCAGAATTAGTGGATCTCTTGTGCCTTATGGCAACAAGGGATCAAACAGCATTTAAGGTTCAAGACTCAGGATCCGCTATGTCAGGTGTCAGGTATCCTTCACACCAATGGTCTCCTATGAATCTTGAGGCAAAGACAAGGGACTCCTCATAGTGTAGTAATTCTTCCAATTTTATTAAAATTATACCAGATTAAAAAACAAAGCCCCTAGGGCATCATATACTGCTACATATACAATACTCATTCTGTCAGCCGTGCGCACTATTACCGTATAGTGTATCTCGCTCACTCTCCTGTAAAGCAGTCCTGATACCAGGAAGTGGGTTGAACCGGCGTGCGTGTCACAGCAAGGTAGACAGTGCAGGCAGTGTGCATGTCAGCTTACCATGTTTCTTCATTATGTTGACGTCTTCGGAAGCTGAAAGTCATAATAGGAAACTTAAGAATGAATAGTTGTATAATTACTTCATTATAAAAAATATGTAATGCAATAACATAAAAATGGCACAGGCGCTGACAATATACACAGGTACATCTCATAAAATTAGAATATCATCAAATATCATCAAAGAGTTAATGTACAAGCAAAGGGAGACAGACTCATAGATTGTATAAATAATCAAAGCACCACGTCCCAGTTGAATATGTAAAGGGAAAAGAAATAGGGCTCAAAGATTGAAGGGGACTTTGCAATAAGGGTGCTGGGAGAACAATATTCTACCAGCACCCTTATTGCAAAGTCCCCTTCAATCTTTGAGCCCTATTTATTTTCCCTTTACAAAGAGTTAATGTATTTTACTCATTCAATTCAAAAAGTTAAACTCATATATTTTACATAGATGTGTTGAACATGGAGTGATATATTTCAAGCATTTCTTTCTTTTAATTTTGAGGAGTATGGCTTAAAGCTAGTGGAAACCCAAAATTCTGTATCTTAGAAAATTTAAAAAATAAGACCAATAAAAAAAAGGTTTTTAATACAGAAATGTTGGCTTACTGAAAAGTATGTCCATGTACAGTATAGTATGCTCAATACTCAGTTGGGGCTCCTTTTGCATGAATTACTGCATCAATAGGGCATGGCATGAAGGCAATCAGCCAGTGGCACTGCTGAGGTGTTATGGAAGCCCAGGTTGCTTTGATGGTGGCTTTCAGATCATCTGCATTGTTGAGTCCAGTGTCTCTCTTCTTCTTGACAATACCCCACTCTATGGGGTTTAGGTCAGGCGAGATTGCTGGCAAATCAAGTACAGTGATACCATGACCATTAAACCAGGTATCAGTACTTTTGGCAGTATGGGGAGGTGCCAAGTCCTGCTAGAAAATGAAATTAGCATCTCCTTAAAGCTTGTAAGCAGAAGTAAGCATTAAGTGCTCTAGAATTTCCTGGTAGAAGGGTTGCGCTGACTTTGGACTTGATAAAACACAGTGGACCAATACCAGCAGATGACATGGCTCCCCAAATCATCACTTACTGTGGAAACTTCCCACTGGACCTCATGCAACTTGAATTCTGTGCCTCTCTACTCTTCCTCCAGACTCTGGGACCTTGATTCCCAAATGAAATGCAAAATTATCCACAGTCTGTGATGAGTTGGGGGAGCCATGTCATCTGCTGGTGTTGGTCCACAGTGTTTTATCAAGTCCAAAGCCAGCACCGTTCTCTACCAGGAAATTCTAGAGCACTTCATACTTTCTTCTGCTGACCAGCTTTATAAAGATGCTGATTTTATTTTCCAGCAGGATTGGCACCTGAAATTTGTGGGGTATTGTCAAGAGGAAGATGAGAGACACCAGAACCCAACAATGCAGATGAGCTGAAAGCCGCTATCACAGAAACCTGGGCTTCCATAACATCTCCGCAGTGCCACAGACTGATTGTCTCCATGCCACACCGCATTGATGCAGTAATGTATGCAAAAGGAACCCTGACCAGGTATTGAGTGCATACTATATTGTACATTGACCTAGTTTTCAGTAAGCCAACATTTCTGTATTAAAATCCTTTTTTTTTTTTTTTATTGGACTTATGTAATATTCTAGTTTTATGACATTCTACATTTTGAGTTTTCACTAGCTGTAAGCCTTAAGCATCACAATGAAAAGAAAGAAATGCTTGAAATATATCACTCTGTGTGTAACACATCTAAATAAAATACATACGTTTCACTTTTTTAATGGAATTACTGAAATAAATTAACTTTTTGATGATATTCTAATTTTATGAGATGCACCTGTGTATATTTTTTTAGACAAGTTTTGGTAAGGAAAATTTTTATAAGCTAAGTAAAATGAAAATAGAACTGACCAAGTACTTAAATCAATTGAAGCTTGTACATCTATCTACATTGCATTCCTTCACTTCTCCTTTAAAGGGTAACTGTTGGCATACAGTATTGCAGTGTTATTACTTAGCCACCTGGAACCTTTGCAGTAAATAATTCATGTCTTCATATTTCAAAAACCAGAACATAGAAAGTCTCTTTACAAGTAAGGGCAGAAACTGGTACAGCAGTATGAGCTGGAAACCCCAATTTAAATCCCTCTACCAGCTCTTTTTAACCTTATATAAGTCACTATGACTCCCTGAATGTATAAATATTAGATTGCAGGAACAACTGATCGGTGAAGGTACCTGACTACTTTAGCGTATAAAATATTTCATAAACCCATATCAAAAACATACATGAACCGCCCGTTGTATATTCTTATGTATATTAAAACATGTATTCATTTTCTCTTAACTTGCTTGGAATAAAAAACATAAGAAATATTCTTTATTTTTTATATCATTCTTGAAAGCAGGATAGTGCATAATAACAAGTGATGAACAGTTTCAATTTCCTTTTTATCTACTGACAAATTGTGCAACTAGCATCATTTTGAAAAACATGGTTTTAAAAAAAGAAAAAATATTCTTTATTGTTTTAGAAAGTAGCACCATTTAAAATTCTGTGCAGCAGTAAAATATGCACTAAGGCATCTGAGAGCAGTTAAGGTAGTCTAATGTGTTAGGTGTAAATGTTTATTGTGGCTTTTGTTTGTCAATCAGGTCAGTGTGAGTGTAAAACAAAGTGGCTTCCCTGTTTAACAGAAGACTCGTACATTCTTCTTTTTTATTTGCAAGAAAAGTGGAATAGATGATTCTAAATGAAAATGACAAAATCAATAAATACAATGCAGTGTAGTATTTTTTTTTTTCTAATGTCAGCTCATTGTTCCATTCCTGGCATGAAATGTGCAGGAACACAATGATATAATCTGCAGGGGCTGTGTAGGCCTGTGTGGAGTCTGCAGAGCTGCAGTTTTCTTTAAACTACATAGAGCCACGTCACACCAGAAACTCTGCAGCATTACAAATCTTTCTGATAATCTTCTCTAACTACCTAGCTTGCCATGGAGTTACTTCTGTAGCTTGCTACCACACCTCTTTATGCAGCTACAAATCACAGAGGTGACATGATTACTGGTAACTCCATTGGAAAACACAGGAAGCCAAAGAAGATGGATTTCCTGTAGCTAGCTTCAATGGAATATCTTCATCACAGCTCTTTAATGGACCTGCTTTACTAAAGTGGTACTCTTATTCTAGGCCTGCATGAACACGGAATGGCTGTGCAATCAGCAATTGTGATCAAGAACCAATCGAGTCAATCAGACACTATGTTCACTGCATAAAGTGTGGTGCTAGCAGGGAATGTCAAACTTCTAAATAATGTTGTTTTTGAGCCCTAGGTTCTTTGAAGGCACACAACAGAATGCACACATCAACATTTTTCTATAAAACAGCTTACAGTTTAAAGAATACGTTCACCTTTTTAACATGTTATACCCGAGTCACACTTTAAAAATGGGTCTCTGCCCACCCAACCACTTTATTCATTCATAGAGTTCTGTGAATTAATGGACTACAGATACCATATTCCACAACAGCAGATAGAATATGATTCTAATGACCTGCAAGGGTGCTGGTGAATTAACAACAGATACCATATTCCACAACAGCAGATGGAATATGATTCTAATGACCTGCAAGGGTGCTGGTGAATGAACTACAGATACCATATTCCACAACAGCAGATAGAATATGATTCTAATGACCTGCAAGGGTGCTGGTGAATGAACTGCAGATACCATCTGCCACAACAGCAGATGAATATGATTCTAATGACCTGCAAGGGTGCTGGTGAATGAACTACAGATACCATATTCCACAACAGCAGATGGAATATGATTCTTATTACCTGCAAGGGTGCTGGTGAATGAACTGCAGATACCATCTGCCACAACAGCAGATGAATATGATTCTAATGACCTGCAAGGGTGCTGGTGAATGAACTACAGATACCATCTGCCACAACAGCAGATGGAATATGATTCAAATGACCTGCAAGGGTGCTGGTGAATGAACTACAGATACCACCTGCCACAACAGCAGATGGAATATGATTCTAATGACCTGCAAGAGTGCTGGTGAATGAACTGCAGATACCATATTCCACAACTTCAGATGGAATATGATTCTAATGACCTGCAAGGGTGCTGGTGAATGAACTACAGATAAAATCAAGGGGGGGGGGGAATCCTGCGCTTAATGATAAATGAGTTCAGTATGACAAATAAACAATGACATAAGCAAAATAGCAGCTAGAACACTGGATTCATAGCAATCCCATTCAAAATATGTTTCAGGTAGTGCAGCGCTAGGAACATCAAAATAAATTGTGCTTAAAAATTAACAGTGCAATATAATAAAAAGTGTGCATAAAATCATGAGTCCATTGCATCAAAAAAAACCATTTAACAGGTAAAGGTGGTAGAAAGTCCAATTAAGAATGAAAATCCCAAGATGCGAAGAGCAGATATGGAAAGACACCCGTGCGTTTAGACAAGGTGGCAGCTTACCGCAACACGTGGGCCTCCAAATTAATGGATGGGCCACTTAAAGCATGAGATGTTAACCCTTGTGGGATGGACTTTCTCCTCTGCTCCGACAAACCAGGGTTGATTCCAAATGTATCTACACCTCGCTCAGTCACAAATCCAGATATGACTCCAGTATGTGTGGCAATATGCAAGGGATAGAGGAAATCATAGCGTAATCCCGTATGGTAAAATAGTCAGCTTTATTAAAGTTCTACTTACATGATAGTAGACATACACATGCAGATAAATGTTCCTTCCAGAATTAAAAGGGTTCTATCCCTGTAAGAGATGCAACATCTGTGCTCTAAATGCGTTTAAGGGTAGGAAGATAGAGAAAATCAGGTCTCAAGTCACCGGGAGAGAATACCCGATTAATTCCTTCATTACCTGTTCAACACAAAACGTAGTTTATCTACTCCAGTGTAAATGTGGGAAGCAATACATCAGACGAACTCTGCAGGCTATGCAAATACGCATGGGAGAACATGTGGCCAATATCCGCAAAGGTTTTCCTGGCCAGTGTGTCGAAACATTTTGACTTCTGTCGACACAAAGACCCTCGTAACACGCTATTTGTAGCATTTGATAAGTTTACTCCAAACTGGCGAGGGGCGAACGCGAAAAGGGAGCTATCTCGTGCTGAAACGCGATGGATTTACATTTTGAAATCCTACGTCCCCTTTGGTCTCAATGTTGAATGGGACATTAACTGTTTTATTAATAACAGTTAATGTTGCTAAGGTGGGAAAGATATAGCTATGTCCAATCCCATTCATCATTATCCATGCACCACTAGGAACTTTATATTTATAAGTTTTTTGTGTGTTTTTATGTAATTTTAGTTATTTATTAATATATGGCATTTATATTTAATTAATGGTCCTTTGCTGGTCTGCTAGACATCCTTGCAAGGTTATTTCAAAGGGTCATTTGTAAAAGGGAAAAGTGCTGCAATTCGCTTTTTGGCCTTTGTCTCTTTTTTTTACTATATTGGAATTTTTCCTGGTGGCAATATATCTTTTGGCCACAAGATGGCGTTTTACAATATTGGCAGCTACTTTGTCTATATAGCCCGGTTTTTTATATCTCTGTGCTGCTACTTTGCTTTGTTGTTAAAGTGGCTTAAGTTTTATACATTAATAGCACAATCGTGGAGGGCCGAGTAGTTTTTGTCTCGAGTCTTAGGTTTTTCTTTGATTGTAGCTGTATTATATCGACTTCCGCCCTCAATGGCCAGATAGTGGATGCGTCACTTCCGCCCTTTCTCGTCCTTGATTGGACGATGTTCCGGATGTGACGAATATACGGGGTATATGTTAGGCGTGACCGCGATGCCCGGTAACCACGCCCCTGACGACGTCACTCTGATGAAACAGGTCGGGAGGTTCCGGACATCGCGCTTGTCACGCCCCCAGGACGCCGGCTTTGTGTTCATCATAGCGGGACGCCGCTTTTTACATTTATCTGCATGTGTATGTCTACTATCATGTAAGTAGAACTTTAATAAAGCTGACTATTTTACCATACGGGATTACGCTATGATTTCCTCTATCCCTTGCATATTGCCACACATACTGGAGTCATATCTGGATTTGTGACTGAGCGAGGTGTAGATACATTTGGAATCAACCCTGGTTTGTCGGAGCAGAGGAGAAAGTCCATCCCACAAGGGTTAACATCTCATGCTTTAAGTGGCCCATCCATTAATTTGGAGGCCCACGTGTTGCGGTAAGCTGCCACCTTGTCTAAACGCACGGGTGTCTTTCCATATCTGCTCTTCGCATCTTGGGATTTTCATTCTTAATTGGACTTTCTACCACCTTTACCTGTTGAATGTTTTTTTTTGATGCAATGGACTCATGATTTTATGCACACTTTTTATTATAATGAACTACAGATACCACCTGCCACAACAGCAGATGGAATATGATTCTAATGACCTGCAAGAGTGCTGGTGAATGAACGGCAGATACCATATTCCACAACAGCAGATGGAATATGACTCTAATGACCTGCAAGGGTGCTGGTGAATGAACTGCAGATACCATATTCCACAACAGCAGATGGAATATGATTCTAATGACCTGCAAGGGTGCTGGTGAATGAACTACAGATACCATATTCCACAACAGCAGATGGAATATGAATTTATTTACCTGCAAGGGTGCTGGTGAATGAAATACAGATACCATCTGCCACAACAGCAGATGGAATATGATTCTAATGACCATCAAGGGTGCTGGTGAATGAACTACAGATACCATATTCCACAACAGCAGATAGAATATGATTCTAATGACCTGCAAGGGTGCTGGTGAATGAACTACAGATACCATCTGCCACAACAGCAGATGGAATATGATTCTAATGACCTGCAAGGGTGCTGGTGAATGAACTGCAGATCCCATATTCTACAACAGCAGATAGAATATGATTCTAATGACCTGCAAGGGTGCTGGTGAATGAACTACAGATATCATATTCCACAACAGCAGATGGAATATGATTCTAATGACCTGCAAGGGTGCTGGTGAATGAACTACAGATACCATATTCCACAACAGCAGATAGAATATGATTCTAATGGCCTGCAAGGGTGCTGGTGAGCTCCCTCGTAGGTCATTGATTCTTCTTGGACTTAAGAAACTGTCTTCCCATTTGGGAAGTACGGGCCAACAGCTGACTGAGAGTCTGCAGGAGCCTGGCAGCACAATGTTTTACAGGCTGCAGTGTAAAAAAAATAATAATTGGACATTTTTTTTACCTGGAAAGATAAGATAAGGTGCACTTATCTTTTAAAAATGTATTGTGATGTGACAAGATAAACAACATGTTAAAAAAAACCCTGTATACAATGTTGTAATAGAAAAAAAAGGCAAATTTTTATTGGTATTTATCAATGGAATTTATTTTTGAACCAGAAGTGTATATAATGTAATCTCATAAAGCAGTCGGTGCTAACAACCGTTAGACAGATCCAAACCAAATTGAGACAATGATGATTTTATTTTAGGAAAGCTGCAGCTTAGCTACCATATGTATTACTAGGGAGCATACATTTCACCAACAACCACACTTCCTAATAAACTCAACAAATATATGCTGTATCATGTGCAAGCATGGCTGTCTACATCAATACATATTTCCATATGATTTGATTGTTTGCATGTAATCAGTGTGGCTGTGTATTTGCATATCCTTTAATAACTTAGAAACATTAACTGCAACTGAATATTTCAGAGATAAACATCTGATAGAGGTGCTAGCCTTCTCTTACTCTACTAAAGAAAAGCATTTTTTTTTCTCTCTGTGTTACATAGTTATATAGTTAGTGTGGTTGAAAAAAGACACAAGTCCATCTAGTTCAACCAATAAAAGGGGGGGGGGGGATCATACAATCATTTATACACAATCCTATACCGACAGTTGATCCAGAGGAAGGCAAAAAAAACAAAAAAAACCCCAGCAAAGCATGATCCAATTTGTTCTAGCAGGCGGAAAAATTTCTTTCTGATCCCCCTAGAGGCAATCTGATATTCCCTGGATCAACTTTACCTGTAAATGTTAATATTCAGTTATATTATTTACCTTTAGGAAAGGATCCAGGGCTTTTTTTAACGCAATCTACTGAGCTGTTGAGGGAGTCTATTCCACATTTTCACAGATCTTACTGTGAAGAAATCTTTTGTATTTGGAGATGAAATCTCTTTTCCTCCAGATGTAAAGAATGCCCCCTTGTCCTACACTAATGACCTCAACCACTTACGGACCGCCAGCAGCAGTTTTACGTTGGCACTTTGACGTTATATACAGGGGTTATGGCAGCAGATAGCTGCCAAAAACCTGGTATTTTTTTTAAACGGCGGGCGGTCCTCTTTCATATAGGGGGAGTCCCAGTGGCAGATTCGCTGCGGGATCACTTTTATGGGCGGCGGGAGAGGTGCCCCCCCCTCCCGCCACTTCCTGGTTGTTTTCCCTGCTTACCAGAGCCTTCGGTAGCGGGGAAAACTATCTGGTCCGCTGTCCTCTCAGGCAGGAAGTTGAGTGAGGGCATCGCTTCCTAGCAATGGTTTTAAAGAGCCATTTTTTTTTTCTTTTATAGTATAGTGTAGATACGAGATCTGAGGTCTTTTTGACCCCAGATCTCACATTAAACGCTTGCCAACTGCCCACGGTATATTTACTGTGGCAGTCAGCCCCTCCTGGGCAAAGCGATGTAGTAGAATATGGTCTTTTAGCCAGTTTTCTATCCATATACAAATTGATTAAGCCTGTAGACTTAAACTTACAATTTTGCCTGTGTGGGAAACTGTGTCAAATGCTTTTGCAAAATCCAAGTATACCACGCCCACAGCCAACCCTCTGTCTAAGGTGTTGCTGTTGGATGATAACCCTCACTATAAAACAATGTCAGCAGGACAGGAAGTTAAGGTAATTTTTCTACAGGAGCCACGGATAACAACAAAAATCAGGTAGGAGTTCTAACCTTTTCCCATTCTATCCAAAACTAGTAAAAAAAAAAAAAAGTTTTTGGCTTAACATATATTTAAAAAAATTACCCAACATTTCCTCAGCAACGACTAGCATATCACATAAGTATACACTGTCATATTCCTTGGTAATTATTTCATTTTCAAAAGATTTTTATTGAACAAGTTTCATATAATCCACATATAAAAGCGTAGATAAACTTCAACCATATAAGGGAACACAGCTTGATATAGCATACAAAACAAAGATACAGATATAAGTACATGAAGGTGTCAGTTACAGTTACAACACAAGTCTTGTGTGTTTCTTTCAGAGGGGGCTCTATGTGTTTTAGATATCAGGGTATGGAGACAGTTGAGTTAAAGCACCCCTATCAAAACTTTTAGTGCTGTATTGGGGAGGTCCCAAAGAAAAAAAGATATGGTCTGTTAAAATAAAAGACCTGGAAGGTAGAGATAAGCTAAGAATTAAAAAAAATTGCACCGTGGGGAGAGTAGGGAAAAGGGAAGAGGATGGGGGAGTTATTTCACTGCTTTACTAATTTATAAATGGCTCTACTTTTTGACACAGCTAGTGGTTTGTCTGTAAGAATCGAAATTAATAAAATTACTAAAATAACATTAAAGAAATGCAATCCAAAGCTAAATTACATTCTATCTTCAGAAGCCAATTTAAAGATCAAAGCTAACAAAACCAGCTTTTACTGCAATAATCACCTTCAATCCAGAGAATTAATCTAAAGTATAAAACATTTTCTGCTGCTACATATCCTTAATCTTATGACCAGCATTATTCAATGCACTTCTTCAAAGCCCAGGTCATCCTTGGTCCACATCAGCCTGTGACTGTACAATGAAAAAAGAAACAGTGCAGTGACGAGCATGCTTTATGTCTGCACATGAATTGATTGGCTCCTTTTTTGCTACTTCCTCTGACACTCCAGCCCTACTCTGTATAGAGGACTTCAAGGGGATAATATCAGGTCAAATCCAGGAACTAATTCTTGCATTTAAGAAATACATTTAATGTTGTATTATTGATTACAGAACTGCATTAACGTGTGTCTTTAATATCTGCACAGCGTTCCGTTTTAACATCTGTTTAACACCTTTTATAAAGTGCTAACACAACCAGCTTCATTTCATAAATTTTTTTTAAAATTCTTGGTTCATTAGAATTTTTAATAATTTTACAATATTTAAATAAAAAAAAATGCCCCTACCCCAAAAAGTAAGAAAATAGTTTATTTATTCCAACTCTCAACTATATCTGAAGACCTGAAAGTTTTTTTACTCTAGAGTCTATTCCTTATCCCCTGGCCACTATTAACCACTTGCCGACTGCCTAACGACGATTTACGTCGGCAGTCAGCCCCTCACAGGCAAAGTGACGTAGATCTACTTCGCTAGCCTGTGAGGGTCTAGGGAGCGAGCGCGCGCCACCGGAGGCGCGCTCCCGCGTGGTCACGGACCCCCCCGCACGTGTGACCGGCGGACCCGATGTCCGCCGGTCACTCTGCGATCGCCGCTGCAGAGGGAGAAAGTCAGGTGGCTAGTGTAAACAAGCCGCCTGTCATTCTCCCCTGTGTAGAAACTGTGATCACACGGTTCTACTATGTAGGACCGTTGATCACTGTTTCTACAGCTCAACCCACAGCCAATCACAGTTAGAGGGGGGGGAATTTCATATAAAAAAATGTGAAAAATATTGCTATTTCTGCAAAATTGACGCTCTTTTTTTGTTTATAGCGCATGATCAAAAAATCGCACAGGTGATCAAATACCACCAAAAGAAAGCTCTGTTTGTGGGAAAAAAAGGACGTCAAATTCGTTTAGGTACAGCGCCGCACGACCGCGCAATTGTCCGTTAAAATCACGCAGTGCCGAATCGCAAAATACCCCCTGGTCAGGAAGGGGGTAAAATCTTCCGGGGCTTAAGTGGTTAAAAAAAAAAAATAACTGTTATAGAAATAACATGGCCTTTTGAAGTGTAAGTTTTAGTGCATAGACAACTTACCTGCAGCCACCTCTCCTGCTCCAAGCCAGGAATCAATCTTTTAGGACACACTTTTATGGTTGTATGTATCTATCATTTTCCTAAACTTATTGTGCTGCCCAGCTGTGACCCAGTCTTTCCTGACCTCGAGTCAGAAAAGTCCCTTCCCTTGGGCAGCTTTTCTTCATCTCAGCCAGCTCTTCTTACAGTGGCAGTGGCACTCCTGATAGGCAAATATCATGTAATCTAGGATGCCTAAGCTTTAGGTCACAGAAGGGAGCCGTAGAGCAGTTTTTATTAACAGCAATTAGCAAGCATGCCTTTCTTTTTTCTTAAAATAATATTGAGATTTTAGATACCCAACATGTACAGTATCATAAAAATACATGTAACATGTACATATAACTAATAGGAAAATCTTTGTACAAAACGTATATTACTATATTTGGGTAATTGTTTAAAAATCCTTCTATATAAGGAACATTAAATCTTAAAACCACTTTTTTTGGCTCCTTAATGTGGAATCTGGCTTCCCTGTCCTGAGGACCTTGATCAGATTTATTTTTACATTTTTTATTACAATCTCTTAAAACAAGCCAATAAAAAAGCAACTAAATTTTATAGGTTCAGGCTTTTGAAGCAGCGCTAAATGCTCCAATCACACATCACGCAGTATCATCCAAACATAACATTTGAGAACATCTGTCCTTCTAACATTTATATCTAGTGCATTTTCTTTCAGAGGCAGGAATAGTAATGCAAAGCAATTTGCAAGGACGATGCAGCACTGCTAAGAAGTGAGTTTTAGAATTTATCATTCAGTGCTCCAGTCTGAACCTAACTATAATGGAACTCTAATCAATCAATCAGTTAATATTTTATACATCTTACTGCACAACTAGCATGATCACCCTACTGCATCTTAGTTCACCTTTGCAACTTCCTGTGCAATGAGGCAAGCTGAAAATAGAGAGGTGATACAGAGGTATACTTTAATAAACTAGGAAATGTGTGTAACTTACCTGAGTTTGCAGGTATTGCAATCTGTAGATCACAAGAATAGCTGAACCAAATAAAACATTTTGTCAGGCAAAAAAGCAAACAGAAAATATACATCAACAGTGTATTTTGTTGTTTGCATTGAGTTCCACTTTAGGAAAAGATCTTTAGAGAGTTCAGTGATTTTGTTTATATTTTCTTTATTTATTTATAATGATCATGACTTTGTAGCAAGTAGCAGATATAAAACATAAAGCAAAAAGAAGATAAAAAATACAATAAAATAAAAATAGATCCAAAATCACTTCTTAAAATAAAGGCCAGTACTATCGAGATGTGTACTTAATCACAAATGTTTTCTTTTTTTTTTTTGCTATATAAATAAAAAAAATTAAAAAAAAGCGAATTCCTGTTTTAAAATTTTGAAAAAAAATAATTTTTCTTAATGAATGTATGCTAAACTATATTCTGCTACATTTCTTTGACAAAACAAAACACAAATATGTGTATATTATTTAGTCTGTGTGCAAGTTTTAGCGACTACAAACTATGGTATTTATATTTGAAAACGTATCAGTCCTGATTGTTTATCTTCTTGAGGCCCTAAAATGGCAGGATAGTACACATTCCCCACCAAATGACCCCTTGGAAAGTAGACAGTCCAATGTATTTAATAAGAGACAAGTTATTTCTCACACACAGCATAGGCATACTTAGAATTATACCTCAAAACACATTCTGCTATGCCTCTGGAGTATAGGGATAGCACATGTATAAGAGTTTTTTACAGCCTAGAAGCATGGATGGGACCAAAATCCAATGAGCATTGTTGGGCTTTCAAGGAGTACCTTGAAGTATCTATCACATTCCTGGAGGCCCTGGAGCGCCAGGACAGTAGAAACTACCACAAAATAACCACAGTTTGGAGAGTAAACACCCCAAGGTATTTTGTAAGAGGCATGGTATGTCTTTTGATGGATTAATTTTATTGCCACAAGTTTTTGGAAAATGCAGAAAGAAAATTCAAATTATTTTTTTTACACAAAGTTGTCAGTTTAAAAGGATATTTCTCACACGCAGCATGGGCATACTTAGAACTACTGACCAAAACACATTCTGTTACTTCTCCCGAGTATGGCGATACCACATGTGTGAAACGTTTTCACTGTCTGGACTTATTATGTACTGGAGTATCCCACAAATTAACCAATTGTGTCAAACCTAATGGAGTGTAATTTGTAGCTTAGTTTAGTGTCACCTATAGCAGTCCCAGTTCCTATAAGTCAAGCAAGCCTAGCCTACTGGTACATGTCTTCCCCCAGGAAGTACAATGACCTGGTGTCTTGCAGGAATGTTGTCAGTAGGATGTGCAGATAGGTCAAATCAGGCTGCAGGTAGAGACATGGTGAGCAAACAGACAAAGGATCGGTCCAGGCATCAGGCAGAAACATGGTCAATAAACAGGCCAGGGTTATTACAGGTGGCAGGCAGATGCATCACTGCACTGATGTGATGGTGACCAGGGAGACGGTTACTGGTGTGGCAGTAATAAGGGACACAATAACTGGTGTGGTGGTGATAAGGAACACTGTAACTGGTTTGGAGGTGATCAGGGACACTGTAACTGGTGTGGCGGTGCTTAGGGACAATATGATTGTTGTGGTGGTGACCAGGGGCAATATGCATTGTGTGGCAGTGATTAGAGATACTGTGAGTTGGTGGCAGTGATTTGGGACCCTGACTGGTGTGGCCATGATTAGTGACACTGTGTAAGGTTCTGGCACTCTCATTGCCTCCTATCACATTATTTCCGGGTGATTTCCATCTACCTAGATAGAAGAAACACATATAGGTGTGTTTCCCTTTAAGACTGATGCTGTCATCACTTAGCGACGGACTAGATGGCTATTTAAATCACCGGTTCTCACTCACATGTGTTCGTTCAAACACCCTTACCTGGATGCTAACTTGGCTTGAAGCGTTCGTGCTTGCAAGCATACCTCGCTGACGGAACCTCGCTGCGCTGATCCCTGCATCCTGCTTCCGGATCATCCGCTCCTCCTGAACCAACCTTCGGCTGTATTGCTATTAGTGCTAAGTACCCCGCAGGGGAACCCTCTATAAACTTATACTAAGCTTACACTATCTAGCTCTGCATAGTAAAGACTATTTATCACATCTGCATATCTAGATTGCTAGCTCTTAAGACTACTGCTACTTATTCCTGCACTGGGTTGATCTCTCTTGTATGTCCACCTGCTACTCTGTCATCTGCTACCATACATGATTGCTAAACCTACCTGCATCCATCTGCTACTGTCTTACCTTCAAGTGTCTGTCACCTACCACCTCCACTCAACCTGTCTCTTAAATCTTCATCACTGTGTTACTACATACATAAAGTCACTCTAGGAACCAGCTTGTTGAGTGTGTGTATTTACCATCTGAATTAAGACCTTCCACACATGATGAGTCATTGAGGTTGGGAATGGTATCTCAGCATCTCTCTTACATGACTACTGAAGTGGAATATTTCTGCAGCTGAAAATCCACACCATACATGAAACGCAGGAGCGTTACACACTGTGAGTGAGCGGCAGTGATTAAGAACACTGGGATTTGGTGATGATGACTGGGGACACCATGAGAGGACTACAGTGATTAAGGACACTGTGAGTGGACTGCAGTCATTAGGGACACTATTAGTGGGTGGCAGTAAATAGGAACACTGACTGGTGTGGGGGTGTTTAGGCATACTGACTGACAGCACTGGTCTGGTGACATTGTACTACTGTAGCAGTGATCAGAGAAAATGGTTGGTGGCACTGACATACAGTGATATCAAAGCAGCCAGCCATTATAGACAATCACTTCCACCATATCACCATAGTGACCCTGCACTTACTCTGATGACAGTATGTAATAAAATATGTCATTTTTTTGCAATTTTGTTTGCAATTTTTTTTATATATTGTCACTAGAGCAGTGTAGTATTACCATTGTCATGATTGACAGCTTTGTTTATTACTGTAACTGTGATTGCTGTGATTGGTCACAACAGTCACATGGTACCAGGGCCACTCACAGCGGCCTGGTCCTGTGATCAGTAATTAAAAAACAAATAAAAAACAAAACACAGAGCGCTACGAAGACCTCCAGCATATGAAGGGTGGATGAACAGAGCTAATAAGCAGCTGAATCCAGGGAGGGGAGGGAAGGAAAAAAGAGAAAAGGAAAAAATAAACACAGGCAATAAAAAGGGTTGTAGCTGCAAATGGACATAGGCATTAAATGGTACCATACAATAGGGGACAATGGGATATCATAAATAGGTTGATGATCCTAAAAGGGATAAAGTCCGTGGGCACTGAGCTGCTCTTCCACAGATGAGGAGGAAGAATCTGTATAGACAAAAAGAAGAGGGGAGAAGCGCTCTAAGTGCAGACAATTTATTGCAGATAACAAGGCAGGTAATATACACTCACTAGACATGAAGACTGAAAAGCTGTATGTGTCAAAGCAATCCTGCAGCCATCCTCTGGAGGGTGTCCTCTGGTCACAGGAAGCCGTATGCAGTACTGTCACTGGCGGTGGGAGGGAAGAAAGCCGGCTGTCTCCCACAACATCAGCGGTGAGCGGTCAAGCGGCTCGGATCTGCGGCTCCATGTTACGAGTGATGGATGGAGGCACTCTCACCCACAGGGATGGTGGGATCTGTCCGATGTGTTACGGCATGCACGACGCGTTTCTGAGCATGCGCGGGGTCCTCTACACCCGGCGCGCTCTTTCATCAGGTGCTAGAGTGCCGTAGTCTCTGTGGGGCTTTATGTAGTGCTGAACAAGAGGATAATTAGGCACAGCTGAAGTAAGGGGATGGCAACCGCCCACAGCACTGAGCAATGACCTAACCAATCAAACATTTTTGTAGCAATGGGAGAGATTAAAAACAACTTAGAAGTGGAGTGTGATCGGTCGGCTGCCCTTAAATACACATGTATGTGGGCTAGACAACCGCTTATCACAGTGATAGCAAACAATTAGGCAATACAAAACATAGAATAAATGTAAAATAGGGATAAGCCCGAGTTCATCAAGGCTTATGAAGAACATGTAAAAACGTTCCAGGTTTAAAACGATACAATTATAAAAATATAAAAATTGATAAAAAGCATCTTTAAAAGGTATATTTTAAGAGCTAATGCATAATACCTATACAGGCTGTGGTATGGAGAAACATATAAGCAAATGAAACAATAAAAAGAGGGGGGGGAGGGGGGAATAAAAAAGCATTATATATTGGATAAGAAATGGAGGATGGATATAACCCATATATAGGTGTACATATGTATATCCTAATAATTATATTTTCTGTATAAAGGATTTTTATATGGATTACCAACTACGGTACCACATGTATGATATATAGGGAAATAAGCCTTCTGATTGCTCAGTAGGTAAGACCTTATAAAGTTTGTATAAAAGATTTATATACCAGAACCAGGGCCAAAGTGTATATATTAAAAAATCATCTAATATGATGTGATGAAAAAATAATAAATAAAGACCAACAGAAAACCCTGATAATAATTATAAGATAGTGTGCACGTCTAATTCTTCATTTAACCCTCGAGGAGCGAGAACATCTAACGTGTAGATCCAGAAAGTCTCTCGCATACATAATTTGGAAAATCGTTCTCCCTCCGGCAAGTCTTTGGGAATGGATTCGATAACCCAAATTTTTAGTCCCTCGGTGGATTTTCCATGGACTTCTGAAAAATGTCGAGGGACACTATGAAGGTCACATCCACCTTCAATAAGACGGCGATGTTTGCCGAATCGTTGTCTGACTGGTCTGATGGTTCGACCTACATAGAGCAACTGGCAGGGACATATCAGACAATACACCACATAGTCTGTGGAACAGTTGAAAAAATTGTCCAAGATATAGGTTTTGTCATTATGTGTAAAGTTCTTTTGGCCATGTCGCACAAAACTACACATTTTGCATAACTTTTTACGGCAGGCATACATGCCTTTCAGGGGGATCATCCATGACAGATGATTAGTGGCCTTGATGTTCTTTAATTTGCTGGGTGCTATTTTGTTTTTCAAGGTGGTAGCCCTCCTATAAGTCACTTTTGGCTTGTCCAAAATGACCGAGTTCAAGTGGGGGTCTTGTTTTAGGATATCCCAGTGTTTTGATAGAATTTTTTCCATTTTTCTATACTGACAATGGAACTTGGTGACAAAACGAACAGGATGATATTTGCTCTTGGCCCTAGAGCTAGGATGTTTCCCTGGAAGATAGGCCTCATGGCTGAGTTTACCAAATCATCGGGGTAGCCCTTCTCTGAAAATTTTTTCTTTAAGTGTTCACTTTGAGTTAGATAATCTCCATCTCTGGTACAGTTCTGTCTAAGTCGACAGAACTGGCCTTTTGGTATATTTTTCGTCCATTGGGGGTGATGGCAACTCTTATAATGGAGATATGAATTACCTCCCGTGGGTTTGATATAATTTTTGGCATGTATCTGATGTAGCTCATGTCCCAATTCCAGATCTAAAAAAGGCATAGAATCTGGATGTGAGGCTGACGTGAACGATAGACCCAAAGAGTTGTTATTGCAGTGGCTGACAAAACCGTCGATCTGGGATGCGGAACCATCCCAGATGACGATAATGTCGTCAATATACCGCCCAAAAAAAACGATGTGTTGAGCAAATGGATTGTTCTGCCAAATGTATCTAAGTTCCCAATAGCCCATGGTCAGATTTGCATATGAAGGAGCAAAGTTAGCTCCCATGGCTGTGCCATTTATCTGCAGATAAAACGTGTCCTCAAACTGAAAATAGTTGTGGGTTAGGCAGAAATGTGTCGCCTCCAAAATAAAGGAAACTTGGTCATGATGTAGGGAAGAATCTAGTAGGAGAAAATGTTGTAATGCTTGTAAGCCTATACTATGGGGGATAGATGTATACAAGGAGCTAACATCTAAGGATAGCCACGAGTAACTATCTTCCCATCTATATGGCGTAATCTGCTCCAATAGGTGGCCCGAGTCTCGTATGTAGGATTGCAGACTTTGGGCCAAGGGCTGTAAAAAGACATCAATAAACTGTGAGAGGCCACTGGTGACGCTATTCATTGCTGCAACGATAGGTCTCCCTGGGGGATGAAGGGGGTCTTTATGGACCTTTGGCAGGTGGTAGAAATATGGAGTATTATAATACTCCTTTTTCAAAAAGGCCGCCTCATCCTTATTAATCACTTTTTTGGATAGTGCAGAACCTACCAGTTGTTCGGCCTCAATTTTATATATGGGCAATGGGTCTTTTGAGAGCCTCAAGTATGTTTTTTGGTCACTTAATAGTCGAAGGGCTTCGTTCACATAATCAGTTTTATTCTGTAGGACAATGCCCCCACCTTTGTCTGCAGATTTAATAATAAGATCAGGGTTATCAGAGAATCTCTTAAGGGCCTGGGATTCGCCATGATGGAGATTAAGGTGGGAGTATTTGCTCTGTTTTGATGTATCTGAACACATGGCTTGCAGGTCAGCAAAGACTGTCCTATAATAAGTTTCTAGGTACGGGCCTTTAGAGCGTATGGGGTAAAACACGGATTTAGGCCGTAAGTCCGTATGGGTATAGTGTGGCGACTCCGGGAGATGCTGAGTATATAACAGTATATCAGGGTCCAGATCGTCATCCTCACAGGGATCATAAGTGCTAAAGGGACTGCCAGGAAAAATCTCATCAGTTGGGGTAAGGGCATTGGTGTCTACATTGTCAGTGAGGGAGCTGGTATCAGCCTGTTTGGCCTTTATATTGAAATAACGCTTCAATGTAAGGTTGCGTATGAACTTATTTAAATCACGAAATAGTAAAAAGGAGTTAGGGAAGGAGGTAGGGTCAAAACTTAGGCCTTTATGTAATAAGGACATATCATCCTGATTTAACTGGACGGAGGAAAGATTAAAAATCTTTATAGTCTCCGTTGTTTGGAGTTTATTTTTGGTAATTCGTTTACCTCCTCTACATCCTCATCTATAATTTTTCTTTTTTTCTTTCTGGTATTGGTCAGTGGGCCCTCCTCTAAAAAAGACACCGGAGGGGGGACCATTGTAGAGGGAACCGTGTCAAGTTCATTGATCATGACAGGAAAAAATATATTTTGGCTCAAGCCAAGTGACTTTGTTGTTACTGGTATTTGACTGGCTATAGGGGCACTAATGAACTCTTCCCGGTTGGCGGGTAAGTTTGGGAGGGTCTGAACCGAAGTGGGGACAGATGACTTACCAGCGGTAACTCGGGCGTTGGTGGTACTGGAAAGTCTATTTTTAGTAATGTTATTATAGGTGGCAGAAATGCTCTCAATCTTACTAACTTTACCTATATCTGTCTTGGTTTTGTTTTTATTTTTATTATTACACTTATTAGAATGGTTAGGTGGAATTCTGGTTGGACAACTAGAGGGAATATTACTCTTATTATGTTGGTCAAAGAGTCTATCGACCTTAGTGGTCTGATTCTTGGCTATGGGTATGAGTCTATGGTTGTACATGGGCCGTGTATCACTGCCACCACTATGTGGCGCGGTCCTAAGGGGTTGGACTGGGTGAATCTCCAGGGACATTAGTGGAGGTATGTGGTGATTTTGTTTCCACAGGAAAACCTTATCGTTGCTGTAATCATCTAGGTCTCTCCTAAATTTATCCAATTTAGTATGTATGAGTTGGTCCTCCTTTCTTTTTGTATTCCTTTTTAGAGTGTCAAACCACCCAAGAGGGATATGCGTATGAAAACTCTCAATGTCCTGAATCAATATTTGGATGTTGTGTACTAATGAATCGTATTTAATATGTCGCTGAGTGGCGAGAAGCCCTAGCCACTTAGTGGTGCAGAACTCTGCAATACCGCGCCACTCTTTCAGGTAGGCGGGATCTAAAAAGGAGCAGGTCTGCGTAATCCTAAGGCCCCTGGGGGAGATTTTGGCAGATAAATATTTATTGAGAAAAAATTCATCCCACCACTGAGTGTTGGCGGAGTGCATTAGTCTCTCTAGTTTTTTGAACATACCACATAAAACATGGCGGTCTGTACGTTTTCTGATAGGCTCATCAGAAAACAAATCATTAGAAAAAATGGAATATAAGGTATCTAAAATGTCATATTTGTGTAATTCCACATCACTAATTAGATCCATGATCACGCAGGTCAGAGTGGAATGTACAAATATGCAGAAAATTGTATAAAATGTGAACAATTATTGTTATAAAATGGTGAATATCAGTGTATATGCGTGTATATACACCCAACCAAGGACCAAATTCCAAGGTACACTGGCTGGTATACTGACAACTAGATGAGTGGTGTCAAGTAACCCAGGGGACAACTCCACATCTATAGTTAATAAGTACAAAACAATTATCAATAACTGGAACGGGGAAAAAAAAAAAAAAAACAACTAACAATATGTTGATGAGTGATGATACATATATCTGTGATGTGTATAAACCTTTTTAAGAGATAAGTGCATCTAAACCCATAGATATTAGGCTTGTATCAAAGACAGGGTCATCAAAAATAGAATCATCTACAATCATCTAGGAACACATGCTGGGTCAATCAAGCTGCTCTAGAGGAACCTCTCAAAAAGCACATACAAAACAAAACACAGATCGCTACGAAGACCTCCAGCATATGAAGGGTGGATGAACAGAACTAATAAGCAGCTGAATCCAGGGAGGGGAGGGAAGGAAAAAAGAGAAAAGGAAAAAATAAACACAGGCAATAAAAAGGGTTGTAGCTGCAAATGGACATAGGCATTAAATGGTACCATACAATAGGGGACAATGGGATATCATAAATAGGTTGATGATCCTAAAAGGGATAAAGTCCGTGGGCACTGAGCTGCTCTTCCACAGATGAGGAGGAAGAATCTGTATAGACAAAAAGAAGAGGGGAGAACTATTTTCAGTTTGAGGACACGTTTTATCTGCAGATAAATGGCACAGCCATGGGAGCTAACTTTGCTCCTTCATATGCAAATCTGACCATGGGCTATTGGGAACTTAGATACATTTGGCAGAACAATCCATTTGCTCAACACATCGTTTTTTTTTGGGCGGTATATTGACGACATTATCGTCATCTGGGATGGTTCTGCATCCCAGATCGACGGTTTTGTCAGCCACTGCAATAACAATTCTTTGGGTCTATCGTTCACGTCAGCCTCACATCCAGATTCTATGCCTTTTTTAGATCTGGAATTGGGACATGAGCTACATCAGATACATGCCAAAAATTATATCAAACCCACGGGAGGTAATTCATATCTCCATGATAAGAGTTGCCATCACCCCCAATGGACGAAAAATATACCAAAAGGCCAGTTCTGTCGACTTAGACAGAACTGTACCAGAGATGGAGATTATCTAACTCAAAGTGAACACTTAAAGAAAACATTTTCAGAGACGGGCTACCCCGATGATTTGGTAAACTCAGCCTATGAGGCCTATCTTCCAGGGAAACATCCTAGCTCTAGGGCCAAGAGCAAATATCATCCTGTTCGTTTTGTCACCAAGTTCCATTGTCAGTATAGAAAAATGGAAAAAATTCTATCAAAACACTGGGATATCCTAAAACAAGACCCCCACTTGAACTCGGTCATTTTGGACAAGCCAAAAGTGACTTATAGGAGGGCTACCACCTTGAAAAACAAAATAGCACCCAGCAAATTAAAGAACATCAAGGCCACTAATCATCTGTCATGGATGATCCCCCTGAAAGGCATGTATGCCTGCCGTAAAAAGTTATGCAAAATGTGTAGTTTTGTGCGACATGGCCAAAAGAACTTTACACATAATGACAAAACCTATATCTTGGACAATTTTTTCAACTGTTCCACAGACTATGTGGTGTATTGTCTGATATGTCCCTGCCAGTTGCTCTATGTAGGTCAAACCATCAGACCAGTCAGACAACGATTCGGCAAACATCGACGTCTTATTGAAGGTGGATGTGACCTTCATAGTGTCCCTCGACATTTTTCAGAAGTCCATGGAAAATCGACCGAGGGACTAAAAATTTGGGTTATCGAATCCATTCCCAAAGACTTGCCGGAGGGAGAACGATTTTCCAAATTATGTATGCGAGAGACTTTCTGGATCTACACGTTAGATGTTCTCGCTCCTCGAGGGTTAAATGAAGAATTAGACGTGCACACTATCTTATAATTATTATCAGGGTTTTCTGTTGGTCTTTATTTATTATTTTTTCATCACATCATATTAGATGATTTTTTAATATATACTCTTTGGCCCTGGTTCTGGTATATAAATCTTTTATACAAACTTTATAAGGTCTTACCTACTGAGCAATCAGAAGGCTTATTTCCCTATATATCATACATGTGGTACCGTAGTTGGTAATCCATATAAAAATCCTTTATACAGAAAATATAATTATTAGGATATACATATGTACACCTATATATGGGTTATATCCATCCTCCATTTCTTATCCAATATATAATGCTTTTTTACTCCCCCCTCCCCCCCCCTCTTTTTATTGTTTCATTTGCTTATATGTTTCTCCATACCACAGCCTGTATAGGTATTATGCATTAGCTCTTAAAATATACCTTTTAAAGATGCTTTTTATCAATTTTTATATTTTTATAATTGTATCGTTTTAAACCTGGAACGTTTTTACATGTTCTTCATAAGCCTTGATGAACTCGGGCTTATCCCTATTTTACATTTATTATATGTTTTGTATTGCCTAATTGTTTGCTATCACTGTGATAAGCGGTTGTCTAGCCCACATACATGTGTATTTAAGGGCAGCCGACCGATCACACTCCACTTCTAAGTTGTTTTTAATCTCTCCCATTGCTACAAAAATGTTTGATTGGTTAGGTCATTGCTCAGTGCTGTGGGCGGTTGCCATCCCCTTACTTCAGCTGTGCCTAATTATCCTCTTGTTCAGCACTACATAAAGCCCCACAGAGACTACGGCACTCTAGCACCTGATGAAAGAGCGCGCCGGGTGTAGAGGACCCCGCGCATGCTCAGAAACGCGTCGTGCATGCCGTAACACATCGGACAGATCCCACCATCCCTGTGGGTGAGAGTGCCTCCATCCATCACTCGTAGCAAGGAGCCGCAGATCCGAGCCGCTTGACCGCTCACTGCTGATGTTGTGGGAGACAGCCGGCTTTCTTCCCTCCCACCGCCAGTGACAGTACTGCATACGGCTTCCTGTGACCAGAGGACACCCTCCAGAGGATGGCTGCAGGATTGCTTTGACACATACAGCTTTTCAGTCTTCATGTCTAGTGAGTGTATATTACCTGCCTTGTTATCTGCAATAAATTGTCTGCACTTAGAGCGCTTCTCCCCTCTTCTTTCTGTGATCAGTAATTGGCTGTGTTTGGTGGACACAGTTGGTTACAGATCGTGCTGCTGTGCCTTCCAGGGGACTCACACAGGGGGCAGGTATATACATTGGCTGGGCTGAAAGTGGTTAAACTCGTAGTAAACTCATCCTCTACCTTTTCCGCAATTTAAAGCATTACTAATCACTTAACTGATTGTTGTGTGCAAAATCCTTCTAACCTTGTCCTTTTGTTTGTAATTTGTCCTGTTGCTTTTGATTATGTCATCTGCGTAAGCGCATTTATGTCTTTTTTTTTATGGCACATGCCATAAGTTTATTGATGACATGCTGTGGCTCCGTATTTCCTGTTTCCACGGCACAGTTTTGTGATACCGGGAGACTTTGTTCCGATTCACAAAACAAACAAGCTTGCTAAAGAAGTACTACTCATGTGCGAGATTACAAACCAGGAAAAGAAGAAAGGGCAGAAGCTCAGTGCACATCGGATGTAGAAGTCAGTAATTAGGATGGTGGGGGCTTCTCCCAGAAAGGGGGAAATGAAAAAGAAAAAAAAGTAGGAAACGTGATAGGGCTTCAATTTACTGCGCACTTGTTTAAAATGCTGTACCATACTTCCTTCTTTTAAATGTAGCTTAGGAGGGTCGGAGTTTACTACCACTTAAAGGAGACACTGTCACTTTACTCTTTGCTGGGTTTCTGGGTATGGGGGAGCAAATGACCTCCCTCTTCTGAATGCTATCACATGGGGAAGTGACTTCTTTGACCTGAGTTTGTTCTGACGCTACCTACAGTGTCTCCTTAAATTACTTTTATGTGTTTGAGGTAAACAAAAATGCTTATCTTGCCCTCACAATGCCATGCACAGGTTCAAAAGTCACAAAGCCAATGACAAGCAAACTTGTCATTGCAACAATAACTACACTGGTTCTTTTTTTAGTGTGTGTAGGAAGAAGTTAGGTGTAAATGTCTTTTGACTATATAATAGAAAATTCATTATGCCCGTATTGTTATTTTGGTTGACACATACATAACGTTATGTACATTTAAAACAGTATTTGTATCTCCGCATGCTCTGAAGAAGAAAAAGACACCCTTTTTTAGCATTTTTCCCATTTTAGTTCACGAGAAAAAGTGTCCCCATTAAAAGATTTTCCCTCTCTTGTTCTAGTGGCAAATAAAAATTTAGAATTTACCATTGATATTGGTGAATAGGGCAGTTAAAGAGAGTAAATCTTCCTAATGGGCATACATACAGCAATAAAATCCTGACATAGGTTGTAACCCTTCAGCACTCTATATCTCAAATAAAGGTTTTGCTATTAGTTTTACTTAAGACACAAAAAAAATAAAAAGTGTAAAATCTAATTGGTAATAATTATAAATCACCTTTATTTGTCTAAAGGGCTTTAGCACGTAATAACTTTAAATGGGTAGCTGTATATATTTGATTCATATGATATAGTACCAAAAAATAGCTTAATTTACATAACTAGCAGTGTTTCAAAACTCACAACCTTTTTTTAATATGAAACGTTTTTAACTTCACTGAATATTTTACTGAAATAAAAAGTATTAGTTTAATTAACTTCCTATGTAATACAGTGAACCACAATGACTTTTCACATATCTTTTAGAATGTAATAGTGTTTTATGTAGAGCACATTACACTATGGTTAATAATATATATAAAAAGGTGGCAAACCTATGCCCTCTAACATTATTGCCATGAATTAAAAAATAGAATTGATATAGTCTCTGTCTTTTAACTGCACTTAGAGTTTTATACTGTGTGAATAGCTTACATTAGGTAAAAAGAAATTATGCAAAATAATTTATGCATTGATGTTTAACCTTTGAAAACATACAAAAGTAAAACAGCATTATGACATGTATATTTGGTTTAGAAGGAGCATTTAACAGGTGTGCTACCCGAAAATTAGTCTGAAAGCCTTTTATTCTTCCCAACAATAATCAACCTTTTCCCAGCTGTATTAGTTGCCATATTTTGGATACCATATGTGATTGTTTTTTTGGATGTAGCAGGTCAACTACTGTTTAAAAATAATATATTTTGATGCTTTTAAATTGTATATTGTACTGAGTGTAGGTTTTTACTAATTTAAAGTGGTTTTAAAGACTGAAGGCTTTTACCTTTATGCATTCTATGCATGAAGGTAAAAAAAAAAACCTTCAGTGTGCATCTCCCCCCTCAGCCCCCCCCCCTAATACTTACCTCAGCCCAATGCTGATCCAGCAATGTGCACAAGAGCAGCGGATTTCTCAGGTCTCCCCCTCCTCATTGGCTGAGATGCAGCAGAAGGAGCCATCGGTTTCCACTGCTTTGAATCACAGCCGGTAAAGAGGGAGGACTAAGCTGCTCTCTATTTGTAATATGGACACAGAGAGCCACCTTGGGAGTGAGCATGCACAAGTGCCCCATAGCAAATAGCTGGCTATGGGGCCACTCAGCAAGGAGGAGGGGCCAAAAGCACCAGCGAGGGATCCGAGAAGAGGAGGATCGGGGCTGCTCTGTGCAAAACCATTGCACAGAGCGGGTAAGTATAACATGTTGTTATTTTTTTTTTTTTAATTCCCTTTCAAACACTTTAACCACTTAAGCCCCTGAGGATTTGGCTGCTCAAAGACCAGAGCCTATTTTGTGATTAGACACTGCGTGACTTTAATGGACGATTGCGCGGTCGTGCGACGCTGTACCCAAATGAAATTGCTATTTGATCACCTGTGCGATTTTTACTTTTTGTGCTATAAACAAAAAAGAGCGAAAATTTTGAAAAAATAACAATATTTTTCACATTTTTTTATATGAAATTCCCCAAAAAAATGTAGAAATCAAAATTTTTTAATATTTTAGGCCAATTTGTTTTCTACTACATATTTTTGGTAAAAAAAAATCGCAATAAGAGTATTTTGAATGGTTTGCACAAAAGTTATTGCGTTTACTAACTAAGGGAAAGGTCCGCCGGTCACATGCGTGGGGATGCAGGAGAACGAGCGGGGGGCGGGAGCGCGCCTCCGGCGGCACACGCTTGCCCCCTGCAGGCTCCTGGGTGAGCGACATAGTACTACGTCACTTTGCCCAGAAGGGGCTGACTGCCGCAGTAAATATACTGTGGGCGGTCGGCAAGTGGTTAACTTTTCCTTTTTAATGAGCAGGGGTATGTTTAAGAGAAATGGTTGTGTATAGGGTTGAGCGAACACGGACTGTATTATTCGTGTTCGTACCGAATAATTGGATTTTTGTTACCCGAACACGGACCCGAAAACTTTACTGTATATTCGGGTAAAAATCCGTGTTCGGTCGTTTTATTTCCGGGTTTTGTATGCATTGCATTTTCATGGCGGGCTTTCAACAGCCAATCAACAAGCGTTTAACTGGTGTGCCTTAAGCCATCCCAGCCATGCCTACAAACATATTAGTAGCTGTGATTGGCCATCTGAAGCATGTGACCAATTTTTTAAGTTCGAGACCGAGCGCCGCTGCGTCATTCGGCTGTGTAGTTCAGGGACAGAGCACACATCATACGTGCTGGCTGCTGATTAGGGACAGACAGGCAAAACTCATTTGTGTCCACATAGAATTGAGGGACAGGTTGGAGTGTGTTAGGCAGGGCGAGTTGTAGGGCATTTTAGGGAGAGGCTGCTGATTTTTAGGGTCAGTTTTCTACAATTGATTTTGCAGTGACCGATCTTATCAATCCTTTTAGGGAGAGGCTGCTGATTTTTAGGGTCAGACAATGTGTTCTACAATCGATATTGCTGTGTGGGGTGGGGTTTGCAGTGACCGATCTTATCAATCCTTTTAGGGAGAGGCTGCTGATTTTTAGGGTCAGACAGTGTGTTCTACAATCGATATTGCTGTGTGGGGGGGTTTGCAGTGACCGATCTTATCAATCCTTTTAGGGAGAGGCTGCTGATTTTTAGGGTCAGACAGTGTGTTCTACAATCGATACTGCTGTGTGGGGGGGGTTTGCAGTGACCGATCTTATCAATCCTTTTAGGGAGAGGCTGCTGATTTTTAGGGTCAGACAGTGTGTTCTACAATCGATATTGCTGTGTGTGGGGGGGGGGGGGGTTTGCAGTGACCGATCTTATCAATCCTTTTAGGGAGAGGCTGCTGATTTTTAGGGTCAGACAGTGTGTTCTACAATCGATATTGCCGTGTGGGGGGGGTTTGCAGTGACCGATCTTAACAATCCTTTTAGGGAGAGGCTGGAGATAGGCAGGTGTCAGTGGTCCACATCGATTTTGCTGTGTGTGGGGTGCAGTGAACACAATCTTTTTTGCCCACTGAGGAGGAGGGAGAAAAGTCTTTTTCTATCAGTCACTGTGTGCAGTGTTTTTCCTTCAGCTGTGCTGTGCTGACTCTGATCATACACTGCTGTGTTCAGTGTTCACATGTGCTATTATTGAGTGGTTTCAAAAATCATACACTTTTTTCTATTCCACTATTCAATATACAGCCTTAGGTTAAAAAAATTAAATTGTGGCCTGCAGCAGAGCTGAATGATATAAGACACTGCTGTTCACATGTGCTATTGATAAATCACACCAATTTTATATCATATTTTCTATTCCGCTATTCAATAAAAACCTTTGGGTATAAACAATTAAATTGCGGGATAGTCTGTGTTGGTACGTGTGAGATACACCTTTCCAATTTTTGGGGTTCATCTCATACTTCTGAAGATTTGAGGGTGCTGCCTGTTCCAAACTCCTCCTACTCCTCATCCTGCCTTTTAGGGTTACAAAAAATAGTAATTGGGGCCTAGTGTGGTTCTGTACGTGTGAGATACATACACTTTTTTTGATAATATTTTCTATTCCGCTATTCAATAAAAACCTTTGGGTATAAACAATTAAATTGTGGGATAGTCTGTGTTGGTACGTGTGAGATACACCTTTTCAATTTATGGGGTTCATCTCATACTTCTGAAGATTTGAGGGTGCTGCCTGTTCCGTACTCCTCCTACTCCTCATCCTGCCTTCAGGGGTACAAAAAATAGTAATTGGGGCCTAGTGTGGTTCTGTACGTGTGAGATACATACACTTTTTTTGATAATATTTTCTATTCCGCTATTCAATAAAATACCTTTGGGTATAAACAATTAAATTGCGGGATAGTCTGTATTGGTACGTGTGAGATACACCTTTCCAATTTGTGGGGTGCATCTCATACTTCCGAGGATTTGAGGGTGCTGCCTGTTCCAAACTCCTCCTACTCCTCATCCTGCCTTTAGGGGTACAAAAAATAGTAATTGGGGCCTAGTGTGGTTCTGTACGTGTGAGATACATACACTTTTTTTGATAATATTTTCTATTCCGCTATTCAATAAAAACATTTGGGTATAAACAATTAAATTGCGGGATAGTCTGTGTCGGTACGTGTGAGATACACCTTTCCAATTTATGGGGTTCATCTCATACTTCTGAAGATTTGAGGGTGCTGCCTGTTCCGTACTCCTCCTACTCCTCATCCTGCCTTTAGGGGTACAAAAAATAGTAATTGTGGCCTAGTCAGGTTCTGTACGTGTGAGATACATACACCTTTTTTTAATAATATTTTCTATTCCGCTATTTAATCTACACCTTTGGGTAAAAACAATTAAATTGCGGGATAGTCTGTGTCGGTACGTGTGAGATACATACACCTTTTGATATCATATTTTCTATTCCGCTATTTAATCAAAACCTTTGGGTATAAACAATTAAATTGCGGGATAGTCTGTGTCGGTACGTGTGAGATACACCTTTCCAATTTTTGGGGCGCATCTCATACTGCCGAGGATTTGAGGGTGCTTTAGTCTGCCTCCTGCCTGTTCCGAACTCCTCCTACTCCTTATCCTGCCTTTAGGGTACAAAAAATTGTAATCGGGGCCTAGTTTGTGTTTGTACGTGTGAGATACACCGTTTTGTAAAATTTGTCCTATTCCGCTATTCAATATACACCCTGTTTGAGTGTAAAAAATTAAATTGCGGGATAGTCTGTATCGGTACATGTGAGATACACCTTTTTAAATTTGTTTGGTGCATCTCCTTCTACCGCCGAGGATTGCAGGGCGCTTCAGTTTGCCTCCTGTTCCCAACTCCTCCTACTCCTCTTCCTCATCCTGCCTTTAGGGTACAAAAAATTGTAATCGGGGCCTAGTCTGTGTTTGTACGTGTGAGATACACCGTATTATAAAATTTTTCCTATTCTGCTATTCAATATACACCCTTTTGGAGTGTAAAAAATTAAATTACGGCATAGTCTGTATCGGTACGTGTGAGATACACCTTTTAAATTGGTTTGGCGCATCTCCTTCCACTGCCAAGGATTGCAGGGCGCTTTAGTTTGCCTCCTGTTCCCAACTCCTCCTACTCCTCATCCTCATCCTGCCTTTAGGGTACAAAAAAATTGTAATCGGGCCTAGTCTGTGTTTGTACGTGTGAGATACACCGTATTATAAAATTTTTCCTATTCCGCTATTCAATATACACCCTTTTGGAGTGTAAAAAATTAAATTACGGCATAGTCTGTATCGGTACGTGTGAGATACACTTTTTAAATTTTTTGGCGCATCTCCTTCCACCGCCAAGGATTGCAGGGCGCTTCAGTTTGCCTCCTGTTCCCAACTCCTCCTACTCCTCTTCCTCATCCTGCCTTTAGGGTACAAAAATTTTTAATCGGGGCCTAGTCTGTGTTTGTACGTGTGAGATACACCGTTTTTATCCTATTCCGCTATTCAATATACACCCTTTTGGGGTAAAAAACATAAAATTGCGGCATAGTTTGCATATTTGACTGTGAGATACACCCGTGCGATACTGTTGTTGTTTTGTTCCGCTATTCAATAAACACCTTTCTAGGACAAGATCTTAAATTACAGAAATATGAGGAGACCGTCAAATAGGGGCCGTAGCCTGGGTCGTGGTGCTGCTGGTAGAGCTCCTGTTGCAAGGAGAGGACGTGGTCGATCTGTGCCAGCTACACTCACAAGTGAAACACCTTCCTCAAGTGTTAGTAGGCGACAGAACCTGCATCAGTATTTGGTAGGGCATCACACGCCTCTAGAAGTGATGATGCCAGAACACGTAGAGGCGATAGTAGATTGGTTTGCTGCTGACAGTGCCCCCAGTTCCTTCACATTGTCTCCCACCCAGTCTACTGCAGAAAGGTCAGAGTTGGCACCTGCAGCCGATGTCCAACAGTCTTTCACCTCACCCCCTTGCAAATCAGGCAAGCAGTCTGAGCCCCAAGCCATACAGCAGTCTCTTCTTCTTTTTGATGACTCTGTCAGCAGGGTTTCCCAGGGCCATCCACCTAGCCCTGCCCCAGAAGTGGAAGAGATTGAGTGCAGCGATGCCCAACCACTTATTTCTCAAGATGAGTACATGCAAGGACCATCGCAGCACGTCTCCGATGATGACGAAACGCAGGTGCCAACTGCTGCGGCACTCAGAATTGTGGAGACCGACAAGGGGGGAAGGGGTGAAGACTGGGTGGAAGATGATGTGGAGGACGATGAGGTCCTCGACCCCACATGGAATGAAGGTCATGCAGGTGACCTGAGTAGTTTGGAGGAAGAGGCGTTGGTCGCACAGAGCCACCAGCACAGCAGAAGAGGGAGCAGGGTGCAGAAGCGGAGCGGCCGTGCCCTAGACACTACACCTGCTACTGCCCAACGCAGCAAGGGAACGAGCGCACCAAAGTAAGCTCAAAGGAGTTCTCTAGCGTGGAAGTTCTTTAGAAAATGTGCTGATGACAGGACACAAGTGGTTTTCACCCTGTGCAATCAGAGCCTGAAGCGAGGCATAAACCTTCTCAACCTGAGCACAACCTGCATGATCAGGCATCTAAGTGCAAAGCATGAGCTGCAGTGGAGTAGACACCTTCAAAACCAAGAAACGTCTCTGGCTCATCCTGCTTCCTCTTCTGCTGCAGTCTCGGCCGCTCCAGCCACATCTGTAGTGATACCGGCACCTGCCACCCCGCAAACAGACGATCTGTCAGCAACACCACCACCTGGGTCACCAACCATCTCCACAATGTCCCGTGGAAGCGTTCATCTCCCAAACACTTCAGAGGAAGAGGAAGTACGCCCCTACCCACCCACGATCCCTGGCCCTGAATGCCAGCATTTCAAAATTCTTGGCCTTTGAAATGCTGTCATTCCGTCTGGTGGAGACGCACAGTTTTAAAAACCTTATGTCGGTGGCTTTCCCACAGTACGTCGTGCCCAGCCGCCACTACTTTTCCAGGCAAGCCATTCCTTCCCTGCACAACCAAGTGGGGGAAAAAATCAGGTGTGCACTGCGCAACGCCATCTGTGCCAAGGTCCACCTAACTACCGATACGTGGACCAGTAAGCACGGTCAGGGGCGTTATATCTCCCTAACGGCACACTGGGTAAATGCAGTGGCGGATGGGCCTGAGGCGGATAGCAATTTGGCGCATGTCCTTCCACCACCGAGGATTGCAGGGCGCTTCAGTTTGCCTCCTGTTCCTAACTCCTCCTACTCCGCTTCCTCATCCTCTACGCCTCCTCATCCAGACAGCGTAACACCTTCACCACCAACTTCAGCACGGCCAGGGGTAAACGACAGCAGGCAGTTTTAAAACTTGCCTGTTTGGGGGAAAAACCACACACCGCGCAGGAGTTGTGTAGGAGCATGGAACAGCAGACAAATGAGTGGTTGCTGCCAGCGAGCCTCAAGCCCCGCCTGGTGGTGTGCGATAACGGGCGAAATCTCATAGCAGCTCTGGGCCTAGCCGGTTTGACGCACATCCCTTGCCTGGCGCATGTGCTGAATTTGGTGGTGCAGAGGTTCCTTAAAAACTACCCCGATATGTCAGAGCTGCTGCAGAAAGTGCGGGCCGTCTGTGCGCACTTTCGGCATTCTCACCCTGCTGCTGCTCGCCTGTCAGCGCTGCAGCGTAACTTCGGCCTTCCCGCTCACCGCCTCATATGTGACGTGCCCACAAGGTGGAACTCCACCTTGCACATGCTGGAAAGACTGTGCGAGCAGCAGCAGGCCATAGTGGAGTTTCAGCTGCAGCACGCAGCTCTGCGGAACAGCACCACTTCACCACCAATAACTGGGCCTCCATGCGAGACATGTGTGCCTTGTTGCGCTGTTTTGAGTACTCCACCAACATGGCCAGTGCCGATGACTCCGTTCTCAGCTTAACTATCCCACTTCTATGCCTCCTTCAAAAAACAATTCGGGCGATGATGGAAGAGGATGTGGCACAGGATGAGGAGGAGGAGGAGGAGGAGGATGAAGAGGTAACATTTCCAAGGCTTTCAGGGCAGTCATTCACAAGGGGCTCCGAGTGTGGGTTCCTGCACACACAAACGCCAGGGACACAATTGTCCAGCAGGGGCACAGTTCTGGAGGATGAGGAGGAGGAGCTGGAGGAGGAGATGGAACCATGTTCACAGCAGGGTGGCACCCAGGCCAGCTCATGGCCATCACTGGTGCGTGGCTGGGGGGATACAGAGGACACGGACGATACACCTCCCACAGAGGACAGCCTTTCGTTGCCTCTGGGCAGCCTGGCACACATGAGCAATTACATGCTGCAGTGTCTCCACAACGACCGCCGAGTTGCCCACATTCTAACTTGTGCTGATTACTGGGTGGCCACGCTGCTGGATCCCCGTTACAAGGACAACGTACCATCCTTAATTCACTCACTGGAGCGCGATCGCAAGATGCGCGAGTACAAGCGCATGCTGGTAGACGCGATGCTGCTGGCATTCCCACCTGACAGCGGGGCCACAGTGGAAGCACAAGGCAGAGGAGGAGGAGGAGGAAGAGGTCGCCAACGCAACCCGGGCACCACCAGCACCTCAGAAGGCAGGGTTAGCATGGCCTAAATGTGGAAAAGCTTTGTCAGCACGCCACAACAAACAGCAGCACCAGCAGCTCATATGGAACGTCTTAGCAGGAGGCAGCATTTTACCAACATGGTGGTGCAGTATGTGTGCACACGCCTACATGCAGTGAATGACGGGTCTGCCCCCTTCAACTTCTGGGTCTCCAAATTGGGCACATGGCCTGAGCTTGCCCTTTACGCCTTGGAGGTGCTGGCGTGCCCTGCAGCCAGTGTATTATCTGAACGGGTATTTAGCACGGCTGGGGGCGTTATCACAGACAAGCGCAGCCGCCTGTCCAGAGACAATGTGGACAAGCTCACGTTCATTAAAATGAACCAGGCATGGATCCCACTGGACTTTTCCGTACCTTGTGCAGAATAGCGATGGATACCGACCTTACCCAGCCGTTGTTCTATTTTTGCTCTTTCTCACTCTTTTGGGGTGTACCCTCATTTAAAATTTCTGAAAAGAAGCAGTGTTGGCTACCTCGTCCTCCTCAGGGCCAGATTAACGTAGGGGCTATTGGAGCTGCAGCTCCAGGCCCCTACCTTTATATAGGCTCCGGGTTGGCCATATTCACTGTTACTGCTCTTCTGTCACTTGTAAACACAGAAGTCTGGCTTCTATGCTCGCTTCCCCAGGCAGCTCCCTCAGAACCTCCCCACACAGCACGAAGGCCGGACAAGGAGGGACAGTTGCCGATGCATGGATGTGTTTATGGGCTTCAGAGACAGCATCCCAAGTTGAATTAGGCATGCATGGCTGCACCCTTCCTCCTCTGGGTGCATGCCAAGGCACGGCCCTTAAGGCCCTTCAAAATCCTCAGCACCAAGCCCATGATGCTCTTAATCCGGCCCTGGTCCTCCTCCACCGCCGCTTCCACCTACACCGCCCATAGGTGTGCGCAGCCTATTGCATTAGGGTGTGCACCCCAAAGTTTAAATACACATGCATGTGTTTGCCTACATGTACATGGCCCCGATACATTACTCTCCCTGCTGGCAAAGAGAAATAGAGCAGAGCAGGTCCGAGGGAGATCTTTCCCATCTCCTCACTGGCAAACAGAGCGATAATGCTATGTGCCCTAGGTGATTAGGGTGTGCCCAGGTACACCCGGCACACCCTGTGCGCACGCCTATGACACCGCCACATCCACCACCACCTCAACCTCCCTCCTACTCCATATGGGCCTCGTCCTTCAGAGATGAAGAACATTGTTTTATTTTTCTGTTTTTTTTTTGTTGTTTTAAGTTATTTCCCTATCCACATTTGTTTACAGAGCAATCGCCATGGTCTTAACTACGTTTTGCTGCCATTTGCAGCACTCTAGCCCTTTCCATTGGTGTTTTAGAGCCATTTTAGTGCCTGAAAGTTCAGGTCCCCATTGACTTCAATGGGGTTCGGTGCCCGGGAAAAGTTTGGCAAAAGTCCGGGACACGGACCCGGACTTTTTTTTCTGGACAGGAAGGATTTGCCCCCTTAATGACCAGGCCATTTTTTATGATTCGGCATTGCGTTATTTTAATGGACAATTGCACCGTGGTGCGACACAAATAGAGCTTTCTTTTGATGGTATTTGATCACCTGTGCAATTTTTATTTTTTGCTGAGGTGCCTCATGAGGATCGTGAGCCATGACAATGCATGCATCAGTAACACTATCCCTCTTGTGTTCCTACTGGAGCATACTCTGTGTGGCGTTATGGACAGGGCACTCAAGGTAGAGCAGCGGGAGTAAGAGGACTTCCTTTCCCTTCAAGGCTCGCTTTATGCAGACACCAGAACTGCACACACAAGAGGAGAGAGAGGAGGAGGATTCTGGAAAATTTGGAGGCAATGAAGCAGAGGAAAACATATGTCAAACCTTAAGAGATGGTTTTCAGTTCCCAAACACCTTGGGAGTAGTACGTGGCTGGGAGGGGGCAGTTCCAGGTACTGTAATCCTTAGTGACCCCAAGTGCCTTCTCATGCCTCCGCAAACTTGCAGTGCATGGGCTCCCGTTTTCTTTAAAGCCTGCAAAAGGACCTGGGAATTTGTGGCATCAAGAAAAAGGATAATTATTGGTTGGCAACCCTCCTTGACCACTGTTACAAGGGGAACGTTTCGGAACTCACCCTGCCCTAGCAGAGAGATAGCACAGAGTGAAATATCTGGAGGACACCATAAAGAGGAATTTGTGTACCAAGTGATGCATTTGAAAAAAATGATAGTCCTTAGCGCCCAGGGCTGTCAGCTTCAAGATCCTATTGGCAGTGTCTGCATCATATGGTGGAAGATTATCTAGGGGCAAAAACAGACATGGAGAGTTTTCTAGTAGATGATCCACTGGGTTACATGGTCATGAGAATAGACCAGTGGCCAGAACTTGCCCAGTATGCAAATGAGCTGCTGGGCTGGCTTGCATCCAGTGTGCTTTACAAACGGGCATTCAGTGCTGCCAGAGATTTTGAAATAGACAAAACAGTGCATCTGTCTACAGACTCCTTTGCCTGGCTGACATTTGACCAATACTGGATTAGCAGCAGCTATCAAGCCCCTGATGCCGATGTTGCTAACTCAATTTGTTGCAAAACTGTCTAGGCTGCCTAGATTTATGAGTGTTTCATTTATCTTTAAGTAATGTTTTGGTGTAGGTTTCATGGGCACAATTAACACCCAAGGCCAAATGTTTCTGCACCTCTGTGACAAGTGCATATCATTTTAACACAAACAAAAATCATAGCCCAAGAGACATCCAACACACAAACGAGAAAAAGATATGTGTTTAAAATATACAAAAAGGTTTTATTTATCTAGACCAACAATGTAACAAATATTTTAAGAACATAGTCATTTACAACTGCCAACTATTAGAAATGCAAAAGTAGACGACATATGATACATAAAACCTTTTAGTATATTTTATATACATATCTTTTTCTTGTTTCTGTGTTGGGGTGTGTTTTGTCACGTTTTTGGGTTGTGTTCAATATGTAAAAAATGGTAAAAAAGCACTGGTATCCCTGAATATAAAATATATAACAATTGTGCACCAAAATATTAATATTCTAAAAAAATAAATAGATATGTAAAATGCAATATCTGATGCATTAAAAGGACCTGTGTTCAATATGTGCAAAGAGAGATCACACAAATATTAAAAAGTATAACGTTTATTAAAAGTAATGACAGATACAGTTAAAGATAAAGAAAATATAACAGGAATACTCAACTAAAGATGCTTGTTTTCCACCATGGTGTCCCGTTTGCTCTTAGTCAATATGGCACAGGTAATCAGGACTAGGGATGATCGAACGGTTCGGGTCGACCATCGGTTCGGCCCGAACATTGGGTGTTCGAGGTTCGGCCGAATTTAGAACTTTTTGCCCAAAAAGTTCGGAATTCGGCAACCAGAACCGACCAAAATGCAATGCTTCAGGAAATGGGCTTTAAAAGCCCGTGATTGGACCAGAACCATTAGCAAAAGCCAATTGAGGGGGCAGGAGAATGCTAGGAATGTGATTGGAGTGACTAGGGGGTCCCTAGACCAATCATTAGTGAATACGCCCCCCAGTATATAAGATCGCCCCCACCATATTCCTAGCATTGTTATACTGGACATGGAAGAGAGTGGAAGCAGTTCTGTTAATTTTACTTTAAAAGTGTCATTTAGCTATTTATTAGTGTGAGGAAAGGGATATCTAGTGTAGTTAGAGTGCTCCTTTACACTTAAGTTAGCTTCAAAAATTTAGTTTCTGTAGGGAAAGTGTTAAGTGTAAGGGGACCGTAGTGTAGTGTAGGGTTAACTGGCAGTGACTGCAATGGCAGGGTGACAAAACCCTTCCATAGCAGGGTGACCGCTATAGAGAAATGATCATTTCTCTGAATTGCTTCGGAACTGGAATATGGCTTCTCACCAGCCAAGCATTTTTTATGCTGCAGGGGCTGCCACTGCCAGTGCTTTTTTGAGGACATGTTTGATGTCAGACATGACATCTGAACATGTGTATAGGGGGTATATATACACATATATGTCTGTATATATATCCCTAGACATATATAGGTGTGATAGTAGCAGAAATAAATGCTTGCGCTAAATAAATCATTTACAGTAATATATTTCTGCTACTATCACACCTATATATGGCTAGGTGTCTATATACATATAATTATGTAAAAAAATTTTTAAAAAAATGCCCAGGGTTTTGGAGGCAGGCAAAACATCTGAACTTGTGCACAGTACCACTATACACAAGTTCAGATGTTTTCCCTGACTGCAAAGAAACCAAAAAAATGCCTGCTTTTTTTGGGTTCTTTGCAGTCAGGAAAAACATCTGAACTTGTGTATAGTGGTACTGTGCACAAGTTCTGATGTTTTGCCTGCCTCCAAAACCCCCCCAAAAATGCCAGCAAAAAACACCTGGGCATTTTTTTTTTTGACGCTAGCGTTTTTTTTGGCATTTTTTGGGGTTCTTTTGAGGCAGGCAAAACATCTGAACTTGTGTATAGTGGTATATATACACACATAATTATATGTATATAGACACCTAGCCATATATAGGTGTGATAGTAGCAGAAATATATTACTGTAAATGATTTCATTAGCGCAAGCATATATTTCTGCTACTATCACACCTATATATGTCTAGGTGTGTATATAAATATATGTATGTGTGTATATACACCACTATACACAAGTTCAGATGTTTTGCCTGCCTCAAAAGAACCCCAAAAAATGCCAAAAAAAACGCTAGCGTCAAAAAAAAATGCCCAGGTGTGTTTTTGCTGGCATTTTTTGGGAGTTTTTGGAGGCAGGCAAAACATCAGAACTTGTGCACAGTACCACTATACACAAGTTCAGATGTTTTTCCTGACTGCAAAGAACCCAAAAAAATGCCTTCTATTAAACCGGCAAGGTGTTACAGCAGCAAAGCCATACTCCTGTGCTGAAAGTTTTCTAATACAAACAATCTTTTTTTTTTATGGTTCTGGACATGCTACAGAGCTAAAACTTCACATGTACACTTTTTAGACCCCCCAGATACGAAATCAAAAGTAAAAATCAAAAAATCTCTTTTTTTTTTTTTTTTTTTCATTTTTCAATAATTGGCTTTTTTTTTTATCAAAAATTACAATTTTTAAGAACTTTTTTTGTGTCTGGGGGGTCTAAAAGGTGTACCTGTGAAGTTTCAGCTCTGTAGCATGTCCAGAACCAGAAAAAAAGATCATATAGGTGTAAAAGGTGGGTCCCACATCCCTGTTCTACTGAAAAATTATCTTTTTTTTTCATGGTTCTGGACATGCTACAGAGCTGAAACTTCACATGTACACTTTTTAGACCCCCCAGATACTACATCCAAAGTC
This sequence comes from Pelophylax lessonae, assembly GCF_965119305.1. Classification (NCBI taxonomy): domain Eukaryota; kingdom Metazoa; phylum Chordata; class Amphibia; order Anura; family Ranidae; genus Pelophylax; species Pelophylax lessonae. The sequence continues at coordinate 406,420,814 of NC_138772.1, forward strand.
AAAATCAAAAAATCTCTCTCTTTTTTTTTTTTTTTCAATAATTGGCTTTTTTATCAAAAATGACAATTTTTAAGAACTTTTTTTGTGTGATTAATAGTTAATGGGGCATGACCCAGAACCCTAGGCACTTTTTAGGGGCATTTATTGGGTTTTAGGGCTTAAAATTGTGTTTTTTGATTACCGAAGTTTGGGTCCCATTGATTTCAATGGGGTTCTGAAATCCAAACCGAACTTTTGGGAAATTCGGGTGTTCTGGTCGAACCGAACTTTTCAAAAGTTTGATCATCCCTAATCAGGACCAGACACTTGCCTCATGGCCGTTCTGGGTGAGACTAAACTTTTGGCAGCTTGGGCAGTGGTATTTAGGCTTGAGTATAAGGAATATACCACCCCCAAGCCAACTCCCTTTGCAATATGACCCCTCAAGGACTTGACCAGTTAACAAAAACATTACTTTGGCATATGATAAAGCTATGCTTATGTCCTTATATGGCTCCTTGACCAGGATTTGGAGGCCTAGAATGCATTAGTGAGCCACATTATTATTAAGGAAATATGTAATATGCAATTTCCCCAACACCCTACCCCCTGGCTCACAAATATCATATAATGCCTCCAACTTTACATAAAGGTAATATGTCAGAAAGCCCCTGATAAGTGTAAACAAAAAGAATAATTCCCCCACTCCCTGGTTTATCTTAAATAAAAAATGGGGGTGTATTTATCTAAAGTGTAGATACCTACTTTCTTTTTCCCTGTCTGATTTACCTGCACAGAAAATCTCATTCGGCTATGTTAGGGCTGAAAAATATAAAAATATCCAAAGTTCAAAAAATATAAAAAAAACTATATGTTGGACTAACCGAAGAACAACAAATTTTTTCTTTCGAAAGCACAGGAGCATAAAAAATTATTTTCCAAGAGTTTCCAAGCATAGAAACCTGTCAAAGTCCTCCATACCTGGTGATGGACAGCATGGTCTTTGACATCCAGTGATCAGATCACAGCTGCAGCACAACAATTGCAACGCTGTAGAATTGTACAATACAAAGTCCATATCCTCCGGACTATTGCAGCTCGCAAGTCATAGACGTGCAGGCACATAACCACATGGTAGCTGGAATCTTACAGACATTTCAGGCACTTGACTATCAGAGCAGATAAAACTGTTCAGGTACTTGACCATGATAGCGAATAGAACAGTTCAGGTAATTGACCACCAGAACACGTGGAACTTGCACCAACAGTTCAGCTGCTGATCAGTGGCAAAGTCTTTATATACGGTTGCTGCTGTCAAAAGCCTTTGTCTCATTTCTCCAATATGCTAGTGGTTGAGGTCAAGGCAGGTGTGTTACTAAGACTGTCAGTCCAACATTCCATAACTAACAACAATGCCCAAATAGCCTCTCATATATTTCTGAACAGTTTAATCTATGATCCCTAGTGACCTAGCCTAACAATAAAAGGAAAACTCAGCTTAATTCGTTCAGGGTGAAATATTGGTTCAGGAAAACCACTACTCTGTATCTAAATTAAACTGTGTTCAACTATCAGCCAAACTTCAAACTACTTAATGTGCGCAGTTCCTCTTTGTACTCCAATCTCCTCCCACACTCTAAAGACATTCTGGCAGGCTAACTGGCTCTGGTCTACACTGACCCCAGTATGTGCGCACATATGGCCTACACATTTTGTGTCACCATACTCTACATGCCAGTCCTAAACCCAAGCATTTGGGGAAAATTGATAAAAATCAAATACAACTGAACTTCTTAACGGTTTAATGATAATCTGTCTCTGCTCCACACCTTATTCTGTATAAACTGTTCACAACAGAAACTGTCTGTAAACCAACACAGCATAAATAGGTGAAATTGACTGGAAGCTGTGGACAATTCTGTTTCCTGCATTCACTTTTATTTTTAAAAAAATATAAAACACATTAAAATAAGGCATACATTTAGAGTTGAGCGGACACCTGGATGTCCGTGTTCGGCGGGTTCGGTCGAACTTGGAAAAAAAGTCTGGGTCCGTGTCCCGGACTTTTTCCGAACTTTACCCGGACTCCTAACCCCATTGAAGTCAATGGGGACCCGAACTTTCAGGCACTAAAATGGCTCTAAAACACCAATGGAAAGGGCTAGAGTGCTGCAAATGGCAGCAAAACGTAGTTAAGAGCATGGCAAGTGCTCTACAAACAAATGTGGATAGGGAAATAACTTAAAACAACAAAAAAAAAACAGAAAAATAAAACAATTTTCTTCATCTGTGAAGGACGAGGCCCATATGGAGTAGGAGGGAGGTTGAGGTGGTGGTGGATGTGGCGGTGTAGGTGGAAGTGGCGGTGGAGGAGGACGAGGTAGCCAACATTGCTTTTTTTCAGTCATTTTAAATGAGGGTACACCCCAAAAGAGGGAGAAAGATCAAAAATAGAACAATGGCTGGGTAAGGTCGGTATCCATCTCTATTTTGCACAAGGTACGGAAAAGTCCTGTGGGATCCATGCCTGGTTCATTTTAATGAACGTGAGCTTATCCACATTGTCTCTGGACAGGCGGCTGTGCTTGTCTGTGATAACGCCCCCAGCCGTGCTAAATACACGTTCAGATAATACACTGGCTGCAGGGCACGCCAGCACCTCCAAGGCGTAAAGGGCAAGCTCAGGCCATGTGCCCAATTTGGAGACCCAGAAGTTGAAGGGGGTAGACCCGTCATTCACTACATGTAGGCGTGTGCACACATACTGCTCCACCATGTTGGTGAAATGCTGCCTCCTGCTAAGACGTTCCATATGAGCTGCTGGTGCTGCTGTTTGTTATGGCGTGCTGACAAAGCTTTTCCACATTTCGGCCATGCTAACCCTGCCTTCTGAGGTGCTGGCGGTGCCCTGGTTGCGTTGGCGACCTCTTCCTCCTCCTCCTCTGCCTTGGCCTTGTGCTTCCACTGTGGCCCCGCTGTCAGGTGGGAATGCCAGCAGCATCGCGTCTACCAGCATGCGCTTGTACTCGCGCATCTTGCGATCGCGCTCCAGTGAGTGAATTAAGGACGGTACGTTGTCCTTGTAACGGGGAGTTAGAATGTGGGCAACTCGGCGGTCGTTGTGGAGACACTGTAGCATGTAATCGCTCATGTGTGCCAGGCTGCCCAGAGGCAACGAAAGGCTGTCCTCTGTGGGAGGTGTATCGTCTGTGTCCTCTGTATCCCCCCAGCCACGCACCAGTGATGGCCATGAGCTGGCCTGGGTGCCACCCTGCTGTGAACATGGTTCCATCTCCTCCTCCATCTCCTCCTCCTCATCCTCCAGAACTGTGCCCCTGCTGGACAATTGTGTCCCTGGCGTTTGTGGGTGCAGGAACCCACCCTCGGAGCCACTTGCGAATGACTGCCCTGAAAGCCTTGGAAATGCTACCTCTTCATCCTCCTCCTCCTCATCCTGTGCCACATCCTCTTCCATCATCGCCCGAATCGTTTTTTGAAGGAGGCATAGAAGTGGGATAGTTAAGATGACAACGGCGTCATTGGCACTGGCCATGTTGGTGGAGTACTCAAAACAGCGCAACAAGGCACACAGGTCTCACATGGAGGCCCAGTTATTGGTGGTGAAGTGGTGCTGTTCCGCAGAGCGACTCACGCGTGCGTGCTGCAGCTGAAACTCCACTATGGCCTGCTGCTGCTCGCACAGTCTTTCCAGCATGTGCAAGGTGGAGTTCCACCTTGTGGGCACGTCACATATGAGGCGGTGAGCGGGAAGGCCGAAGTTACGCTGCAGCGCTGACAGGCGAGCAGCAGCAGGGTGAGAACGCCGAAGGTGCGCACAGATGGCCCGCACTTTCTGCAGCAGCTCTGACATATCGAGGTAATTTTTAAGGAACCTCTGCACCACCAAATTCAGTACATGCGCCAGGCAAGGGATGTGCGTCAAACCGGCTAGGCCCAGAGCTGCTATGAGATTTCGCCCGTTATCGCACACCACCAGGCCGGGCTTGAGGCTCGCTGGCAGCAACCACTCATTTGTCTGCTGTTCCATGCTCCTCCACAACTCCTGCGTGGTGTGTGGTTTTTCCCCCAAACAGGCAAGTTTTAAAACTGCCTGCTGTCGTTTACCCCTGGCTGTGCTGAAGTTGGTGGTGAAGGTGTTACGCTGACCGGATGAGGAGGCGGTAGAGGATGAGGAAGCGGAGTAGGAGGAGTTAGGAACAGGAGGCAAACTGAAGCGCCCTGCAATCCTCGGTGGTGGAAGGACATGCGCCAAATTGCTATCCGCCTCAGGCCCATCCGCCACTGCATTTACCCAGTGTGCCGTTAGGGAGATATAACGCCCCTGACCATGCTTACTGGTCCACGTATCGGTAGTTGGGTGGACCTTGCAACAGATGGCGTTGCGCAGTGCACACCTGATTTTTTCCCCCACTTGGTTGTGCAGGGAAGGGATGGCTTGCCTGGAAAAGTAGTGGCGGCTGGGCACGACGTACTGTGGGACAGCCACCGACATAAGGCTTTTAAAACTGTGCATCTCCACCAGACGGAATGACAGCATTTCAAAGGCCAAGAATTTTGAAATGCTGGCATTCAGGGCCAGGGATCGCGGGTGGGTAGGGGGTACTTCCTCTTCCTCTGAAGTGTTTGGGAGATGGAAAGCTGAACGCTTCCACGGGACATTGTGGAGATGGTTGGTGACCAATGTGGTGGTGTTGCTGACAGATCGTCTGTTTGCGGGGTGGCAGGTGCCGGTATCTCTACAGAGGTGGATGAAGAGGCCGAGACTGCAGCAGAAGAGGAAGCAGGAGGAGCCAGAGACCTTTCTTGGTTTTGAAGGTGTCTACTCCACTGCAGCTCGTGCTTTGCACTTAGATGCCTGATCATGCAGGTTGTGCTCAGGTTGAGAAGGTTTATGCCTCGCTTCAGGCTCTGACTGCACAGGGTGCAAACCACTCGTGTCCTGTCATCAGCACATTTTCTGAAGAACTTCCACGATAGAGAACTCCTTTGAGCTTACTTTGGTGCGCTCGGTCCCTTGCTGCATTGGGCAGTAGCAGGCGTAGTGTCTAGGGCACGGCCGCTCCGCTTCTGCACCCTTCTCCCTCTTCTGCTGTGCTGGTGGCTCTGTGCGACCACCGCCTATTCCTCCAAACTACTCAGGTCACCTGCATGACCTTCATTCCATGTGGGGTCGAGGACCTCATCGTCCTCCACATCATCTTCCACCCAGTCTTCACCCCTGCCCTCCTTGTCGGTCTCCACAATTCTGAGTGCCGCAGCAGTTGGCACCTGCGTTTCGTCATCATCGGAGACGTGCTGCGATGGTCCTTCCATGTACTCATCTTGAGAAATAAGTGGTTGGGCATCGCTGCACTCAATCTCTTCCACTTCTGGGGCAGGGCTAGGGGGATGGCCCTGGGAAACCCTGCTGACAGAGTTATCAAAAAGAAGAAGAGACTGCTGCATAACTTGGGGCTCAAACTGCTTGCCTGATTTGCAAGGGGGTGAGGTGAAAGACGGTTGGACATCGGCTGCAGGTGCCAACTCTGACCTTTCTGCAGTAGACTGGGTGGGAGACAATGTGAAGGAACTGGAGGCACTGTCAGCAGCAAACCAATCTACTATCGCCTCTACTTGTTCTGGCCTCATCACTTCTAGAGGCGCATGATGCCCTACCAAATACTGCTGCAGGTTCTGTCGCCTATTCACACTTGGGGAAGGTGTTTCACTTGTGCGTGTAGTTGGCACAGATCGACCACGTCCTCTCCTTGCAACAGGAGCTCTACCAGCAGCACCATGACCCAGGCCACGGCCCCTATTTGACGGTCTCCTCATATTTCTGTAATTTATGATCTTGCCCTAGAAAGGTGTTTATTGAATAGCGGAACAAAACAACAACAGTATCGCACGGGTGTATCTCACAGTCAAATATGCAAACTATGCCGCAATTTAATTTTTTTACCCCAAAAGGGTGTTTATTAAATAGCGGAATAGAAAAACAGTATACAAATACAACGGGTGTATCTCACAGTCAAATATGCAAAGTATGCCGCAATTTAATTTTTTTCACCCCAAAAGGGTGTATATTGAATAGCGGAATAGAAAAAATGATATAAAACAGTGTATCTCACACGTACAAACACAGACTAGGCCCCGATTACAATTTTTTTTTACCCTAAAGGGAGGATGAGAAGGAGGAGTAGGAGGAGTTCAGAACAGGAGGCAAACTGAAGCGCCCTGTAATCCTTGGCGGTGGAAGGAGATGCGCCAAACAAATTTAAAAGGTGTATCTCACACGTACCGATACAGACTATGCCGTAATTTAATTTTTTACACTCCAAAAGGGTATATATTGAATAGCGGAATAGGAAAAATTTTATGAAACGGTGTATCTCACACGTAAAAACACAGACTAGGCCCAGATTACAATTTTTTGTACCCTAAAAGCAGGATGAGGATGAGGAAGAGGAGTAGGAGGAGTTCGGAAACAGGAGGCAAACTGAAGCGCCCTGCAATCCTCGGCGGTGGAAGGAGATGCGCCAAACAAATTTAAAAAGGTGTATCTCACATGTACCGATACAGACTATGCCGTAATTTAATTTTTTACACTCAAAAAGGGTGTATTTTGAATGGCGGAATAGAAAACATTTTATAAAACGGTGTATCTCACACATACAAACACAGACTAGGCCCCGATTACAATTTTTTGTACTCTAAAGGCAGGATGAGGATGAGGAGTAGGAGGAATTCGGAACAGGAGGCAAACTGAAGCTCCCTGCAATCCTCGGCGGTGGAAGATGAGCCCCAAAAGATTGGAAGGTGTATCTCACACGTACTGATACAGACTATGCCGCAATTTAATTCTTTTTACCCCAAAGGGTGTAGATTGAATAGCGGAATAGAAAATTTTTTATAAAAGGTGTATCTCACACGTACAAACACAGACTAGACCCCGATTACAATTTTTTGTACCCTAAAGGCAGGATGAGGATGAGGAGTAGGAGGAGTTCGGAACAGGAGGCAAACTGAAGCACCCTGCAATCCTCGGCGGTGGAAGATGCGCCCCAAAAGATTGGAAGGTGTATCTCACACGTACCGATACAGACTATGCCGCAATTTAATTATTTTTACCCCAAAGGGTGTAGATTGAATAGCGGAATAGAAAAAATGTTATAAAATGGTGTATCTCACACATACAAACACAGACTAGGCCCCGATTACAATTTTTTGTACCCTAAAGGCAGGATGAGGATGAGGAGTAGGAGGAGTTCGGAACAGGCAGGAGGCAAACTGAAACACCCTGCAATCCTCTGCGGTGTAAGATGCGCCCCAAAAATTGGAAAGGTGTATCTCACACGTACCGATACAGACTATGCCGCAATTTAATTATTTTTACCCCAAGGGTCTAGATTGAATAGCGGAATAGAAAATATGATATCAAAAGGTGTATCTATCTCACAAGTACAGACCCAGACTAGGCCCCGATTACTATTTTTTTACCCCAAAGGCAGGATGAGGAGTAGGAGGAGTTCGGAACAGGCAGGAGGCAAACTGAAACACCCTGCAATCCTCGGCGGTGTAATATGCGCCCCAAAAATTGGAAAGGTGTATCTCACACGTACCGATACAGACTATGGCGCAATTTAATTCTTTTTACCCCAAGGGTGTAGATTGAATAGCGGAATAGAAAATATGATATCAAAAGGTGTATCTATCTGTCACGTACCTGATCCGAAGCCGGAGTGTAGAGAGGGCTCCCCTTGCGGCTAGGTGCAGAGTACCCCTGGAAGTGGGACAGGGAGTGCTGTGCCCGAAGTAGCATGGGTTGCCAGTTGGGAGGACAAGGATGGAAGCAGGAACCAACTTGTTGATAAGTCCCAAGCAGGTCTGGAACACTTTGGCAAGCCAGGTAGTTTCAAGGTGCAAACAGGAATAGACTGGGAGAAATACTGGAGCGAAGTCAGGAGCCAAGCGAGGTCAAGTATTGGAGAAGACAACAGGAATCCGAGAGCAAGCCAAGGGGTCAGGAGCCAGGAGAAGCAAAGTCAGACAGTCTGGGTCGGCAACGAGAAGTCAAGATCAGCAGGTTAACAAGGCACAGGGAACACGGGAGGCTGTTGATCATCCAGCAACTAAATGTTGTGGCTGCTGGTTTTAAATAGGCCGTTTGGCGCCAAGTGCCATTACGCGTGGCGTACGCGCGTGCGCATTGGCGCACACACATTCCTGACTGCGTTTGCCCGTGTTTGGGTGCGCATGCGCATTCGCGCGAATGCGCGAATTCGCTGATTTGCCAGGATATTGGTAGTTCCCTGACAGTGCCCCCCCCCCCCCCGAGGGGCAGCCTCCGGATGCCTAACAGAGCCTGTTTTTCAGGGAATCTTTCGAAAAAGTCACGTAACAGTCTGGGAGCGTGTATATTTCCAGCAGGTTCCCAAGAACTTTCCTCCAGAGAATAGCCCTTTCATTTGATTAAATACTGGACTTGCCTTCCTCGTCTACGGCAGTCCAGGATGGATTCCACTTCATATTTCGTTTCTCCATCTACTACATCTGGAGGTGGAGGCAAGCTATCTCTTCCAGGAAAAGGACCAGGATTGGCCGGTTTAAGCAAAGACACGTGGAAGACTGGGTGAATTTTGTAAGTATCTGGAAGGCATAATTCAAAGGCCACAGGGTTGACCATCTTCTTGATCGAGAAGGGACCAATGAATCTTGGACCCAGCTTCTTGGATGGGCAGGCCAACTTAAGGTTAAGAGTGGACAGCCACACTTTGTCTCCCACCTTCAAGGCCGGGCTATCCCTCCTTCTCTTGTCGTAGCATTCCTTATAGGCTTCTTGTGCCTTTTGCATGGTCTTCTGTAATAGCAGAAAATTTTCTTGCAGGAAGGCTACCCTATCTTGAACAGCAGGTACTGTAGTTTCAGACACAGGGTTAGGTAAAAAGGATGGGTGAAACCCATAGTGTGCAAAAAATGGAGACTGGTGGGTGGAAGCATGAATTGTGTTATTGTAGGCAAACTCCGCACACGAGAGTAAGGCTACCCAGGTGTCTTGCGAAAATGTGGAAAAGCAGCGGAGATATTGCTCAAGGGTTTGGTTGATTCTTTCTGTTTGACCATTACTTTGGGGGTGATATGCTGAAGACAAGCAGACTTCAATATTCAAGGCTTTACAGAGAGACCTCCAAAATCTGGAAGTAAATTGTACTCCACGGTCAGATACAATGCTGCCGGGTAGACCATGTAGCCTCACTATTTCCTTGACAAAGGTATGTGCCGTGTCCACGGCCGAAGGAGTGCCAACCATGGGAATAAAATGGGCCATTTTGGACAAACGGTCTACTATCACCATAATTGTGGAGAATCCCTCTAAAGAAGGTAGGTCCACTATAAAGTCCATGGACAACATCTCCCATGGTTGTCTTGGGACCGGAAGTGGTTTCAACAGACCCCAGGCTTGGACGTGACTGCCTTTACTCCGAAGGCACGTCGTACAGGAACTCACATAGTCCTTACAGTCCTTTCTTAGGTTTGGCCACCAATAGGATCGCTGAATTAGTTCTAAGGTCTTTCGGACCCCAAAGTGACCAGCAAGTTGATGGTCATGAAGAGCTTTAAGGACCGTGAGTCTGGCTTCCTGGGGTACAAAGAACGTGTCTTCATGCAAAAAAATTTTTCCCTGTTTCTTGAGAGTAGCAGTCTCAGGAGCAGTGCAGCGGGCAGAGGCCAGTTCAAGGGTGGTCCTAAGATCAGGCTGGAGTAAAAGAAAGTTTTGAGAGGACAGAATTGTACTGGGGGTGACATCCACAGGAGTTTCAGGGAACATCCGCGAGAGGGCATCTGCCTTCCCATTCTTAGAGCCTGGCCGGTATGTGAGGTAGAAGTTAAACCTCGAAAAGAATAGCGCCCATCTGGCCTGTCGAGGTCTTAGGCGTTTGGCTGATCTGAGATATTCGAGGTTCTTGGGGTCCGTGAATATCATTATTGGGTGGGCTGCGCCCTCCAGCAAATATCGCCATTCTTCTAATGCGGCCTTGATGGCCAATAATTCTCGGTCCCCTACATCGTAGTTCTTCTTGGGCTGACTGAGTTTTCTAGAAAAAAACGCTACAGGGTGAAGCAATGCCTTGGGTCCCTGGCGTTGCGATAGGACTGCTCCCGTGGCCACTTCTGAAGCATCAACTTCAAGGACGTAAGGTAAGGCTGGGTCTGGGTGTTGTAGCACAGGAGCACTGGTGAATACAGCCTTGAGTTTGTCGAATGCACTTTGGGCCTCTGGGGACCATTGGAACCGAGTGTTTTGCTGAGTCATTTGCGTAATGGGGGCAATGATGCTGGAAAAGTCTTTAATAAACCTTCGGTAAAAGTTTGCGAAACTCACAAACCTTTGGATGCCCTTTTTGTCAGAGGGGGCAGGCCACTCCAGGATGGCAGACACTTTCTGAGGGTCCATTGCTATTCCATCAGTGGAGATAATCAGACCCAGAAATTGTATGGATGACTTATCGAATTCACATTTTTCTGCTTTAGCATAAAGCCTGTGTTTTCTGAGAGTGGCCAATACTTTTTGTACATGTATTCTGTGCAACTCCAGGGTAGTAGAAAAAATAAGGATGTCGTCTAAGTAAACGATGAGGAAATTGTCCTGGAATTCTCTGAAAATATAATTTACTAGGTGCTGGAAAGTGGCGCTTGGTCTGCAGTGGAATATGAAGGTTTCTTGCCACAGAGATATCCAGGAAACAGCTGCAGGCTCCGGAATCAATGATTGCTGGCAGCTTGATCTCTCCTTCTGCCACCTGTAATGAAACAAGAAGGACTAGGTGAGCGGGAGAGGGTCCCGGAATTTGGAGATGCAGATGGTTGGAAGCAGCGGGCTTACTTGGTCTCACTGGGCAGTTACGGAGAAAGAGTCCATCTTCCCCACAGTAAAGACATAAGTTCAATTGCCTGCGACAAAGTCTTTCAGCAGGGGTTAATCACTTAAGCCCCGGAAGATTTTACCCCCTTCCTGACCAGGGGGTTTTTTGCGATTTTTTACTGCGTGACTTTAACGGACAATTGCGCGGTTGTGCGACGCTGTACCTAAAAGAATTTCACATCCTTTTTTTCCCACAAACAGAGCTTTCTTTTGGTGGTATTTGATCACCTGTGTGATTTTTTGATCACGCGCTATAAACAAAAAAAGAGCGTAATTTTTGCAAAAATAACAATATTTTTCACTTTTTTTTATATGAAATTCCCCCCCAAAAAAATGTAAAAATCAAAATTTTTTAACATTTTCGGCCAATTTGTTTTACGCTACCTATGTTTGGTAAAAAAAATCGCAAAAAGCGTATTTTGATTGGTTTGTGCAAAAGTTATCGCGTTTACTAACAAAGGGAAAGATTTTTGTCATTTTTGGTGTTTTTTTTTAACGAGTAATGGCGGCGATCTGCGGTTTTTTTTGCGGTACTGCGACATTGCGGCGGACAGATCGGACCCTTGACTGACATTTTTGACACTTTTGGGGGTACCAGTGACATTACTGCAGTAATCAGTGCTATATATATGCACTGTTACTGCAAAAATGACACTGGCAGGGAAGGGGTTAACAGTATTGGACAGGGAGGGGTTAAGTGTGTCCTAGGGGTGTGCTTCTAACTGTAGTGGGACATTGCTATTGGTGTAAAAACAAAGATCAACGGTTCTACATAGTAGAACCGTCTGATCTTCATTTTTACACAGGGAGAACTGACAGGCGGCTTGTTTACATAAGCCGCTCTGTCTTTCTCCCGCTGTACCGGCGATCGTAGTGTGACCGGCGGACATCGGGTCCGCCAGTCACACTCCCGCACTCCTCCGTGAACGAGCCGAGGCGGGCGCGCGCCTCGGCGGGCGCGCGCTCGCCCGCTATTGGCTATAGAAGGAGTGACAGGCGAGCGACGTAGACCTACGTCACTCTGCCTGGCCGGGGCTGACTGCCGCAGTAAATATACTGTGCGCAGTCGGCAAGCGGTTAAGGCTGTGTGGACCACTCCTATCTGCATAGGCTCTTCAGGAGATATTGGGTTGGTAGCAGTGGGTAGAGGAGCAGGAGATGGTGGCACCTTGGGTAACATCCAAGTAGGCTGATAAGACTGAGCTCGTTCAAACCTGCGTTCCCGCAAACGTCTGTCCAATTGGATGGCGAGTTGAATGAGCCCCTCTAAGGATGTGGGGGTCTCTATTTGTGCCAACTCATCTTTCAGGGTTTCAGACAGACCTAACCGATATTGGTATTTGAGGGCGGCCTCATTCCACCCTGTGTCTGTGGCCCACGTACGAAAGTCCACTGTGTAATCCTCTACAGGGCGTCGGCCTTGCTGTAGCTTATGGAGCGTAGCCTTGGCAGTGGCCATACGTTGTGGGTCATCATACAGCTGTGCCATAGCCTTGAAGAAAAGTTCTGGGTTGCAGGGCCAGGTATAACAGGCAGGACTTTTTGAATGACTTAAACTTTCGGCGATCCTCCGAGAACCGTTCAGGTATAGGTACTCTTGGTTCGGGAGGCGGAGCCATCATCTTAGGAGTTGGAGCTGACTGTCCTGAAGTTGAAGGAGTGGAGGTGGAGACTGCAGCGGGTGGATTTGGAGTCGCTGCCAGAGATGGTGTAGTCAGGTACTGTAAACGACCTTCCAGTTGGAAGTACCCTTCCTGAAGATTCTTCACCGCCTGGGTTAATGCTGTCACTTGCTGGCACAGGGCTTCCAGCGGGGAGGCACCTCTCTCGGCTTCTGTCATGGCTGAATGATTCTGTCACGTACCTGATCCGAAGCCGGAGTGTAGAGAGGGCTCCCCTTGCGGCTAGGTGCAGAGTACCCCTGGAAGTGGGACAGGGAGTGCTGTGCCCGAAATAGCACGGGTTGCCAGTTGGGAGGACCAGGATGGAAGCAGTAACCAACTTGTTGAGAAGTCCCAAGCAGGTCTGGAACACTTTGGCAAGCCAGGTAGTTACAAGGTGCAAACAGGAACAGACTGGGAGAAATACTGGAGCAAAGTCAGGAGCCAAGCCGAGGTCAAGTATTGGAGAAGACAACAGGAATCTGAGAGCAAGCCAAGGGGTCAGGAGCCAGGAGAAGCAAAGTCAGACAGTCCGGGTCAGCAACGAGAAGTCAAGATCAGCAGGTTAACAAGGCACAGGGAACACGGGAGGCTGTTGATCATCCAGCAACTAGATGTTGTGGCTGCTGGCTTTAAATAGGCCGTTTGGCGCCAAGCGCCATTACGCGTGGCGTACGCGCGTGTGCAGTGGCGCACGCACATTCCTGACTGCGTTTTCCCGTGTTTGGGCGTGCATGTGCATTCGCGCCAATGCGAGAATTCGCTGATTCGCCAGGATATTGGTAGTCCCCTGACACACGTACAGACCCAGACTAGGCCTGATTACTATTTTTTGTACCCCAAAGGCAGGATGAGGAGTAGGAGGAGTTCAGAACAGTCAGGAGGCAAACTGAAACACCCTGCAATCCTTGGCGGTGTAAGATGCGCCCCAAAATTTGGAAAGGTGTATCTCACACGTACCGATACAGACTATGCCGCAATTTAATTCTTTTTACCCCAAGGGTGTAGATTGAATAGCGGAATAGAAAATATGATATCAAAAGGTGTATCTATCTCACACGTACAGACCCAGACTAGGCCCCGGTTACTATTTTTTGTACCCCAAAGGCAGGATGAGGAGTAGGAGGAGTTCGGAACAGGCAGGAGGCAAACTGAAACACCCTGCAATCCTCGGCGGTGTAAGATGCGCCCCAAAAATTGGAAAGGTGTATCTCACACGTACCGATACAGACTATGCCGCAATTTAATTCTTTTTACCCCAAGGGTGTAGATTGCATAGCGGAATAGAAAATATGATATCAAAAGGTGTATCTATCTCACACGTACAGACCCAGACTAGGCCCGATTACTATTTTTTGTACCCCAAAGGCAGGATGAGGAGTAGGAGGAGTTCGGAACAGGCAGGAGGCAAACTGAAACACTCTGCAATCCTCGGCGGTGTAAGATGCGCCCCAAAAATTGGAAAGGTGTATCTCACACGTACCGATACAGACTATGCCGCAATTTAATTATTTTTACCCCAAGGGTGTAGATTGAATAGCGGAATAGAAAATATGATATCAAAAGGTGTATCTATCTCAGACGTACAGACCCAGACTAGGCCCCGATTACTATTTTTGTACCCCAAAGGCAGGATGAGGAGTAGGAGGAGTTCAGAACAGGCAGGAGGCAAACTGAAACACCCTGCAATCCTCGGCGGTGTAAGATGCGCCCCAAAAATTGGAAAGGTGTATCTCACATGTACCGATACAGACTATGCCGCAATTTCATTCTTTTCACCCCAAGGGTGTAGATTGAATAGCGGAATAGAAAATATGATATCAAAAGGTGTATCTATCGGGGGGCGGAGCCGGCTAGCGAGGTGAATGGCAGCTTGAGCCTGCAGCTCCTCGCCACGCAGACAGACCGGAGCATATTACAACGGAGAGGGTCACTCCACGCTACCACAGCTACACTCCGGACGCCTGCGAACCTCGACCGGACATGTCCCACAAGCGGAAAGATCGTGGAAAGCCAGGTAAGATGTTGAACTTCTTCACCCCGAGCACCAGGCCGCGCAGCCAAGATGGCGCCGGCCCGCCACGCTCATCACAGCCCCAAAGCTTACCATCCCCAAGCTCCAGAGACAGTGGGAATCCCTCGGGCATGCAAAACAGCGAGGGGGGCCACCCGCCACAGTCCTCCCCGACATCTCAGTCTAATAGCCCGGTGAAGTCCAAACAAAAAACGGACCATGCCGCCGCAGTTCCTTCACAGGGCATCACCATTAATGACACCCTGGAATTCCAGGAGACTATGGCAGCTCTCCCTGCAGGTGATCAGCCTGTGATGGCCTCTATGTTAAGGGACATGATGCTCTCACTGCGCTCTGCTATACACTCTGACATGCTGCAATTAATGTCTCAATGCAATACTGCAGTGGTTGCTGTGACTGACAGAGTGACAAAAATTGAAGACAAGATGGGGGAGTTTGCCAACACATTTAACGACATGGTAGATGCCCATAACGACCACGATGACGAAATAATATGGCTTAAATCTAAAGTGGCAGACCTTGAGGATCGTTCCAGGCAGAACAATATCAAAATCAGGGGTATACCCGAATCGGTTAAACCTCAAGATCTGTCTGAATACTTCACTTCCATTATGCAGGACTTGTTACCGAATGTTGCACCCACTGACCTAGCAATTGACAGGATCCACAGGTTACCGAAACCTAAACACATTCCAGACGAATACCCCAGAGATGCTATCGCCAGAATACATTTTTACACTGTGAAGGAGAGGGTCATGGCGCGGATGAGGAAGGCAGTGGACCTCCCGGCCAGAGTGCAAGGCCTGTCACTATATGCAGACTTATCTGCTCACACCATGAACAGGAGAAGAAATTTGTTAACCGTAACAAAACCCTTGAGAAACCACCATATCCAGTATCGCTGGAACTATCCGGCAACACTTCTGGTCACTAAAGGGGACAAGGAATTCAAAATAACAACCCTGGAATACGGCATTAACCTGCTCCGTCAGTGGGGTATACTGGACTCTGATGATACAGATGTGCGACGCCATTCTAGGGGCCCTGATCGTTCTCCATCCACCTGATTGAGGACTCCTACCAGCAAATATACGCGTGCTTCATATGGGAGTTGACCCTCCATTCATTAAACCGTCAAGTTATGAATATCCGGCAGTTCTGTTCGGCTGCTTATAGTATTTTTGTACTAATTGCCCCAAGTTAGCAGATTCTATTCTGCTCAGATTTCCACCCGGATATCGTCTATTTTTACCTACAGGCGCCAACTGTTCCTAGCGCCTTGTGTTGTGTGTGTTTACCCCTTTTATCACTCTTCATATTTTGTTTCTGTTCTTTTTTTTGACTATTTTTGACGTTCGCACCTTGCTGTGCTCACTCAGTTTCAAAACACCATGTCTTTCAAACTGACATCATTGAACGTTCGAGGTCTTAATAGTCCGTTTAAACGTCATATGCTATACAGAGAACTTAAAGCACAAAAATGTGATGTCATGCTCATTCAAGAAACCCACTTCTGTGCAGCTACTCACCCCATGCTCAAGTTCAAGCAATTCCCACATGTCTATTATGCCAATGGCCCTAAGAAAAGAGGGGGAGTGGCCATCCTCATTAAAGACTCTGTGGATTATAAATACATTTCACACCACTCTGACCCTGACGGACGTTTCATCCTGTTGAAGTGCACGTTAAACTCAGTCGCATATTCCATCATCAACGTCTATGCCCCCAATACTAACCAAAATTATTTTTTAAAGAAGCTATGGAAAAGCATTAAACCGGATCTCTCAGGATTTGTGTTGCTGGGAGGGGATCTGAACTTAGTACCTAAATGTCACCAGGACACTTCAAGAGATCATCCAAAACATCCCCGCAGAGCGGATTTATCCAAATTTTTGATTTCCTCAGACCTGCAGGACATCTGGAGATGCCATCACTCCTCGGAGAAGGACTTTTCCTTTTTTTCCAAAGTTCACTCCTCATACTCCAGGATTGATGTAATCCTCTCTGATAAATTTTTGCTACAACAGGTAGTGGAACCTACTGTAGGCCAAATTACCTGGTCGGATCATGCTCCAGTCTCAGTGACTATAGGCCCTCGGGTCTGCTCCACGAGAGCCAACAGATGGAAAAACGATATCAATATCTTTTGTGACCCGAAGACTTCCTCCGAGGTCCAAGTGGCCCTGGAGGAATTCTTCCGCACCAATGACAATGGGGAAACTTGCCCGTTTACAATATGGAACGCCCATAAGGCATTTATGCGAGGTTTCCTCATGTCTAAAAGTGCAGCTAAACGGAGGCAGAGGAGGCAGCAGTTGGAAGACATATTACAAAAAATACAACAGTTAGAATCTCTTAACAAACAAAATCAACTTCCGCATATTACTGACCAATTGACGCAGGCCCAAAACGAGTTGCGCTTGCTGCTACTTGGACAGCATCAAACTCAAATTCGTAAACTGAAAGCTAATTTTTTTGCTCACGGAAACAAGGCTGGCAAACTTTGGGCCAACCACCTAAAAGACGAACGCATCCGACAGCGTATTTCTAAGCTGACTCACCACTCGACTGGCCAGACTTTGACCAACCCCAAAGACATCGCAGATGCCTTCAGCCATTACTATGGCTCCCTATATAATTTGAAGGATGACGTGTCCACCCCCCAGCCATCCCCGGAGGACATAGACAATTTTCTAGCCTCAGTCTCCCTACCCAAACTGACTCCATCAGCACTATCGGACTTGAATCTCCCTATTTCAGCGACGGAAATCTCCACTGCAATCCATTCCCTACCCTTGAAAAAAGCTCCGGGCCCTGATGGGTTCTCATCAGAATATTATAAACAATATGTGCAAATTTTGGCACCAAGACTTCAAGATGTGTTCCGCAGAGCTGCCTCGTCTGCCTCCTTTCCTCCAGAAATGTTGGAGGCTACTGTGATAACGCTTCCTAAGCCGGGGAAACCCCCGGACTGTGCGAAGAATTTCAGACCCATATCGCTACTGAATGTGGATCTGAAGGTCTATGCAAAAATTTTGGCCAACAGGTTGGCTAGGTTCCTGCCTGACATCATTAAACAGGACCAGGTAGGTTTTGTGCTGGGCCGTCAGGCTACTGACGCTACAAGGCGCCTCCTGAATCTCATCCACCATGCTGAGTCCACACGTACGCCCGCAGTGTTCCTGTCCCTTGATGCCGAAAAGGCTTTTGACAGGATTCACTGGGGATATCTCCACAAAGTTTTGCAACGTTTCGGCATGGGGGGTGAGATTTTGGACGCAATTATGGCCCTTTACACTAAGCCTTCGGCCTACGTCTACACGGAAGGTATGTTTTCTACGAAATTTGATATCACAAATGGGACCAGGCAGGGATGCCCACTTTCTCCGCTGGTCTTCGTTCTCCTGATGGAGCCTCTGGCAGAAAGGATTAGAAATCACCCGGACATCAGAGGTCTGGACATCCACGGTATCCCAAATAAGATATCATTGTTCGCGGACGATGTTATCTTA
This sequence comes from Pelophylax lessonae, assembly GCF_965119305.1. Classification (NCBI taxonomy): domain Eukaryota; kingdom Metazoa; phylum Chordata; class Amphibia; order Anura; family Ranidae; genus Pelophylax; species Pelophylax lessonae. Next base: position 406,438,925 of record NC_138772.1, read on the forward strand.
TCCATGACAGCCCCGGATACATCCCTTGTTGCGGCTCAGGAGGTTCTTCAGGAATTTCACTCCATTTCATACTACAAGATCAATGACACTAAGTCACACATGCTAGGGGTGGGACTCAATGATAAAATGCAAACAGAGATTACACGCCTGGTACCCTTCCAGTGGAGCCGGGGCCCCATCGACTATTTGGGAATTAAACTGGGGAGCAATATGAGGGATCTGTTTAAAGTTAACTTTACCCCATTTATGGACACCTTGACAGGTGACTTTGAAAGATACGGTAAACATTTCCTCTCATGGTCGGGCAGGAATGCCGCATTTAAAATGATAACATTCCCGAAGCTCCTGTACCTATTCAGGGCGCTTCCCATCTGGATCCCCCAGGCGTTTTATCGTAAAATACACTCCGTGGTCTCCAGGTTCTTGTGGGCCGGGATGAAACCCCGATGTTCCCATAGGAATCTGGTTAGACATCCCCTAGTGGGGGGCATGGGGGTTCCGGATGTGAGGGATTACCATATAGCAGCTATCCTCACACAATCCATTCATTGGTTGAAACCGGAACAGGCTCCCAACTGGACCCAGCTGGAACAGTCAGAGGTATCACAAGGGTCCCTAACTGACTTGATACTGAGCACCCCTCTAGCTAGACGCACATTATCCACACCGCACCCAACTATAAGTGCTACAATACAGGCCTGGCAGTACTTTTTTACCCACAGTGCCACGATAGGTGGCAGAGTAGATGTTCCTGTCCCACTGACGTCCCTCTCCTTCCTCTCCCCGGATCTGAAGGTGAGCCACTGGCCGACTTTTGGCTTACGTACTATCCAAGACTTTAAGCAACATCAGGGTGAATCTTCCTTTGCCACCAGGTGTGCGAGGTTCCCCTCCTTTGCCAGGGAGTTTCTCACGTTTCAGAGGGTAGCACGATTGATCTCTACTCTAGACAAAACCAGCATCTCTATGCCTGCACAGGTTCACTCTCTGTGTTTTGGGCCTGGCGCAAGGCTCAAGGGTATAGGCACATTCTATACAGCTCTCCAAGATAAAGGGTCATTTATCAAAAACACCCATCATCTCAAATGGGAGGGCGAACTCAATCAAGAATTCACCACTAAACAATGGCTAAACTCATATAAGCTTACCAGAGCACACACTAGGTGCTCCAACTTCAGGGAAGGGCTTCAAAAATTGCATCTCAGGTGGTATAAAACACCATACACTATTGCCAAATACTCTCCTGAGGCATCTAACCTATGCTGGAGGGGGTGCGGTCAAGTGGGCACCTTGCTACATGTGGTGTGGTCCTGTGTATCTCTGAGAAGTTTCTGGGCCTCTGTATCCAAACTTATTGCTTCCATCACAGGAATTCTAAACAAAGTTACGGTTGAGAAGGCCATCCTGGGTATTAATGTAGACAGGTACCCCCCCCAGTTTAGGACTGTTGTTCAAAATATCCTTTTCGCTGCTAGACTATCCATAGCTCGTAAGTGGAAATGTGCAGAGGTTCCCTCGCAGAGGGAGGTCATTCAACTTGTGGGAGAATCTTTTATTTATGAAAAAACCCTAGCATATACTGAACTTAAAGTGAGACAATTTCAGGCCAATTGGTCGATCTGGAACGATTATTTTCCCAAACATAGCATGAGCTGAGCCCAACTATAAGTGGGCGGCGGTTGCGGGGTGGGCAGGGCGGAGGGAAGCTGGACTCAACGTGGGGGGTGGCAGCAAGTTCCCGGGACGGGGCACCCCTATCGAGCCATACAAAAATTACTACTTAAGGATAAAGTGTAGAAATGGGTCGCATGTCCCTCCGCCCTCTCCTTTCTCCTCCTGATCAGGTATTGTAGTAGCATACATTCAGATGTTGGCTAACGAGTTCGTTTACTACAATTATCCCCACAAATGTTTCCAGTACGGGGCGGTAGGCCTCATATGTGTGTTTTCTAGATGGCATTATATATTACTTGTTTGTTTGATGACATTGCAATTCTTTCTTCTTTTTCTTTTTTGTTTTCTCTATTGAATGCAAAGTTGTGATATGTACATTGCTTCGTTTCATCGTACATGTATGTTATTCCTGTGTTTTATTTTATTATCTGAAAACCAAATAAAAAGATTTAAAAAAAAAAAGGTGTATCTATCTCACACGTACAGACCCAGACTAGGCCCCGATTACTATTTTTTGTACCCCAAAGGCAGGATGAGGAGTAGGAGGAGTTCGGAACAGGCAGGAGGCAAACTGAAACACCCTGCAATCCTCGGCGGTGTAAGATGCGCCCCAAAAATTGGAAAGGTGTATCTCACACGTACCGATACAGACTATGCTGCAATTTAATTCTTTTTACCCCAAGGGTGTAGATTGAATAGCGGAATAGAAAATATGATATCAAAAGGTGTATCTATCTCACACGTACAGACCCAGACTAGGCCCTGATTACTATTTTTTGTACCCCAAAGGCAGGATTAGGAGTAGGAGGAGTTCGGAACAGGCAGGAGGCAAACTGAAACACCCTGCAATCCTCGGCGGTGTAAGATGCGCCCCAAAAATTGGAAAGGTGTATCTCACACATACCGATACAGACTATGCCGCAATTTAATTCTTTTTACCCCAAGGGTGTAGATTGAATAGCGGAATAGAAAATATGATATCAAAAGGTGTATCTATCTCACACTTAAAGACCCAGACTAGGCCCTGATTACTATTTTTTGTACCCCAAAGGCAGGATGAGGAGTAGGAGGAGTTCGGAACAGGCAGGAGGCAAACTGAAACACCCTGCAATCCTCGGCGGTGTAAGATGCGCCCCAAAAATTGGAAAGGTGTATCTCACACGTACCGATACAGACTATGCCGCAATTTAATTATTTTTACCCCAAGGGTGTAGATTGAATAGCGGAATAGAAAATATGATATCAAAAGGTGTATCTAACTCACACGTACAGACCCAGACTAGGCCCTGATTACTATTTTTTGTACCCTAAAGGCAGGATGAGGAGTAGGAGGAGTTCGGAACAGGCAGGAGGCAAACTGAAGCACCCTGCAATCCTCCGCGGTGTAAGATGCGCCCCAAAAATTGGAAAGGTGTATCTCACACGTACCGATACTGACTATGCCGCAATTTAATTCTTTTTACCCCAAAGGGTGTAGAATAGATTGAATAGCGGAATAGAAAATATGATATAAAATTGGTGATTTTTCAATAGCACATGTGAACACAGCAGTGTCTTATGTCAGTCAGCTCTGCTGCAGGCTATGAAGGGGGAAAAAAAAAGAAAATTCCCCTTTAAGTTTGTAATTTTTAAATAGATTAGTACAGACTATGCCACAATTTAATTTTTTTAACCCAAAAGGGTGTATATTGAATAGTGGAATAGAAAAAAGTGTATAAAATTGAAAATCACTCAATAGCACATGTGAACACAGCACAGTCAGCACTGAAGCAAAAAGGCTATGAAGGGGGAAAAAAAAAACCCTTTTAACTTGTAGTAAAATAGATCTAAGATGAACGCTGCACACAACTGACTGATAAAAATAGTTTTTTTTCTCCCTCCTCCTCCTCCTCCTCAGTGGGCTGAAGTGAGGGCAAAAATATTGTGTTCATTGCACCACCCCCCACACAGCAAAATCGATGTAGAACACTGACCCTGCCTAATCTCCAGCCTCGCCCTAATATGCTCAATAAGATCGTTCACTGCACAACCCCCCACACAGCAAAATCGATGTAGAACACTGACCCTGCCAAATCTCCAGCCTCGCCCTAAAATGCTCTAATAACTCTCCCTGCCTGCACTCCGACCTGACCCTGCATTCTTTTCGGACACAATTTTACACAGAATCACTGTCTTTCCCTAATCAGCAGCCAGCACGTATGATGTGTGCTCTGTCCCTAAACTACAGCAGAATGACGCAGCGCGCTGGGGCTCTCGAACTTATAAAAACATGGTCACATGCTTCAGATGGCCAATCACAGCAACTAATACATTAGTAGGCATGGCTGGGATGGCTTAAGGCACACCAGTTAAAAGCTTGTTGATTGGCTGTTGAAAGCCTGCCATTAAAAGCGCGCCATTACATACAAAACAGGAAATAAAATGACCGAACAGGGATTTTAAACCCGAACATACAGTAAAGTTTTCGGGTCCGTGTTCGGGTAACAAAAATCCAATTATTCGGTACGAACACGAATAATACAGTCCGTGTTCGCTCAACACTACATACATTGTATTATTTTCACAATTACACCTTCACAATTTTTAATGTAATATATATATATATATATATATATATAGAGTGTGGAATTCTGAATGCAGTCAAAAACTACTGCAGACCCCAACCACAAACCATTGCACAAAGTTCTAAATACTCTGTCCTGGAACCTCTCTCAGTGAAAACTGTAGTCTGTTAAACCGTCACATGTTTTTTATTATCTCCCTGAAGTATAGCAATATTTATTACATTTGCTTAAATGTTAGGTGACCTAATTCAAAAAGATCAAAAGAATCTCATAATAATAGCATTACTTAATGTATGGAATAGAATTTGTTAGAGGACATGATATTGGACGTATGCAATATCTCAATCCAGCAATGTTATAATTCCAGGAGGGCCTTCCCTCTGAGAACATATAAACTTTAACCACTTAAGAAGATTTTACCCCCTTCCTGACCGGGGCCTATTTTCCGATTCGGCACTGCGTGACTTTAACGGACAATTGCGCGGTCGTGCGATGCTTTACCTAAACAAATTTGACATACTTTTTTTTCCCACAAACAGAGATTTCTTTTGGTGGTATTTGATCACCTGTGCGATTTTTTGATCATGCGCTATAAACAAAAAAAGAGCATCAATTTTGCAAAAATAACAATATTTTTCACATTTTTTTATATGAAATTCCCAAAACAAAATGTAAAAATCAAAATTTTTTAACATTTAGGCCAATTTGTTTTCTGCTACATATGTTTGGTAAAAAAATCGCAAAAAGCGTATTTTGATTGGTTTGCGCAAAAGTTATTGCGTTTACTAAGGGAAAGATTTTTGTCATTTTTGTTGTTGTTTTTTTAACGAGTAATGGCAGCGATCTGCGATTTTCTTTGCGGGACTGCGACATTGCAGCGGACAGATCGGACTCTTGACTGACATTTTTAACACTTTTGGGGTTACCAGTGACATTACTACAATAATCAGTGCTATACATATGCACTGTTACTGTAAAAATGACACTGGCAGGGAAGGGGTTAACTTTATTTGAGAAGGAGGGGTTAAGTGTGTCCCTAGGGGCGTGCTTCTAACTGTGATTGGATGTGGCTTGTGGTGTAAGAACAGAGATATACGATTCTGCATAGCAGAACCGTATGATCTCTATTCTTACACAGGTGAGAATGACAGGCGGCTTTGTTTAGATTAGCCGCCTGCATTTCTCCCGCTGTAACGGACAATCGCGAGTGCCCGGCGGACATCGGGTCCGCCGGGCACACGCGTGGGGGGGGGTCCGTGAATGAGCGGGGGCAGGAGCGCGCCTCCGGCGGCGCGCGTTCACCCCTATTGGCTCACAGGCAAGTGACGTACCTTTGCCTGCACGGGGCTGACCGCCGCAGTATATGTACTTGCTGCGATAAGCAAGCGGTTAATATCACACTGTCAGTGGATGCTATATCTTACTGACATCACAACTGCAATTCTTTCTTTGCTTTGAGAGTGTGTTAACCTCCCTGGCGGTATGATTCTTTCGGATTTTAGGTGCTGAAATCAGTACCATTATTTTGCATGTAATTCTTAAGGATGAGCAGCCCAAACCAACTATTTATATATGATTTCTTTTTACTGTGCATTCTTCTTTATAACATCCCGGGTATGATAAAGTTTGAAACACAAAATCCTAAATTATAATATACTAAATAACTATAAAATAATAACAAATAATAATATAATAATAATAACACTTTTTTTTCCCAAAAATTTACACTTTTTATTCAATAAATTATACTAAATAACGTAATCAAAAACACAGACATTTTTTTTTTGTCAAACAAGGATGCAATATATTTTTTTTTTTTCCAAAAAGGATGCAATATTAGTGGTCATATTGCTTCAATAAACGTCCCGGGTGTGGAAATCTTTGAAACAGGGTACAGCGCAAAGTCCAACGTCACAGTCAGGACAGTAGAACCGCGTTTCTTTTCTGATTTTCTGTCCAGTGTTGTCACGCTTGGAACAGCAAACCACAGACATCCTTGTGGGTGCAGACTTCTTTTCCGTTGGAGGAATGTGGTCCATAAAGTGACGACCGGTCAGGCGTTCGGGGTTCACAACACCAGCAGCACACCGTCCGGATCTACTTACTGTTGGTGCTTGGTGCCTGAGAAATATGAGCTCAGCAATTTTCCACACAAAGTCCGCATGAACCTCAGGCCTGTCACTCTTCTTTTTTAGGAGAATGAATGCATTCCACAAACACTGCTCCAGGAGGTGCCTGAATATTTTTTTATAATATTTTTGTTGTTGTTTCCGCATTGCCAAATAGAAAGTCATGGCCTGGTCAGCTCTGTCCACGCCTCCCATGGTGTTGTTATAATCAGTTGTGGTTTCCACATCTTTTCCCCCTTTTGTGTGTACCATGACAGTAGAGATGTTGTGGATGGTACTCATCCGGCAGACATCTTTTTTGTCGCGCTATCTCAGTGCTAACATTTTTCCTTTCTGCCAGGCAACTAATTCTCCGGGCTTGAGCTTTTTGTTGGCAAAGGTGGGGGGCATGTCACGCCGGGTTAGCTCTAATGGTCCCATACGCATCCGTCTTGTGTTGTAGAAGGTACTCATACAGTTCTGGGGATGTATAGAAATGGTCTGTGGTGACACAGTACCCCTGATTCAGCAGAGGCTCAATCAGTGTCAGAACTGAAGTGGTTTCCATTCCATAGTTGCTGAACCTTTCGTTGAACTTGGTTTCTCTCCCGGTGTATAGGACTGAATTCCAAATATATCCAGAGCTGGATTCACACAGCATAAATTACTTTATGCCAAAGCGTGTTCTCTTGGATGCAATATATTGTATCCAGCTGAGTCTCCCTTTATAGGCCATTAGACTTTCGTCTATACAAATGTCTCTTTCTGGGACATAGGACTCCTGGAAATTTTTCTAAATTAGTTGATAAATGTCCCAAATCTTTTTGAGCTTCAGAGCTGGATTAGAAGTCTCATCAAATTCGTCATTATTTGTAAAGTGCAAATACTTCATAATGAGCGAAAATTTGTACTCCGACATAACCGTGCCAAAAAAAGGAGTGGCCAATATTTTTTTGGTGGTCCAATACCACTTCTTTAGGGGTTTCCCCACCACTCCCTGCAGAATAATTAGGCCCAGAAATTTCCAGATGTCCGCTCTGGTCACGGGTTCCCATGTCCTGCTCCTTGAAAACCGCTGATGCGCTGCGGCTTGTTGCTCCTGGTACTGATTGGTTTCCACAACAATCTTTTCAATAACCTCATTGGTCAAAAAGAGTTGCAGGTACGCCAAGGGGTTGTTATCCTCAACATCCACTTTGATACCAGGTGCTCCGGTAAACGGGAACCTTGGGGGCACAATGTGCTCTGTACCGCAATCGATCACGCACCAAGTCGCAGGACCATCGCTGAAATCGCTTTCTGCGTCCGATGACGAACTTCCCCACGAATCGCTATCACTCCATTCTGCAAGCGATTCTGTATCGCTGTCGCTGTCGCCCAGCAGGTCATATATCACTTTTGAGGTTGCGGCGCGCTTGTTTGATGCCATGGTCGCTCTGCAGTATCCAGGCACAAGGTACAGGAAAAATGCAGGAAGTGCAATGGAGAAAGCACCAGGGGGCAATCAAAGGTCAATTTATTTTATTTTGGCAATGTAATCCAATAGGATTACAGTGTATCAGTGTGTTTGTGCATATACTTTTTGAATTTGCCGCCGGTTCCACCCCCCTGCGGATGTCACGTCGCAGGAGACGGAAGCCGGGGCTCACAGAGGATTGGGAGGAAGCTCCGCCGCCGCACACCGTCTGCATACATCGCTGGATCCCGGTGACAAGGTAAGTAAAACCTCTACAAGGATCCAGCGATCTTCCTAGCGGTACTCCAAGTGTGTCTCGGGGTTACCGCTTTTGGCACTGAAATTTAACCCCGAGCCACACTCGGGAATAAGGCTAGGAAGGTTAAGGAGAGAGTGGCAAGATTTTCTAGAAACTGCAGTGATATTTATTGTTATACTTTTTTTATATTTCAAGCTGAAGATTTTCCTTATCCAAATTTACCACTTTTGGTGTTGAGGGCATTTCTAATTTTCTGACTCGAATTTGCCATCTGGAGAGTCAAGCACTATTGTTAATTTTCTCACCTTTTTGAATTTTAATTAATTAACTTTCTAATCTGAAGATATCAAAATCATCTGATTCTACATTGATATTTACAAGACAGACTTTAAAAATATCAGGAAAAAGGTGTGAGATAAAGTATAAGCTCCAACATCAGATATCTTACTTAGTACTGAAATTATTTCAGCATAGTTGCAATTCACTGCAAGCAAGCAACTCTCTAAATGCCCTTTAGGTGGATAATTTACCATATTAAGTAGTCTTAGAATTGTGAAAGCTTTGGGTAATGTCAACCACAGTTTGTAATTTAAAAAGGTAACTCGGATCTATAGGAAATGTAAGGGTGTTGTAGTATTGAAAATAAACAAGTAACTAAATAAACACAGTTAAAATATATGCCTATCCCCTAAATTCCTTTCCCCATCTTAGTGCTATCTAATCAAATCTGTTACAAAGTATTTCTATAAAGTAGTTCTATAAATGCTAGGACAGAAAGAAACAAAACAAGACTGCATTTTAAATCTGTTTACTATGGTTTCAAGTTTCCATTGTAGAAAATTATCATTAATACCTTGTGCAGCGACTGTTTCTGTACACATACAATAGTATTTATTTTTTACTTGATAAATTAAGAATTTATTTAAAAATATTTCCTTACTCACAAGATAATGTAATTTGTGTTCTCTCCCTCTGCATTGTTTCCAAAGAATGAACAGGGAGAGTTTATATTGCTTCAATTCTGTTCAGCTATAAAGTGGCCGAGAAAAAGTAAATACACACAGATTATAATGATTTACAGTACACTCATTCACATATGCATCTTTTAGAATTAGGATCCTATAATGTCTTTTATTATTTTCAAACACAGGGTTGTTAATCTTCTGAAATACCTGAAAAGTAATTTGCTCAGAACACTCAGAAAACTACAAATCAGAATCTTTCTGTAAAGCAAACCATCCATATAATTTGCTTAAATCCAGCCTCCTCTGTCTTATTCCTTGTTGCATAAATTCCACCTACTTCTTTCTGATGAAATAGGAAATAAGGTTGAATATATCCAAGGGCCACCTCTGACTCTCACTAAGAATAACATTACAAACATTTTCCAATTCTGAGGTTAATAAGAAGGGGCAGCTTCTATGAGTTAGCTTTTGTTACATTTCCGGCTTTGGGCAATGATGCGGTACTCAGAAACCATTGACCGAATAACTTTTTGGGTAGAATGGGAGTTTAAGTGGGGGTAAAAGTGAGGTTTTGTTTAAGTGGTTGTAAACCTGTGAAATTAAAAATAACAAAGGGCTTTCTAAATGCCAAAGGTTTAAAAACCCCCGAAAAAACATAAAATGGTTTTTGCAGACTTTAAAAAACATAAGACCCAGATTGCTTTCACACAAAAAACACACGTAAAGATGGAAAAAAAAAACCCTCTCTACTATGTTTTATCCCATCTCATATCACAGTTCCAATTCCGATGCAAAATTCAAAGGAACTTCAATTCCTAATAATAGGGTTCTGTGGATGTTGACTGATGTATATGCTGGAGAGGATGGCTGCTAACGTTTTTTTTGTTAAAGGCTGAATCAGTTGTTTTGTAGTTATTCTTGGCTTAGTCTATGGTTCAAACCTGACTCAGGCTAATTTTTTCATAACAACCCTTACCAAACTTGACAACTTCATAGAAGCCACCCTAATATTTGGTGGAAATGTTAATTTTACTCCTGACATTGTTATGGATTTTTCCTCAGGGGGTTCTTATATTCATTTCTTTCAAAAATGACTTACAAATCCATCACCATCTCTATAGGGTAAGTCCAATTGATTGTTGTATGGTGTCTTCTTCATCCAACTACATGTGATTATACATTCTTTTCTGCTGCTAGTAAATTTCACTGGTGTAAATACACATTTTTTATGAAGCATAACTTGGTGTTGTCACTCCCCTATTTCTTTGTATATCTCTTTAGACCACACCCAGGCTCCTAGAGCTTGACAATAGCACTTAAATGAGGACCTGCTAAATGACCCACTAGTACTTGACAACACTCACAAGGTATTAACCACTTTACCACCGGAGGATTTTCCTGCTTTACGTCCAGGCAACTTTTTGCAACTTGGCACTGCGCGACTTTAACTGACAATTGCGCGGTCATGCAACGATGTACCCAAACAAAGTTTACGTCCTTTTTTCCCACAAACAGAGCTTCCTTTTGGTGGTATTTGATCACCTCTCTGCTTTTCATTTTTTGCGATATTAATAAAAAAAGAGCAGAAATTTTGCGAAAAAATTGACATTTTCTACTTTGACAGTTAAAAAATATCCAATATATTAAATTTTTGTCATATATTTAAGCCAAAATGTATTTAGCTACATGTCTTTCACAAAAAAATCCTCAATGAGTGTATTTTTAACCGCTTTAAGACCGGAAGATTTTACCCCATTCCTGACCAGGCTATATTTTGCGATTCGGCACTGCATTACTTTAATGGACAATTGCGCGGTCGTGCGATGCTGTACCCAAATTAAATTTATGTCCTTTTTTTTCCCCACAAATAGAGGTATTTGATCACCTGTGTGATTTTTATTTTTTGAAAAAAAGAGCGACAATTTTGAAAAAAAAAAAAAAACAATATTTTTTACATTCTAAAACAGTATATAACATTCCCAAAAAAAATTTAAAAATCAAAATTTTTTAACATTTTAGGCCAATTTGTTTTCTGCTACATATTTTTGGTAAAAAAAATCGCAATGGGCGTATTTTGAATTGTTTGCGCAAAAGTTATCGCGTTTACTAACTATGGGGAACGATTTGTCATTTTTATTGTTTATTTTTTTTTACTAGTAATGGCGGTGATCTGCAATTTTTTTTTGCGGGACTGCGACATTGCGGCAGACAGATCGGACCCCTAACTGACATTTTTCACACTTTTGGGGGTACCAGTGACATTACTACAGTAATCAGTGCTATAAATATGCACTGTTACTGTAAAAATGACACTGGCAGGGAAGGGGTTAATTTTATTGGTGAGCAAGGGGTTAAATGTATGCTTACTGACATGTGTGGGGGGAGGGGATTGTGTGACACAGACACAGATCGCAGGTTCAGCTATGCTGAATCCTGTAATCTGTCACTGTTTGTCACAGAGGAGATCCACCCGCTTTGTTTACACAAGTGGGCGGATTTCCTCACTCGATCCCCGACGATCGGGGAAGAGCAGCGGTGATCACCGCCTCTCCTCCCCTGGCCCGACTCCCGCTGTGTCTGAATACCTGCGCGCCACCGAGAGACGGCGGGATCCAGCGACGTAGGCCTATGTCGCTGGACGATAACGAGCCACTTTGCCGCAGTACCAGCTCAGTGAGCGGTCGGCAAGTGGTTAAACAAATACTTTATCACTAAGGCTCCACCTGACTGCAACAAACTCCTGATCCGGAACTGGTTATCCAATGTCTACCTATTAAACATGGATCCAGACTCAAAAGAGGCAGTCCAAAAATGATCATCTACTTAATCTACTTACTGAGATTTCCTAGTTAAAACTCCTAAATAAAATTCTTCCGATCTCACCATCTGGACAGAATTGACCAGTCTATGATCCCAGCTTAAGTCTCTTTATCGCCAATGAGCCAATGCCTTTATTACTCATTGCTATAGGACTTTCTATTAATACGGTGACAAATGTGGCTGACTCAATGAACAAAAGTCACTAGCTTACATTCCGAACATATTGACCTCTACCAGAGAAGTCTTTAATCTACTCAAGGAGTTCGCAAACACCTTCAGGAATTTTTCATTTCTCTCTTTTCTACCTCCATTTTCAGATCTCCAGGCTGAAAAAGTGAATCTCAAAATTAGAAATTTTTCTCGTATCTATCATCCTCTGCCCTCCTGAAAATCCAGTTGCAGCTATCCTGAACAATGGAAGAACTGATCTTGGGGTTGGAGTTGGAAGTTTTCTATCAAGGAGAAAATGACAGGTAAGTCCCCTGGACCAGACAGACTCATATTTTTATACTACATAACCTTCTTGTCACAATTATAAAACCACTTTCCTAAAGTTTACAAATCATTGACATATGGATCCATTTTTTTCTCAGGATTCACTCAAGGCCTATATTACTGTCATGCTCGAGGAAGGTAAAAATATTTTTTCTTGTGCTAGTTACAGGCCGATCTCATTATCAAATGCTGATTTAAAACTATTTACAAGTATTTTAGCTGACCACATCCTCCCACAGCTTTGATCCCTAATTCATTTGGTCCAGGTAGGATTTACCCTGTCAAGGGAAACAAGGGACAACATTATTAAAGTGATAAACTTGATCCACTTAGCATCCACCTTATCCACTCCCTACCTACATCTGGCTACCAACGCCAAAATGACATTTGACCAGATCAACTGACCATTCATAGACGAGGTCCTGCAGTACATTAGTCTAGGGGAAAATATGCTGGATTGGATTCTAACTAATTATTCCCAACTTATGGCTCAAGTAAAACTCAATGGTATCTTTTTGGACCCCTTTAAGATTTTTAACAGCGCACACCAATGGTGCCCATTATCACCTATTCTTTTCATCCTCTGTCTGGAGCCGTTCATTTGCTAAATCCATACTTACAGAGATATTGGAGACCTCAGTGTTGTCGATATTGAGTTCAAAATCTCAGCATACGCAGACTGTATATTTTTTCCCCTCACTTCCCCGGATGTGTCACTCCCTAATCTAAAGACCAAATTCTAAGTTTATGGTGAACTTTCCAAATTAAAATTAAAATTCCAGAAATCAGGCGCCCTTAACATCTCCATTCCATATGTATAATCTCAGAGAATTCAATCAAATTTTTAAATTTAAATAAGATTTCACCATCCTTCACTACCTAGGCACCTTTATACCTATAAATGTTTCTGAAATATACTAACTAAATGTCCCTTCTTACAGAAAAAAAATCCTATCACTTCTTAGTAAATGGTTTACATAATGATCCTTCCCAAACTTTTGTATCTTCTGAACTCTCTACCAATCTATGTTTCTTTCAGTCGATAAACACTGCAGGATTACACTGCAGGTACAAGTGCACAGATTACACTACAGGTACAGGTCAAGCAATCACAGATCAGCCATCCTGACCTCCCAGCCACCTTCAAAATGTACAACGATTAAAGTATGCAGTAGATGAGTGCAAAGTAGTCAGAACATTAAATTTATGTTACAGGAAACACCACAGTCATGGTAAGATGAGCACAACACAGTCAAAAGTGTTTCTGATAGTAAAGGTTAACACATATTCCCAATTACTTATCCTGACCACTAGGGTATGAAGGCAAGCCCTGGGTGACTGACCTCATTGGTATTAGCTTGTGCAGGTCTTGGCCTGTAGCTTTGGCAGGCCATGCCAGCAGAGTAGGTGATAAGGACTAGTAGGCAAAATTGGAGGAGTATGTAAAATACTCCATGGACCCTAAGTGAAATGAATAACTTTAGAAGACACAAAAGGGAGAAAGTCTCCCTTCTATTAATAAATGGGCTAAATATGAATGTGTGATTTATGAGGTATGGAATGAGCTCAACCATACAGAGTTCCAGACTTAGTAGTGGATTCTACCAGTGTAGCGCATCCTCTAAGGAGCCGCAGGTAGAAAGGATCCCTCAGCCTGCACAGCTAAGCACATCAAATTTCCACTGTCACTCCAGAGTCAGAAAACAGTCCGGTAATTTTTTTTTTGTTTGTTTTATTGAGAGATTAGAACTTGGATAGGGATTGGAAAATTATGGGATACCCACTTGACTTCAGAACAACTTTGGGGGCAACTTTTTCTATATAGAGTCTATATACGCTCCTCTGCTTCCTCCAGCTTTCACTTGCTTGCAGAACTCTGTTGGCACACTGATAGTGGATCTGACACAGCATAGCCTTGTTATAGGCAGGAAGCAGAGGCCCCTTGGTGTGTAGAAAATGTCAGTGTCCAGCATAAATTCCTTTGGCTATGGATCCCAGTACCACTTCTTCAGGCACCGCCAGCCCACCTGGATGATCCTGCCTCTTTCACTAGCCCTCCTGGCTAACTTCTCCACAGTCCTTCCATGCTGACACTCTCTCCACAGTCCTCCCAGACTGACACTTACCAGCCCACTCGGCTGACTTCTCAGAAGATATCCCAGATGTGCTGACCTGCTCCCGCTGTCCTTTCCTTGCTCCAGGGCCCCCAGGAAGGATTCCTCTGTATGTTGTAGAGGGTCCCTCCAGCACCCAAACCCCCAGGCCCAAGGTCACCCCCCCCCAGACTAGGGGGCACCCTCAAGGGCCACCGACAGCCTCCTCAACACTTCATGTTCCACCCAACTCCCCCTGCTGGCATGACTCATACCAATTGATGAAGTGGCCTGCACCCTGCCAGGCCATTTGCTGGGGATTAGCTAAGTCCCTCATAAAAATGCCAAGCAGCTCCTCCCAGCCTCCACCCACTACATCTGGAAGCTTCTCCAAGGTTTCAGAAAACAGGGGAAGGCACCAGATATGCTGCTTGCTAAGTAATCCTGCCTCCTTGAATCCCTCAATTCTTTCCTAGATCCAACCCATGCCTGGCTCTCAGTCAAACCAATTTATCTACACTAACAGCTGACTATATACACTAGCACACTAGATAGAGAGTGCTACACCGGTATTTGTACTTTAGCAGAGTTCAATGTCAGAAGGAGTGTGTGTAAGTGGATATTTGTATTTTGCCAGCACACGTCCAATTCATGGCCCTGAAAATACCTCTCCTTTCAAATGGGAGATTTGGAATTTTTCAAGTACAAAGTGATATGTCTCTTGATTCTCTGTATTAATGGAGAATTTCTAGTGCTCATTTGAAAATGCATTTCTCCTGTTGCCTTATGAGGGGGGGTTTATGTGCAATCTCCATTAGCAACTGTATATATATATATATATATATATATATATATATATATATATATATATATATATTATATATATTGTGACAGGAAGTCAGGTAAATCTGGGAATGTAGTCACAGAGAGGAGACACATTCCCACCTGGTTTGGAAAGTTCACCAATTACTATAGGGTGTCGGCTGTCAAAGGCAGCAGGAAGGTGTAAAGAAGTTGAAAGGCCTTCAGCTGTTCAGAATGAGGAAATGAAGGCCTCTATAATTTGTCCAGAGGAAGTCTATGGATTGCTGCCTCCTGTTGCTGTGTGAGCTGGGAAGAGGAGGACAGACAGACATGTGCCTTCCGACGCCGTGTGGGCATGGGAGAAGGACTGCTGCCTCCTGTCGCCGTGTGGGCTGGGAGAGGAGGACAGACAGACGTGTGCCCCCTGAAAGCTGTGTGAGCATGGGGAAGACCTCCGGAAGCGACGTGAAGCTGAGGAGGGTACCAAGTGTGAAGACTACTCGAAGTGAGGTCTTGGATTGTTTCTAGGGGAAAAGAAACCAATGGACATTTCCTGTGCGAAGGGGAAATTATGTAAGACCGAAGGCTACTCAAGGTGAGGTCTTGAACTATTTCTATGGGGGAAGAAATAGATGAACTGTGTTCAATGTGAAGAGAAAAGGGACATGTTCAATGTGAAGAGGAAAAGGGACATGTTCAATGTGAAGAGGAAAAGGGACATGTTCAATGTGAAGAGATAAAGCATGGACTATTGAGAGTCTGCTGTGTGATCAGCCAAGTCTGCCCAACAGTAGGTTGGGGACAGACTTCATTAGATAGGTTCCAGTGTGTGAAGGTAGCTGCCCACAGTGGCAAGGATTTAATTTATTTATGTTTATTTTGAATTATGCTGTTTTTGGAGCTTGCACTTGTGTGAAGAGATCTTGCATGAATAAACCACACTGTTGTTTGAAACCACTTCTCGGCTATCTCCTTGTGTAAACGCACCCCCCTAAGGGGTCATCCACGCCTACCACCGAGCTAATCCCTCACAATATATATATATATATGAGATATTGGGTTTTGGTTTTCACTAATAGTTTGATAAAGTGAGATGTACCCATTTGTGTGAACACAGTCTGCAGATTTTAGTATAAGAAATTAGTTGATTTAAACATGTGTGTGTGTGTCCCTAAAGATGCTCTGCTACTTACCCATCGGTAAACTTGTATGCGAGAAGGGACAACACCTTAATTAAGTTCCTTTTCGCAGACTAGACGGGGCTGAGGTAATAATTTAGACCAGGCCATTTTACTTCCTTCGTTTTCCACTCCACTTCAAAGTTGTCCTCTTTAGTTATGCAATGAATGTGGCCATCTGTTCAGGAATAGACAATTTGCTCAGTATATGACCTTGCATTCCTAATGTCCCATTCAAGAGAAAGTTACCTGGCATAATTATAACCCCCACCCCCCCCCCGCCCCCAGAGAGGAGGTGCTAGCGAGGGGCTGAGTTATGCTAAAGCTAGGGGAAGGAGATATTGTCCAGTCTTGGATGAGATACACCCGGAGGGTGGAGAGGGTTAAGATAGCCCCATCAATTGGGATGGCCCTATGCAAGTCTATGAGAGTTAGGTTTATATTAGTTTAAGTTTTGGAAGTGAGAACGCTCTGAAACACCAGACTAGAAGGGGGCCCTCATGTGCAATAGCATGGTAATTATGGACTATACCTCTTACAATTATATCTAAATGTTTGTCCTACCTTATATACTCGAGTATAAGCCGACCCAAATATAAGCCGAGGCACCTAATTTTACAACAAAAAACTGGGAAAATGTATTGACTCGAGTATAAGCCTAGGGTGGGAAATGCAGCAGCTACTGGTAAATTTCAAAAATAAAAATAGATACCAAACCAATAAAATTACATTAATTGAGGCATCAGTAGGTTAAATGTTACTGCTGGCGGTTACTGCTGGTGGGTAATGTTGGCGGTTAATGCTGGTGGTTACTGCTGGCAGGTAGTGCTGGCGGGTACTGCTGGCAGGTAATACTGGTGGGTACTGCTGGTGGGTAGTGTTGGTGGGTAATGCTAGTAGTTACTGCTGGCGGGTACTTCTGGCAGTTACTGCTGGTGGGTACTTCTGGTAATGCTGGTGGGTGGCAAGGTTCAGGAATGCGTTGTACAGGGTGCAAGGTTCAGGAATTATTTAAACTGCAAAGACACCAATTAGTTAAATATTGCACACTTATCCTAAAATCTTGCTTAGCAGCACACAGGAGCCGAGGGAAGAATGGCGGCATCAGATGGAAAATAGAGTGCAGCCTACAGCAGGACATGCAGCAGTGTAACATTTATACAGCATCCAGGGATTGGTGGGCAATCTAGGGGCAGCCACAAGGAGAGTGATTGGAGCTGTCAAGTTGAAACAATGATGTCAAGTGTGGGTAGGGCCGGTATGCCGGGCTTCGCCCCTTTGGTCCGTGCATAGAGAAACAGCAGCTGGCCGGGGAGGAAGGTGGCAGGGGGCAGGACCAATTGTAACTGGTGTATGTGCATCCACAGTGGTGCATAATTCAGGTTTAATATACACCACTGTGGGTGCACATACAGCAGTTACAAGAGCAGTGACGGAGCCCCGCATACCTGCCCGGCCACACCCGACATCAATGCTTAAACTTGACAGCTCCAATCACTCTCCTTGTGGCTGCCCCAGATTGCCCACCAATCACTGGATGCTGTATAAATGTTACACTGCTGAGGTATGTAGTAAGCCCCCCCCACTCCCGACGCCACTGCCCTCACTCGAGTGTAAGCCGAGGGGGGCTTTTTCAGCATAAAAAATGTGCTAAAAAAAGTTGGCTTATACACGAATATATACAGTCTTTTCTCTTTCCTTGTTTGTATTTAGTAATATGTTTGAGCTCTCTTAATAATGTTTCTTGTACAGTATGTAACTAGATAGATTGGTATTTGTTAGACTTCCTTACTAACTACCAATAAACTTCTGTTGTTGTATTAAAGCTTTCACTCAATGTCATGGAACACTTATTAATCCAACTCATATCTGAGATTTGTTAAATCTCAAAATATAGCTTACGGGCAACACTCCTCAGTAGTGTTATTTAATTTTGTATATGCAGTTAAAGCTTGTGCACCAGTTATCGAAAGAATGTCCTAGGATAAAGGGACAAAAAGCACACCAAAATTAACAAAAGGCATAGAGGACCTTGGCTATGCAGAAAGACTTATTGGACAGAGTTTACCTACCCTGAGGTGGCAAAGAAAGCAATGATTCCTGATCAGTTCACCAAAAAAAAAACAAGAAAATGCATTGTGTCTGTAAGAAAAGTGGTTTACCTCTATATATGCATTGGGTTCTTTACTGTAAGAGTTGGGAAAATGTAGAATCCACAATAACTGATACTAACAAATTTAGTAAATTGCTTAAACAAGGGCTGGATGCATTCCTAAAATAAGCCTTAATAAATTTCACTTATTTTCTCCATTGTGGTCCACTAAATATACCATTGAAAGAATTTTGTCAAATTTGTTTTATAAGTGCAAAAAATGGTTGATTTTGTTAGAAGTTTACAGCAGTCCTTTTCTCATATTTGATCTTCCTGAGTTTATTTAAACCTCCTGGTCCATTATCTTAGGAGCAACCACTCAGTGCCTATGCAAAAACCAGCAAAAAGACTGGAATGGGCTGACCTCACTCAGTCTACAAACATGCTGCATACTGTTAACCCATAACATGAGTTATGAGTGGAGTAAATTTCTGACAGATTAACAGGTATTTTCTGTGCTTGCAATATGGGGAAATGTGCATGTATTTCAAAGATGTATATGCTTTCTGCTTTACTTTGCCATTACATATGCTTTAAAGCACAACATTTATATAGCTCATTGCCTTTATTAAACATACACAATAGAATTTTCATTCTGGCAATTTTCAAGAGTCTAAAAATATTTTTTTCCTCTGTAAAATAAAATGTAATTAATGCTTTTTAGAGTTTTCTGTTCCTTTTTCTGGATCAGATAAGGGTTAAGGGCTCTGAAGATGCTTCTCAGGAGTTTAGAGAGGGTGTGTGAGGTCTGGCAGTTAACAAGACAGGAACTGTCAAACTTCTGATTCCTGACACTCAAGCTAATATGTTAGTTTCAGGCAAACTACTGTAGGCAATGGAAGTGAATGGCAAACTTACATTTTTTATAAGACTGCACAATTATAATATTTAATACACTATATTCAGGTTTTTGCATAAGTCCATTGGTTCACTTTAGGTACTATATTTAAAGTGTACACTTCAGTGACCTAGTAAGAGCCATTTATTTACCTGTCTTGCCTAGCATACAGGAGAGTACACAAGGTTATTTAATGAAAAATGCTGCCATTAGCAAATCTTTTAACAGTATATTAAAAAAGAATAGCGCGCAAATGCAAAAGAAAATACTACCAAATCTGAAGACAATCCATAAATAAAAATGGGGATTTGGTCCCACCATATGGCCATATCGTGCTCAAGCCCACTACTGCGTCAAAGTACCCCATTATCAGTGGGTCCTACACTATCCATGAAAAAGAGATAAATCCATCCTTTCTAACCCTTGGAGATAATACTCCTTGCTGGGAAAGATGTGCAAATGCACTACAGGGGACTCCTCCTATATCCACTTGATGGTGGACACTGATTGAGTACAGGTGTGTGTGGGGGGTGGGGAGGGTTGCTCAACCTCGGTGGTCTGGTCAGACCGAATACAAAATAAACAGGCAAAAAATTTGGGGGAGCATAACCATGTATTTCTAAAGCTGCTGCAGCTATGAACCAAAAGACATGTATATTAAAAAAGAATAGCGCGCAAATGCAAAAGAAAATACTACCAAATCTGAAGACAATCCATAAATAAAAATGGGGATTTGGTCCCACCATATGGCCATATCGTGCTCAAGCCCACTACTGCGTCAAAGTACCCCATTATCAGTGGGTCCTACACTATCCATGAAAAAGAGATGAATCCAGCCTTTCTAACCCTTGGAGATAATACTCCTTGCTGGGAAAGATGTGCAAATGCACTACAGGGGACTCCTCCCCTGTAGTGCATTTGACCTGTTAAATCTTTTAACAGGTCTACTTTTTTTTTTTACCTGTCATGCTTGTAGGGGAAGTACACATTCTCCTTATTTCTTGCATGTATTTATTTAGGACTTTTTTTATGTATTAATGCATTTTTTGTTCCCACTTTTCTCTCCAATACATACGCACACAAAACTGTTTACTGTTATCTGTTACAGCTTAAGAAAAAGAAACATCAAAACTCAAAGGATAAAAAAAACAGAAATTACACTCATCTGTTATAAATGTTGAATGCTGGCTTTTGCTCTCATACTGAGATGATAGGAACAGAATTGTATAATTTGTTATGCTGGTAAAATAAAAATAAACAGTCTCATATATATGTAACACCGTATGTTTCATGTTATTTTCTGCTACTGCAGCATTGCTCTGGGAGAAGTAGACCATCAAACGGCTTTTGCTTTAGGGCAGCAAACAATGAAAAATATACTATGCACAGATATGCATCCAAGGGAAATACTGAGCAGCTGCAGGCTGTTGAGCAGAAATTCACAAGGTTCATGATTAATCCTTTACTTTACCACTTCAATATAACTTCTTTCCAAAAAGTTGTATAATAAAATGGAAATATTTGAAAAAAAAAAGAATAAGCATGTTCTTTTGATAAATATTAGTTTAGAAATGCACAAACAAAATATTCTCACATGATTGTACTGTATGCATATTTTCATTTTATTACTGCTGTTGGATGTAGACCAGAGTCTAAATTCTAAGTCTAAACAAATTGCAAATACCATTTATTACTTATTCCCAGCTGATCTGTGAACCAAAAGCAGTCTGCAGAAAAAATAATGATCACCCAAAAAAATCTGATTTATTTATACCTATCTAGATACATTATCTAGATGTTGCATTACTACATTACAAATGTTTTACATTCTATGGCTCTTTAAAGTGGGTGTAAACCCTTACATATACCCGGGTGATACACAGAGATGAAACAAATCCTCCTACATAAGTTGTACCTGTTTATCTGCCGCTATCTCTCATCTACAGTCTCCTGAAGCACACATTTTACACAGAATTTTTGAATTCTAGAAGGGAAGTGGCAGGGATTTGACATCACACACTGCACAGTTCAGAGAGGAGAGCTCTCTTTATTCTGAGAGTTGAGTGGAGGAAAGAAATACACTGCATCCACACAGTGCACAGGTAAACATGCATGAGCTGAGGCTATCAATCACAGACGGTGTGCTGGAGCTTAGCTCCATCTTTTGCAGATAGCAGAGTAACTAGACAGCAGAGAAAAATTACACTCAGTGCTTTGGATTTAGGCACATACACACCGTAGAAGGGTATGCTTTATTAATTGTTCATGTAAGAGGTTTACAACCACATTAGGTATATATCCAGGCATTACCAAAATGTACCCTCAAGATCTCTCTCTCCTTCTAGAGCAGATCCTATGTTTTGTTTATTAGGTTTCTGTAGTGAAAAGCAGCTTTTGTTACTACCTGTGACATCAGGCTTGTAAAATGTCTGCAGGGGAAGCTGCTGGGAGGCCATTTCATATAGCAGTAGACTTGCACCCCACCCCACCCATCCCATGTTTCCATGTTATATCTTTAAATGGGATACAACATGGGAAATGTGCATACGTTAGAAAAATGTACTATTTATTATAGGGTCAAATGTCAAAAGGGACTTTTTTTTTTTTTTACAAGAGAGAACCAACACTGAAGGAAATAAAGTATCTATTTTATATGCTAACATAGCTAACATGTACTGGTAGCAGTACTTGTACTGCCTCCTATGTTACTTTGAAGCTAGCAGACATTTTGGTCCAAAATATATCATTAAGTAAGAGTGACATTGTTTTCTTCACATGAAGAGCATGATCCTTAGCCAAAAGGTGTTCCAAGTCTTCCCTATACTGGTCAGGTAGGCAAAATCCCTGGTTTGGGCTTGGTCTAGTTTGTGAATAAAATTAAAAACTGAAAAATTGAATCAAGAAGATAACAAATGAGAAGCCTCACTGCCTCAGCGTGGCATTTACTTTCTTGATATTAAATTCCAGCCAAGCAATTTTTATTACCTATTGGATAGAGTTGGGAAGTTAGGAACATTTTTCAGGCTCTTTTTTTTCTGTCAGGGACCCCACTGAGGTGATTTTGACAAATTTGTAAAAAAGTTCCAACCTTTACTCATGCTACTAAAAATAGTTTTTTGTTTTGACTGTGACCCCATTCATGATATTCCTGATCACTTCATATCCTGTAGGGACACAGTATGAAATAAAACAGAGGCTCTAAGTCCCCGTTCACACTGGGGCGACCTGTGAGGCGACCTGGTCGCCTCACAGGTCGCCGTAGGTTGCCTTCCATAGGGAAGCTGCGGACCCGTTCTAATAGGAGCGAAAAAGGGTCCGGAGCTTCTTTGGGGCGACCCGGAGCGACCGTCATAGACTTCAATGTTATGAAGTCCGTGCCGGCCGCTCCGAGGTCGCGGCACGCTGCTCGCACCGCGACCTCGGAGGTCGCCCCGGGGAGTCGGATCGCCCCAGTGTGAACGGGGCCTAACACTTCCAGAGAGTCCAGAGAAGGGCAACAAAAATAATTAGGGGAATGGAGGACATCAGCTATGAGGAAAGACTACAAGCACTGAACTTATTCTCTCTGGAGAAGAGACGATTGAGGGGGGATATGATATCCATGTACAAATACTGTACTGGCAACCCTAGCATAAGGAACAAACTATTCAGAGAAAGGAAATACAATAAGACACGTGGCCACTCACTAAAACTAGAGGAAAGGCGGTTTAACCTTAAAATACGTAGGGGGTTCTTCACTGTAAGAGCAGTAAGGATGTGGAATTCTCCTCCGCAAACAGTTGTATCAGCAGGGAGCATCGATAGTTTCAAAAAACTATTAGATGGGCACCTTAAAGACCACAACATACAGGGGTATACAATGTACGGTTAACAGCAAACACACACACACACATCATAGTTCGAACTGGATGGACTGATGTCTTTTTTCAACCTCACTAACTATGTAACTATGTAACTTCCCTCCATATCCTTAAGAAATAAAGCTTTGGCTGGGCCTTCATTTTTCATTAATTTCAATTTATTTTGCCAATGTAATCAAACATTTTTCACATTTAACTAATGGTTTTCAGGAAAAAGTCAAACCTTTGAATACCCTAAATAAAAATTTGAATACCACAAATAAAAATATTTATTTTCATTCACAATTCATTTTTATACTACAAAATGTAATAACATTTTCATATCTATACTCTAACCTATAAAAAAAATGAAATTATTATTTTTTTTTTTTTTTATTGGTAATGTGTTATTTTATTAGAAACTACCTTTCCATTTCAATCTACAGCCACTGTGATTTTTTAAACTATCAAAATGTCAATGCAGCATGGCATCCTTAAGGTTTTCTGTATTTTGCTTGTGTTTGTAATGCCCTCAGAAATGTAACTTCCTGTTTATGGGATTGGTTCGCTGATTTTAGGTAAGCAGTATGTTACCACTGCAATAGGAGTTTCATTTTTGGTGAGATACTTCTTAAGACTTGTCTACTAAAGGGATGCAGACACTGCAGATTTTCTCATTAGAACACAAATATATACCCTTCTATTCAGGATTTAGTCTGAAAGGGAAATAGTGAAACAACCAGCTATTTCTTCAGCACAGAACTTGGTACGAATCTGTAACACAGTATGTTATCACCTAACACCGCATTCACACTGAAGCGGCACGACTCCTGCACGACTTCGGGGTGACCTGAAAAGTCCCGCGCACCGCGACTTCGGCGCGACTTGCACGGACTTCATATAATGAATGTCTATGCAAGTCACCTCCAGGTCGCCCCGAAGTAGTACAGGACCCTTTTTCTAAGTTGGAGCAACTTGTGTCGCTCCTATTAGAACAGGTCCTGTACTACACTATGGGAGCGTGAGGACCGCGACTTGTCAGGCTGACAAGTCGCAGTCCAAGTCGCGGTAGTGTGAATGGGGTCTAAAGCAGATTGTTTTTTTTTTTTGTTTCTTTTAACAACAAAAATTGAGTTAGACTTTAAAAACCCAAATAGTTCCCTTACTATGAAATTGATATAACATACAGTAAGTGATAAATCAGTATTCTGCATTCTGCTATCTCTTGAAAACATTGTTTGAGCAATGAATTAACAGTGTTTAACCTAAGACCTAAATAGAATATCAATGTACTGTATTATATTTCATATAAACCTTTACCTATCAGAAATGAATTGTGTAATAAATAGCTGCCAGAGCTACTGATATGTCTAATTAGAAGTCAGATACCAAGACAATAGACGTATACAGTAAGCAGATTAACAAGATATACCAGCAAAACAGGAGAAATGCAGCAAATGTATATAAACGTAATCAGCTGAATGCAACCCCAGGGAGAAAAATATTACCAAATTAAATTGTAAAATCTCGTTGGTTTTCTTATAAAAATAACAAACATGTTATAGTTACCTGCTCTGCCCAGATCCTCCTCTTCTCAAGTCCCTCGAGTCCCATCGAGTCCCTCTTCTGTGATCCTGGTCCCTCCCTCCTGTTGAATGCCCCCACCGCAAGGAGCTTGCTATGGGGGAACCTGAGCCGAGTCACAGCTCCCTGTGTCCATTCAGACACAGAGCCCTGCCCTGGCCCAGTCTCTCTTCTGATTGGCTAGCTGACTTTGATTGACATCATTTGCAGCTGATGATTCTTCTGGAAGAAGAATCCCGGAAGTCTGAGACACTCGTGGACATCGCTCGACAGAAAGAGACCCTAAGGTAAGTATTAGGGGGGTGAGGGTGGCTGCTGCACACAGAAGGGTTTTTTTTTTCTTAATTCATAGAATGCAAAAAGATAAAAAAAAAAAAAAACTTCTGACTTTACAACTTGTTTAAATAGTAAGAGCATCCCTTTTTACATGGCTCCATGGGTTCCATGGCTAACACAATTCTTCAGGAGCAACTTGTAGCCTGAATGCCTATTGGCATTTAAATTAAGGACCTAATGCCAGAACGATTGCAAGATCACACCCCCAGAAGTGGAGCCTTCCCTTTGGTACAACCAATCAGAAAAAGGAGAGGAAGGGACCTGAATTAACAGAGGAAGCCAAGTGTAATTCACCAAAGATATGCATGATGTGTAATGGTTCAATGTACCAACTGTGTCCCAAATGAAGGAAGGAGCACTTATAACAGCCTAAATCTTGTGTTTTTTTTAATGGATACAAGAGATGGGGTAAGTTAGCCAAAGGGAAAAAAAAAGGGAAATAAACTGAGGGGGGAGAGAGAAGAGGAGAGAAGAGGAGTGAGAGCGGGAACAGGAGAAGAAGGAAGATAGGAAGGGAGTGATTAAAGTGGTAGTATACTCCACTTTTTACCTTTTACCTACAGGTAAGCCTATAATAAGACTTACCTTTAGGTATAATTAATATCTCCTAAACCTGCAAGGTTAGGAGATATTCATCCTGAATGCAGCCACTGAAACCAGCGGCGCATGCGCTCTGAAGGTCCGGCGGACCTTCAGAGCTCTTTGCCAGATCCTTTCCGGAAAGTCACTCCCGTGGGAGTGACGTCATCGCGGCTCCGGCCACTCACAGCGCCGGAGCCGCCGAACCAGGAAGAGACGCAGAGGGAACATGACAGCTCCCTCAGAGGTGATCGGGTGACCGTGTCGGGGCTTCATTTTAAGGTAAGTATTTCATAATGAGCTAGTATGTGATGCATACTAGCTCATTATGCCTTTCTCCTGCAGGGGTTTTTTTTTTTTTTTTTAGGATAGTATACAACCGCTTTAATGTACAAAATCTTACCTCACACACTGACAAGAATCATGCTCTTCTTTGTGCGTCTTCCCTGCTCCTCCAAAAAAAAAACATCTTTAGCAGGCAACCTCACAACAAATATACACATGTAACAACATATAAGGTCACTGTTTATAATATTCATTCAAGATAAAAATTTTATAAAAATACAAAGTACCAACAAAAATTATATATGACAACCCTTCCCACATCTTTCCCTAATCCCAATTAAAAGCAGGACATTAAAGACATTTTTATCTTTAATATATTTTTTTGATTAGGGATTCACTTACTTGTGGTACCGTAGTCACCTCATCTTTTTGCTACATCTCATTTGTTTTTGCCTGTCACAGTTTGAGATCAGGGATAGGAGCATTGCAGAACTGCAAACCCACTCTGTGGTTCACTCATCTTAACTCCTGTCCCTTTTACCATCCCACCAGAGTAAAATGTAGTGGCAGAGCAAGAAAAGGGAATTTAACTCCCAGCTAGTCGTCCAGAGGTGTTTAGCCCGTTTGACTTTGGAACTGTTCTCATCCCCAATTGGAAACGGCTACCCCAGCCCATGGTTTCCATCCGCTTCTATGTTTTTTGTTTGTTCTGTCTGGTTTTGTGTTGTCTTTTTTCTCCCTTTCCTGCAGGTGTAACAGACTTTGATCTTTCACGAGACGTTATGTCTTCCCCCGGGTTCTCCTGGACACTCCTCGAGCAGCACAGCTCTTCATGCTTCCTCTACAAGACTACAAGAGACCTCACTAACTGCTTCCAGCTCCTCGCTCACTCATCTAGACAAGTTTAAATCACCCTTGGTTACGTGAGTAACGATACCTCACAAACACCCTTACTCACACATGACAGTTAAAATTTTATCGGTCAATGCCAACGGCCTCAACCATCCGGCCAAGCGCTCTTCACTGTGGCGCACAGCCATCCAAAAACAAAGCTGACATAGTTTGTGTCCAAGAGACTCACTTTTTAGACCTACATGCCCCCGCTTGCACCCACAAGAACTATCCCACGGTATTCACAGCCTCATGCTCCAAGAAACGAAAAGGCGTCCTCTTAGCCGTGCACAGAGACTTGGACTTCAACCTGGTCACTTCAGTGACAGATGTGAACGGCAGATACTTGATCGTGGTATGCACCATAGACGGTTTTACAGTGACTTTGGTCTCCTTATACGTTCCTAACGTTCACCAAATTCGCTTCCTGAACAGGACAATGCTAAAAATACGCTCGGTCATGCAAGGTCCCCTGGTGCTATGTGGCGATTTTAATCTTCCCCCAGATAGGTCATTGGACACTTCAACTACTGCTACCAGACGCCTGCCTTCCCTGCAAGGTTTTATTCACAGGAATGAAGTCTATGACGTTTGGAGGTGTCACCACCCGTCCGATAGAGAATTCTCTCACCACTCCGCGGTGCACAATACGTACTCACGCATTGATATTATTTTGTCTGATTTAGCTTTACTCCAGAGAGCAGTGGACTCAGAGGTTGCCCCGATTACGTGGTCTGACCACGCGCCAGTGAGCATGGTTCTCTCACTATCGCATAAATCCACATCTCAGAAACCCTGGAGGGCAAATGCTGCCCTACTCAAACAGCCAGATAATGTTGAATTCCTCAAAAAATCCTTATCTGAATTTTTCGTGACCAATCAAGGGTCGGTATCTGAGTCCACGACTCTTTGGAACACCCATAAGGTGTTCAGCAGAGGGGTATTTATTCAACTACAATGTAGAACAAACAGAAAGCGCTCCCAAATTATTGACAAACTTACCAGAGACATCACTTCTCTAGAGACCCAGAACCAGACTAATCCCTCAGCAGACCTAAAAACCCGACTCTTGACGCTCAGGCGGGAACTCCGATCCCATCTCCTTGACACCTACGAACGCAATCTCCGAAAAACCAGAGCCACGTATTACGCCACTAGCAACAAGGCTGGCAAACTATTGGCAGCCAAGATTAAAGGACAGCGGGTAAAAAACAAAATAAAATCTATCATTCATCCCCACACGAATGAACGACTTTATGACCCTAGAGACATAGCCAACGCTTTTAGCAGCTATTATGAAACCCTCTATAACCTGAAGGACTCCATGCCCTCCTCCCCCAAATCCGACCACATTAACAAATTTCTAGATAGCATTACCCTGCCATCTCTCACGCCCGTACAGGCTACTCAACTTAACGCCCCTTTCACAGTGGAAGAAGTTCAATTAGCCGTAGCATCCTTGCCAACTGGGAAATCCCCTGGTCCGGATGATGGACTGGTAAACGAGTACTATAAGTCCATGTCAGACACTCTGGCACCACATCTGTGCGAAGTGTTCAATGATGCCGCATCCACATCCTCCTTCCCGACGGAAATGCTCGAAGCCACCATTGTAACCCTTCCCAAACCGGGCAAAGACCCGACCTCTCCACAAAACTTTCGTCCCATCTCCCTGCTCAATTCGGATATAAAAATTTATGCCAAATTAGTCTCTACTGGATTGAAGCCTATATTACCAAATCTAATACACAAAGACCACTCAGGCTTCACCCTGGGTAGACAATCTGCTGACGCAACGAGAAGACTTATAGATGTCATACATACTGCACATTCTACTAGAACGCCTTCTCTGCTCCTTTCCCTGGATGCAGAGAAGGCGTTCGACAGAGTCCACTGGGGTTACCTCCAGGAAGTCCTCCACAGATTTGGCATTCATGGCAGAATGCATGCAGCCATCCTGGCGCTTTATTCCCACCCCACGGCCCGAGTACTGGTCGACACATCCCTCTCCAACCCCTTCCAGATCACCAATGGAACACGGCAGGGGTGCCCTCTTTCACCCCTAGTTTTTAATCTAGCCATAGAACCTCTGGCCCAAGAAAAGGGAATTTATAGCAAGGAGACATGTGGCATTGGCAGCAGACGCAATAGGAGGCAGAAAAGCTGATGCACAGCATTCCCTTTCTTTGTTTGCTAGCTTGCGGGTTGCTAGAAAGTTATGTTGGATGTTGGACCGTTCAGATCTGTCTGTCCGTTTTTTTTGGCGGATCTGAATGCATGCCCCATGCATCTCTATGGGGCATCGGATGTCAGTGGAGACATGTCCGCTGACATCCAATACGATCCGATCCGTCAAATCTGGACAGATGGAAACCCTATTTTCCATCCGTCCAGCGGATCAGATTGGATGGGATTTGATGAGAATGGACAGAGGGTCCGTTCCCATCCGATTCCCCCATAGAGAACAGCGGGACCTGACAGTTCTGTCTCCGCACAAAGTGCGGAGACACAACTGCCATCTGCCTGCTCAGCGGGGGATCGGAGGATCGATCCCCCGCTGAGATAAACGGAGTCCGCCGACGGACCGGAATGTGTGAAAGGGGCCTTATTCACTTGAAATAACTTATCCTTATCAATGATACCATTTTCAAATGCATAATCAACCACTTTTGTAATTTTCTTCTGAATAGAACATTTAGAGTTTCCAGACAGCTTGAAATATACACTAATATCAGACAACTGAGACATCTATTATGGGGGGTGCAGTAGTGGTAATGAATTTTCAACAATATTGTGATAAAATGATGTCTCAGTTGTCTGATATTAATGTTTTTAGTAGGCCATCTAGAAACCCTATATTTTCTATTCAGAAGAAAATTAAACAAAATGTCCAACAATATTGGGATGAAATGATGTTTCAATTCTCTGATATTAGTGAAAATCTTAAAATGGTTGTACAGGCTGAAAGTTTTTTTACCTAAATGCATAGAATGTTTTAAGGTAAAAAAACCATCCACCACCAGTAAAATAATCCAGCAAATCTATAGCCGCTAGGATTACTTCTATAGTGAAGGGAATCACCAGCTGAAAAAAATTATTTGAGTTATAGCAATGACCGAGAAATCCCCCTTCCTATCCGGTGATGTACCACACGCACATGTACGTGTACGCACATGCATCGATTTGCTACAGGGGGAGCCAATCAGTGGGTCCAGTGGCCGAAATGTTCGCCAGGCACCCGCGATCACTCCCTGTGGAGACAGAACGGTGGTCTGCTGTTGTAAACAGGGATCCTGTGTTCCTCTTATTTAGGAACACAGGTCTCTGTGTTTATTCAGCAAGCCCACCCCCACACAGTTTTTAAGTAACCCCTAGGTACACATTTAACCCTTTGATTGCCCCTGGTGTTAACCCCTTCCCTGCCAGTGTCATTTGTACAGTAACAGAGCATATTTTTTGCACTGATTACTGTAGTAATGTCACTGGTTCCCCCAAAAATGTCAGTTAGGTGTCCAATCTGTCTGCTGCAATGTCGCACTCCTGTTAAAAATAGCTGATCATCGCCATTACTAGTAAAAAAATAAATACATAAATAAAAATGACATAAATCTTTCCCCTAGTTTGTAGATGCAATAACTTTTGCGCAAACCAATCAATATACACTTATTGGGATTTTTTTTACCAAAAATATGTAGCAGAAAACATATTGACCTAAAATGATGAAAAATTTTAATTTTAAATTTTTTTTTAATTGGGAATGTTTTATAGCAGAAAGTAAAAAGTATTGTTTTTTTTTCCAGAACTGTC
The DNA here is from genome assembly GCF_965119305.1 of Pelophylax lessonae. NCBI lineage: Eukaryota > Metazoa > Chordata > Amphibia > Anura > Ranidae > Pelophylax > Pelophylax lessonae. Next base: position 406,469,652 of record NC_138772.1, read on the forward strand.
GCTCTTTTTTTTGTTTATAGCACAAAAAATAAAAATCACAGAGGTGATTTAATACCACCAAAAGAAAGCTCTATTTATTTGTTTGGAAAAAAAAGACATCCGACTGCGCAATTGTCAGTTAAAGTAACGCAGTGCCGTATCACAAAAAATGGCCTGGTCATTAGGGGGTAAAACCTTCTGTTCCAGAATTGGTTAACCACTTCAATTCTGGGCACTTTCACCCCCTTCCTGCCCATGTCAATTTTCAGCTTTCAGCCAATTCCCCTACCATGCTCACTTACTCAATTTCTGCACTTCATCCTACAGATGTATGGTGCACCTCTCATCCCACCGATTGCAAGTACACCTTTTCTCTCCTCCTCTTTTTCATGTAACAATTATTTCTTATTTCCTAGTGACCTCCTCTAAAATAGGAGATATGATCACTTTAGACCACTCTCCCATCAGTATACAGTTGTCTGGCCTTAAATCCCCTCAACCAATGAACGGCTTGCCCTTCTCCTCCTGTCCAGCATAAACATACACTGCGGTCTGCCTGGGCAGAATTTGCTGAGACCACTGAAGCACATCTCTCTACCCTGAACCTATTTTGGGAAGCTGGGAAAGCTTTTTACAGAGGGCACATCATTTCCTATACGTTGCAATTCAAAAAATGTATTTGCCTTTAGTACTTACAAGCCAGCAAATCTCTTCATGCTGCCCACCTTGCTTTAAATAAAAGTTGTTCCCTTGACAATATTCGAGCCTGGCAAACAGCCAAGCCTACCTTTGATCACTGGGCTGCACAACAAGAAGCAACAAAACAGTCATAATTGGCTCTTCATTTCTACTGATACAACAAGGCGGGCAAGCATTTGTCAAAATTATGCTCTGGCTATCACCATCCAACCCATATAGGGGCCATGAACTCCCCCTCTGGTTCCATCATCAATGCGCCCTCTAAACTCAGTGACCTCCTTACCACTTATTATACATTTCTTTACTCAGAAGACCCTATTGACTCAGGCGCAGCGGAAAAATTACTCGTGGGGATCAACCTGTCTACTCTTTCCCCTACTCAGCTAGATTCTCTAAATGCCCCTATCACTTTAGGCAATATTCCCCATTATGATTAACTCCTTATCTACAGGCAAAGCCCCGGGACCCGGCGGTTTCTCCGCCAAAATTCTACAATTTGACGACAAATTGTATCCCAGACACCCTGCACCACGTTTAAAAGTTTTGCCTAAATTAGGGCAGAGTGTAAGCTGGTTGTTAAGCAGCAAGCCTGGGAAGCAAGCCACCGCGTCCTTAACAACTAATGAGTCATCAACTGTCAATGGGTTTCCCCACTGACAGCTGAATAATAATAAAAAAGTATTGGTTAAAAGATAAAGAAAAAAACGGCGTGGGGTCCCACCCAATTCATACCAGGCCCTTCAGGTCTAATATAGATTTTAAGGGGAACCCCAAACCAAAATTTAAAAGAACGAGGTGGGGTACCCCCCAAAATCCATACCAGACAGTTATCCGGGTATGCAGTCTGGCAGCCCCCCTGAACCATACCAGGCCACATGCCCTCAACATGGGGGTGGGTGCTTTGAGGCAGGGGGGTAGGGGCACTATGTATATGATACTTATTCACATGAGGGGTGGGATCTGGGGGCCCCTGTGTTAAAGGGGGCTTCCACATTCCAATAAGCCAGTCGCCCGCAGACCCCCACAACCACTGGCCAACATGGGGACAAGGTGCTTTGGGGTGGGGAGGCAGAGCTCCCCCTGCCTCAAAGCACCCCCCCCCCCCATTTTGAGGGCATGTGACCTGGTATGCTTCAGGAGGGGGCACTCGGTCATTCCCCCTTTTTCCTGACCTGTGGGGCTGCATGCCCGGATAAGGGTCTGGTATGGATTTCGGGGGGGACCCCACGGCGTTGTTTAAAAAAAACGTTTGCATGTGGTTCCCCTTAAAATCAATACCAGACTCGAAGGGGCCCACAGCATTTTTTCTCAATTTTTTCAATAAATTGCAACAGCGAGTCATTTTAAATGGGATTTGACTAATTTGTTTTCTTTAGAAATGTCATTTTTTGCTGCAGCATGTTCTACATATGCTACAGATGTGCCCCTCTACAGGCAGACCAAGGGGACCTCCCAGGCACTATATTTAAAGGAATTTTTCATTTTTATTGTTGCACTTTAAGCATAATTAAAATCACTGCTCTGGACCCCATACCCCTTTTATGGCCAAATACTTGCATATAAGCCTTCAAAATGGGCACTTTTGATTTTTTCTGTTCGGCTCCTATAGACTACAATGGGGTTCATCGTTCGGGTTAGAACTTTCCCCCAATTCAGATCCTGATGCTGCAAACCGAACAGGGTGTGTTTGGCCCATGTTTTTTTGCCGATGACATTCTTCTTTTCTCCACCAGACCCTCTTCTGACATTTTTGTGTTCCAGGAACTGTTTGCGATCTTCAGTGTCTGCTCGGGATAACAGATCAGTTTTGATAGGAGCGAGATTTTAGCACTCAACTCCTTTGTGTCCTCAGAGTGGATTGACTTCTCCCCACTTATTGTAGCTAAACAATACATCACTTATTTGGTATCCATTTTGGTAGGGGACCATCTTTCTTTTACAATCTTAACTACCCCCTATTAAATAGCAAAGACTGTACAGGAGTTTGAAGCATGGGCATCACTTCCTCTTTTGCTCTGTGGGAGATGTCTCCTATTAAAAATAGTTTCATTTGCCATACCACTCTACCTAAACTGCAAACCCCCCCCCCATTGAAACACTCGGATGTCCCAAAAACTGATTTGGCCCTGCTTGTTTTTCTTTTGCGTGGTAAAAAAAAAAAACCTGAATTGCACTCCAAAAACAATGTCTCCCAAAGAGTGAGGGTGGGGCGGGTTTGCCCGGGTGGGTCAGGTTTGCCCAACCTAAGGTTTTATAATCTCTCATGTCTGGTATTGACTGGTTATTCAAGAAATTTTGTTACACCCACTACATGCTGGAGAGCACCCTCGTATCTCCATTTAATCTCCAGGCTATCCTTCATTCCAAGCTGCACTTTCTACCTGCTTCTTTGAGATCTCATCTGCTAATTAGAGACACTACTATCACATGAGAAAAGTGCGGAGACTCCTCGGCTGTCCTCCACCATTTCCCTATACTTGCCCTTACATAGCAATCCAATGCCCCCCCCCCTCCCCCGAGAACATAGAGCCTTTGCCCAGTGGGCCGCCAGCTGCCTTTCAACAGCCATGGATGTTCTGGATGGTGCCCAAGGTTCTTTCAGATCTTTTTCAGATTCAGCTAAGCAAAATTGTCTTCTACCATCCCAGGCGCTCCATTATTACCAATATACCAGCTATATCAGTCTGCATAAGAACCCCATCCAAGGCTCCTTCATTGACGCTGTGATCAGCTAGGATCAATACTCAGTATCGGAGATTTACTCTAACATTCTCACACATCAAACTTTTAAATACCACCTTGCTCCCTGTAAATACTGGATACCGGTTCTTGACAAGGAAAGCGCTCGGGAAAAGTGCACCCACTGGTAGTTTGTGAAACATGGAGAGAGACTCAATTTAAGATCCCCCACGAGCGTACTATCCCTTCCTTCATAGTACGACGGACTCTTCTCACTCTTTCTGCCCATGGTGTGCCATCTCCTGACCAACTTTATTTCACCAGCTGTGGGACTATCCAGCGACTTCCTCCTTTTGGGACCAAGTTCTAAAATATATTGACAAAATCTATCAAGTCTCTGTACCCAAAGATCTCATGCTTTGTGTCTTTGGCTGTGAGACTCCCAGTGCTCCACCATTAGCCTCCAATCAAAAAAATCTTCCCCAATGGGCCCATATATATCTCCTGGTTGCATGAAGAGCTATCATGCAAGCATGGATTCTTCCTACCAAGCCACAAATGACGGCAGTAAGGAAGGCACTTTAGCCTTAGTTTCTTATGGAGAAAATGGACACTGTCACCCAAACTGTCAAATCTATGAGAAGTTTCATCACCAGGTGGTGCTCCTTCTCTGCTGAGGAGATTTCCACACATATGAAGCAGTTTGGCTACACTGACTGGCATCTGCGAGCTGATCTGGCCAACTTTCTGGGCAAGCTTAAAATTTCGAATTCTGCCGAGTCATAGACGTTCCTCTTAGATCCCCCTCTTAGACATTCAAAACTTTATTGTTGTTTGTAATAATTGTCTTTCTCATTTATCTGATTGTCAATTTAACTGCTTCCACTCCTCAGGTTCCATTGGTAGATCCTTTTTTGTACTTATTCCAGGCTAGTAATTATCCTTCTCTGTATCGTATTGCTGCCCAATGATTCTAAAATATTTAGGCATGCCTTCTTTCATTATTGTGTTACTCGGCGAAGGTGCTGCTGTTTGTCCCAAGACCTTCTTGGACCATTTGAACTGCTACCTTTTTCACAAAAAATCAATAAACATATTTAAAAAAATAAATAAATCAACTGCTCAACTATCAACTCGTCCCCCCATGCCAAGGTCCTAGGTGTAATCCGGGACTCTGAACTATCCTTCTGGCCCCACATCCAATCACTGTCCACCTAAACCTCTGCAAAATCTCCAAGATATGGCCCTTTCTAACCAATGACACCACAAAGCTTCTAATACACTCCATGTTAATTTCTCAGCTCAACTACTGCAACTCCCTCCTCATTTGCTTACCCTTAAATAGGCCACTCCCCCTTTAGTCCCCTATGAATGCTGCTGCCAGGCTCATCCATCTTACAAACCACTCAGGGCCCCATACCCCTCCCTGCCAATCCCTCCACTGGCCTCCGCTCACCCAACAAAATAAATTCAAGATACTAACAATAACTTACAACTTATCCACAACTTGGCCCCCAGCTTTATCACTAACCTAGTCTCAAAATACCAACCAAATTGTTCTCTTCCTTCCCCCCCAAGACCTCCTGCTCTAGCTCTCTTGTCGCCTCATCCCATGCCCACCTCCAGGACTTTTCCAGACCCTCTCCAATCCTCTGGAACTCTCTACCCCAATCTGTCTGATTATCTGCTACTCTGTCCATGTTCAGACGATCCCTGAAAACTCAGATAAGCCTATCTGACCCCAACCTAAAATCTGCACATTTATTTTCTCCATCAGCCCATACCCACAGTTATTACCTCTTGTATCTCCTGACCCTCCCTCTAAGAGTGTAAGGGCTCTCTGATTCCCATGTATTCAATTTCATTATAATTGTACGGTCAGACTGTTTAAATGAATGTTTAGCTGTGGTGAAAACCTGTATGCTATTTCCACAGTCTGTCCAAAAAAAGACACTTTTTTTTAGGTATGCTAAATTCCTGTTCAACTACACATAAATTGCAGCCTGTCAATGAAGGCTTAATAACTGCGTGCTAAACGATCACATTTTTTCATCTTTAGTCTTTCAAAGATATCACAAATTGCAGATTCCTTGGTGCAATCTGATTTCTTTCTCATTTCAATATTTTTTTTCCAAAACATTTAAAACATTTTTTTAAAAACATTTGTTTACAAAAAATCAAATATATTACACATAACCCCATACTTGGCACTTTTACCCCCTTCCTGCCAGGCCAATTACAAGCTTTTAGCGCTGTCACGCTTTGAATGACACTGTACTCATATGCAATTACAATAATTTTTTTCCACACAAATAGAGATTAGATTTCTTTTGGTGGTATTCAATCATCACTGGGTTTTTTATTTTTGCTAAATAAACAAGAAAATGTCAAATATTTTGAATAAAAAACATTTTTTTTAGTTTCTGTTATCAAATTTTGCAAATAAATAATCTTCAAAAATGTAGGACAACATGTATTCTGCTACCTTTATTTAGTGAAAGTAACCCAAATCAGTGTATATTATTTAGTCTGTAGGAAGGTTATAGAGTCCACAAACTATGGTATATACAGTATATCTGAAAATCAATTAGTCCTGATGTACTGATGGCCTATCTCATTTCTTGAGACCTGAAAATGCCAGAACAGTACAAATACCCTCCAAATTGCTTTTTTGGAAAGTAGACAGTCTGAGGTATTTAGTAAGAGGCAGTGAAGTTGTAATTTATTTTTGTAAATTTTTTTGGAAAATGAAGAAAAAATATATTTTTTTCCCAATTTCTTTTTACATTTTTTACATACTGTCACCAGTGCAGTACAGTGTCATCATATAACTGGTGTGGGGGTGATCAGGGACACTGACTGGTGACAATGTATACATTTAAAAAATATCATTTTTTTTTCAAATTCTTTAAATAATTTTTATTTATTTATTTATTTTTTTACAATTTTTTACATACTGTGACCAGAGCAATTCAGTATTACCATAATAACATTGTACCACTCTGGGGAGTTGATCAGGTTTTTTTTTTTTTACATACTATGAATGCTTATAGCAAGAATTTCACTGCTATAAGCAAATATTTTTACCGAACGACAGTGTGTAGACACTGTGTATTCTTGTGATTGGCCACAGCTAATCACATGTTATAAATTAACTGTGATTGGCCCTGTCTGTACCATGTGATCACTGTGACTAATCACAGCTAGCAACACAATTGTATACAATGAATATTATAAAAGGAAGCCATTCATTGTTTACAACTGTCATGTGATCGATCTGCTGTGATTGATCACAGCGATCACATGGTACAGTCAGTGGGCAGGTACACTGATCAGTCATCCGCTGTATCTGGTGAACATAGCGGGTGACAGATCATGCTGGAGTGTGGCCTGGAGGGCCCACGTGAGGCATGTTCTCGGGAGGACATCCTCCCAGAACAATAGGGTTCCCGTCTGACCATCATTTTACAATGGCACGGGTGAGAAGCAGTTAAAAAGGAAAAGGGAGTCCAATATTTCATTCCAATTATTTCCTACTTTCTTCTCTCTATTACCCATCACCAGACCAACTCTGACCATTGAGTTTCTACTGTGTATACTTTATTCATTGTTAATGTCTTGCCCCCACCACTCTCTCTTAGTATAAAAAATTTTTGCACCAATAGATTGAAATGTTATTATATATACAGTAACCCCTCATTTTCTAAATTTACAGATTGTATGCACCCAGTTAGGTGATAGCATACCTTTTTCCTGTGCTGTTAACGATTTCTCCATATAAAGAGCCCATGGTTGATTCATTTTCCTTGACTTTTGCTACCCTCATCATGTATATTAATGAATAGATTTTCTAAACAGAGAAAATACTTTTTATCTCTCTGTACCCTTTCCAAAGTTGGGGGCAATGGGTTGAGCCATTCTCTAAGTATGCACCTTCTTGCTCTGCCCATTTTGGAGAACAGTGCAGGTTTGTAGAAGAAGGTGTCACAAAATACAGTGTTCCTAGGCATTTTGCCACCATACATAAAAAATCCATACCTGGTCATTTCCCCCTTGCTGATCGCTTCAAGCGTTTATTCGAGAGTGAAGACTTTCAGATTTACACTTTGGACTCCTCATGGCCTCAACAAGGAGAACATGGTCATCTAAACTTTCCATTGTTTCACATTTTGGTTATTCGGTTATTTCTTCATATAAGATAACACATATTATTAGTTTATTAGAATATAAATGTTGTATTTTTTATAATATGTGTACACACTCACTCTAGTGGTTATTTTTAGATAGTACCTTACTACCTTATCATACTGTTGACTATTACTACTATCCTTATAGGTCTCTTGATCTATCTCATTAAGTTAATAACTACCACTTAAAAATCAAATAGTCAGCTTATTGGTAAATCCCTATATGCCATATCCTTTTTTTTATTAATTTTAGGAGTGTTTCCCCATTAATTGTTTCCAAAATATAATTTTCTTTCGTGCCCATATCACGGTTATTGTGGTTGTCATGAGACTTGATATTTAATTGCTGTTTGACCGCATTTTATTTATCATTTTTTAATTAATATTATTATTTTATATTGTCCAATTTTTTTTCTATTCTTTTATTATTATTAGTCCACAACAACATGTTTTTCATTTACTGTAGATGGTTTTATGCTCATGTAGTAATACATTTTTTATTCAAGGTGTCTTTGTTGAAATGTTATACTAAGTCGGTATGTATGCACACAATGACGAATTGGCAAAAGAGACAATTTCATACTAATCCCACACTGTCCATCAAGTAACCTGGCTACTCCCCCTGAGCCCAAAGGGGGCCTCGGTACTTCTGTGTACAATGACTGTCATTACAAATAGAGGCTGATTGCAAGTGCCCAATCAGGCTTTAAGAAAAGAGACGTGTACGGCTTCAAAATGCATTAGCCACACCCTCAACCTGTACCAGGTGCTGACGTCACTCCCAGCCCTGGGAGGCACCTGGCTCCCGGAAACACAGTGATTTCTGGTGGTCCCTCATCTGAGTAGAGCAACAGATCCTTGGGACTGCATACTTCCTCATGTGCTGTGACCATCCCAACACCCAGCGGGTATGACAAGCACTTTCCTTTTTTGTAAAATGTAACCATTTGTCTTAAAGTGATATTGAAGTCTTTTTTTTTTTTGTATAAAAATAACAAACATGTTATACTTACCTGCCCTTTGCAGAGGTTTTGCACAGAGCAGCCCAGGTCCTCCTTTTCTCAGGTCCCTTACAGGTGCTCCTGGCTCATTCCTCCTGCTGAGTGCCCCACTGCAAGAAGCTTGCTATGGGGGCACCTGAGCTAAGTTGCTGCTATGTGTGTCCTTTCAGACACAGAACCATGGCTCTGCCCTGCCCCCTCTCTCTCCTTATTGGCTCGCTGACTTTGATTGACAGCAGCGGGTGTCAATGGCACACTGCTGCTGTCTTAGCAAATGAGGAGGAAGAGTCCCATATAGCCAAGGCTCTTGTGCAGCATTGCTGGATCTAGATGGGGCTCAGGTAAGTATGAGGTGGGCTGAGGGGGGCTGCTGCTCACAGAAGGTTTTTTTTATCTTAATACATAGAATGCATGAAAATAAAAAAACCTTCTGCCTTTAGAACCACTTTAAATAAACTTGTTGGTTATGTGACATGCTGCACTTAGAGTGGCACCCTTCCTAGTGCTGCCTTTTTGCCCCCCCCCCCATTATTAATACTGCTTGGACTACTCTACTTGCTTTCACTCATGGACTCAGTTATCACACATCTTTTGCACCATCTATCTACTATAGACAGTTTTTTTTCTGTTATTAGACAAATGTGCATTTTCTGTTATTAGACAAATCCATTCTGAATTACATTTTTCTTACTGTCCCATTGGCGTTGTCTCCCAACTGTTTAACAAAACAAGCATTGGGTCTTTTCCAGAATGCTATAACCACAAATCTTGGAAGCATAACCTAATACTTGCTTCAAAAAATGATTAACTAAGGGACAATACCAAATATTGTGTGCTAATGTGGCCTTATTTTCTCCACATTTTGGATATTTGTGGTTGAGTCCTGTCTAGTGTTGAGCGAACACGGACTGTATTATTCGTGTTCGTACTGAATAATTGGATTTTTGTTACCCGAACACGGACCCAAAAACGTTACTGTATGTTCGGGTAAAAATCCGTGTTTGGTAATTTTATTTCCGGGTTTGTATGTATTGGCGCGCTTTTAATGGCGGGATTTCAACAGCCAATCAACAAGCGTTTAACTGGTGTGCCTTAAGCCATCCCAGCCATGCCTACAAATGTATTAGTAGCTGTGATTGGCCATCTGAAGCATGTGACCAAGTCTTTATAAGTTCGAGACCGAGCGCCGCTGCGTCATTATGCTGTAGTACAGGGACAGAGCACACATCATACGTGCTTGCTGCTGATTAGGGACAGACAGGCAAAAAATCATATTGTGTCCGAAAAGAATTGAAGGACAGGTCGCAGTGCTGCAGGCAGGGCGAGATATAGGCATTTTAGGGAGAGGCTGGAGATATTTAGGGTCAGTGTTCTACAATCGATTTTGCTGTGTGTGGGGGGTTTGCAGTGCCGGCAGTGACCGATCTTATCAACCCTTTTAGGGAGAGGCTGGAGATATTTAGGGTCAGTGTTCTACAATTGATTTTGCTGTGTGGGGGGGGGGTTTGCAGTGCCGGCAGTGACCGATCTTATCGATCCTTTTAGGGAGAGTCTGGAGATAGGCAGGTGTCAGTGGTCCACATCGATTTTGCTGTGTGTGGGGTGGTGTGAACACAATCTTTTTGCCCACTGAGGAGGAGGGAGAAAAAAGTATTTTTTTATCAGTCAGTTGTGTGCAGCGTTTTTCCTTCAGTGCTGCTGTGCTGACTGTGATAATACACAGCTGTGTTCACATGTGCTATTATTGAGTGATTTCAAAAGTTATACACTTTTTTCTATTTCACTATTCAATATACACCCTTGGGTTAAAAAAATTTAATTGTGGCATAGTCTGTACTAATCTAGTTAAAAATTACAAACTTAAAAGGGGAATTTTCTTTTTTTTTCCCTCCATAGCCTGCAGCAGAGTTGACTGATATAAGACACTGCTGTTCACATGTGCTATTGATAAATCACCAATTTTATATCATATTTTCTATTCCGCTATTCAATCTACACCTTTGGGTAAAAACAATTAAATTGCGGGATAGTCTGTATCGGTACGTGTGAGATACACCTTTCCAATTTTTGGGGCGCATCTCATACTGCCGAGGATTTGAGCGTGCTTCAGTGTGCCTCCTGCCTGTTCCGAACTCCTCCTACTCCTCATCCTGCCTTTGGGGGTACAAAAAATAGTAATTTGGGCCTAGTCTGGGTCTCTACGTGTGAGATACATACACCTTTTGATATCATATTTTCTATTCCGCTATTCAATCTACACCTTTGGGTAAAAACAATTAAATTGCGGGATAGTCTGTGTCGGTACGTGTGAGATACACCTTTCCAATTTTTGGGGCGCATCTTATACTGCCGAGGATTTGAGGGTGCTTCAGTGTGCCTCCTGCCTGTTCCGAACTCCTCCTACTCCTCATCCTGCCTTTGAGGGTACAAAAAATAGTAATTTGGGCCTAGTCTGGGTCTCTACGTGTGAGATACATACACCTTTTGACACCATATTTTCTATTCCGCTATTCAATCTACATCTTTGGGTAAAAACAATTAAATTGCGGGATAGTCTATGTCGGTACGTGTGAGATACACCTTTCCAATTTTTGGGGCGCATCTCATACTGCCGAGGATTTGAGGGTGTTTCAGTGTGCCTCCTGCCTGTTCCGAACTCCTCCTACTCCTCATCCTGCCTTTGAGGGTACAAAAAATAGTAATTTGGGCCTAGTCTGGGTCTCTACGTTTGAGATACATACACCTTTTGATATCATATTTTCTATTCCGCTATTCAATCTACACCTTTGGGTAAAAACAATTAAATTGCGGGATAGTCTACGTCGGTACGTGTGAGATACACCTTTCCATTTTTTGGGGCGCATCTCATACTGCCGAGGATTTGAGGGTGCTTCAGTGTACCTCCTGCCTGTTCCGAACTCCTCCTACTCCTCATCCTGCCTTTGGGGGTACAAAAAATAGTAATCGGGGCCTAGTCCGGTACTGTACGTGTGAGATACATACACCTTTTTATAATATTTTCTATTCCGCTATTTAATCTACACCTTTGGGGTAAAAACAATTAAATTGCGGGATAGTCTGTGTCGGTACGTGTGAGATACATACACCTTTTGATATCATATTTTCTATTCCGCTATTCAATCTACACCTTTGGAGTAAAAACAATTAAATTGCGGGATAGTCTGTGTCGGTACGTGTGAGATACATACACCTTTTGATATCATATTTTCTATTCCGCTATTCAATCTACACCTTTGGAGTAAAAACAATTAAATTGCGGGATAGTCTGTGTTGGTACGTGTGAGGTACATACACCTTTTGATATCATATTTTCTATTCCTCTATTCAATCTACACCTTTGGAGTAAAAACAATTAAATTGCGGGATAGTCTGTGTCGGTACGTGTGAGATACACCTTTCCAATTTTTGAGGCGCATCTCATACTGCCGAGGATTTGAGGGTGCTTCAGTGTGCCTCCTGCCTGTTCCGAACTCCTCCTACTCCTCATCCTGCCTTTGGGGGTACAAAAAATAGTAATCGGGGCCTAGTCTGGGTTTGTACGTGTGAGATACACCACCGTTTTGTAAAATTTTTCCTATTCCGCTATTCAATATACACCCTGTTTGAGTGTAATAAATTAAATTACGGCATAGTCTGAATTATGTCCCCATTATACACATTGGCTGTGCAGTTGATTAGGAGCAAAAGAAAGGTGCGGTTAAGCAAAAAAGTCATTTTTGAAGTTTTGGCATGCTATAATTCTGGTTCTGGACATGCTACAGAGCTGAAACTTCACAGGTACACTTTTTAGACCCCCAGACACTAAATCCAAAGAAATCTATTTTTTTTTTTTTTTAAGAATTTTTTCAATAATTGGCTCTCTATCAAAAACGAAAATTTTTAAGAACTTTTTTTTGCCTGATTCATAGTCCTGGGGCATGACCCAGAACCCTAGGCACTTTTTAGGGGCATTTATTAGGTTTTAGGGCTTCAAAATTGTGTTTTTTGATTCCAGAAGTTCGGGTCCCATTGATTTCAATGGGGTTCTGGAATCCGAACTGAACTTTCGGGAAATTCGGGTGTTCTGGTCAAACCAAAATTTTCAAAAGTTTGATCATCCCTAGTGGTCAATGCAAAAGGACAGTTCAATTACAGGGTTCTATCATATCTGATTCCAACTCCATATTTTATAACCTAGATTTACCCACTATCCAATCTATGGCATGTCTCAAATTCCAACATTTGCAGCTATCAGATAAAGGCCCCCTAGAACTCTTACAGTTTTGGAACATTTTTTTTTGGGGGGGGGGGATGGGTACCTAGCTTTGTCAGGTACCCACTACCACTTCCGCTGGAATCACCTAGGCACTTCCTCTGGAAGTTCTCTCCCTCCCTTTCTTGCCCTAACCTACCGGGACATATCACGGGTCCCAGGAGGCTGTGGGACCATTCACACAGCACAGCATAAATCACATAGCAAGGAGCCAGAGACCTGAAGATTGGCGAAGAACCAGGCTGGATGAGGACAGCACAGGATCCTTGGACAGGTAAGGGTCTCTTTATTAAAGGTCAGCAGCTACAATGACCACTCCCTGTTGAACATGAATTTTAAAAAAATGTTTCTTTGGTATATGTCCCCAGGTTCAGTGACTGCCCGCCCATGTTTTTTCTTTGTAATCCCTACCTGTTCGCTTAGAAAATAGTCATGACTAAAAATGAACATTCATTGGGATCTGAACTTTAATATTTGCAGAACATTTAACTGAACTGAAACCAGTTAAATTTGGCTTATCACGAAGCACAATCCAAGCAAAGATTATGATCCTTTTCAAGATGAATGTATACATAAAGGATATAAAAAGAAGATTGTGAAAGGAAATAGGGCTGGAGAAAAAGGAGTACCATCAGTCCAGAAACACGGGGGGGGGGAGGACAGCAGAGGGTTTCTCCCCCTCCCTCCTTGCAGCTTTTTAGCTGCTGCAGGGGGAGTCACACAGGGCAGCATTCCAGTAATTTCACCCAACCACACTGATCATCCTCCCTTTCCTGCCCACATCTGATCCCCCCTGTGTGCCCCCTGAAGAACTGCCAGATTCCCTCCCCTACCGGCAGCTTTTCTGTTCACATGGGAGGTATATTCAGGATAGAGAGTGGTGGAAGGGGCCAATAAATATGTCATTTAACGGCACCTTCATTTTCTGAATTTACACAGTAAGTCATTGGTACCAATCCCTCACTGTGTTTATTCATAGCTGAAGCGTAGTAAACTGGTCACTAAGTGAAACTTTTTTTTTTTCAAAAATGTCTTAGAATTTTTTCATTTACAAAGCAAAAAAAAAAAAAAAAAACAATGGGGATTAACTACCACCAACAGAAAGTTATATATGTCTAAAAAAATTATAAAAATTGAATTTTGGCATGGCTTTGCATGCCTGTCATTCAAAGTGTGACAGTGTTGAAAACGGAAAAAATGGCATGTGCAGAAAGGGGGGGGGGGGAACAGTCTGGTCTTGATATGGTTAAAAAGGAAAGTTGCTTATATGTACTTGACAAAAAAAAGAACAAATTCAAACTGTGTTTTCAGAAGTTTTTTTGGAGTTCAGCTTTAAATTTACAACAGAAAAGACCGTCAAGAAGACTATCACTGCTAGTGTTTTAATTTAGATGCATTCTACTACATAGAGTTTAAGTTGTAAAAGTGCAATATGCTCTATTTTTAATCCTAAACTAACTGATCCTCATTATTTTGACAGATTGTTTCCTTGAAGTCTTTTTTAGCATGCGGATTATTGTGAGATCCAATGAAAGAACCTTCAAAGGATTGTGGGTGGACTAAGTTTATGTTTTACTAAGCTACATCCATTTACACAGATGTTCTGATTTTATTTCTCCACTTGTCTAACATTCATGCCTATCACTGATTTGGTATTACATTGGTCATGTATGTGCTTGTTATGGTTTTTAAGAAATAATGAATTGTTTTTAGTGTTTAGCTCAAATAAGAAAACTCAGTTATTAGGACCTTAGTAAAAAGAAAATGCATGTTGCCATATTTTCTAGGGGAATGTTTATTTCATCAATTCTGCCAGTTTACAAAAATTGCTCTGGGCAATTTTCCACTTATTTTAAATATAACTGGACAGAGATTGAAATAATCAAAAAATAATCTATTTCGTAGATAGATTTTGTCAATTTATAAGGGCATTCTAGCATTTTATTGTACTCAAAATAAAAAGTATTCATTAACTTTCAAAGTGTAGGTAAAGGCAAACTTTTTTTTTTTTTTTGGATAGAATAGGGAAAGTGCGTGGAGAATCTATGTTTCAGCTGGGGAGATTCACCCTTCTTTTTTGTCTGGGTGACTATTGTCGCCAAGAACAAATATGAGAGGAAATCCAAAATGCTATAGTTTCTCACCAGAACAAGAGATAAAGGTAGATCATCTAATGAAGACAAATGTTCTACTGACAAATGTCTAAGTGGAAATATGTGGAAGTGGAAAAGATATTTCCTTCTCCTTTTTGTTGCATCCCAAGAACGACATGTGAAGGGGAATCTCCACAGGGATATATTTCTTTCTCTACTCTATAATTTTTTTTTTCCTTTGCATACACCCTAATTTATTTAAGTATGGACGCGTGGGCTATAGCAAAAATTCACTTACTTTATATTTTACAGTTCTAGCAGAATGCGTGATGTACTGCTTTTCTTTTCTTTTTTTTATTTTCTTTTCTCTTTTTTATTTTTATTTACACATTTTCCTGTTTTTATTTTTCCTTCACTTTTTGTGTGTTTCTTTCATTGTTTTACTAGGGTGTCATTGATTTTGTATTTTGTGCATTCTTACATCACAGAGTGCATTGTTTTTCTGTGTGAAGCTCCTGAATATGGAATGCATATCAGCTTATACGTCTGCAGGCAAAGCAGCTTACTGTGCTATTTTCTGAGCCAAACAGCCTTTGATCAGACCCTTTCATTTGTTGTTTATTTTCTTCCCATTATCGGAAATCTTTAAAGCTGCAGATTAACTTCTAAATATTGACAAGACTTAATCTGTTTACACATAGATTATGCATATGTAAATATACAAAATAATAGTACTTTCTGTTCTAACTCATTTTAAAGTGTATTGAAATAAATTTTTAATCAATAAAGTCTCTCTTGTAATAAAATCATAGTACAGTAAAGCATGTTACATATATATATGTATATATATATATATATATATATATATATATATATATATTATACATCTTCAAAGTCAGCAGTTTATGTCTGTTGAAGAAGTGTTGCCAATGCAGAGATACATTTTGAATCAAGTATGACGTAAAACATAGGCACGATGATTAAAAAAGTCACTTGGTCAATAGGAAGTGTTGGCAATCAGCAGCACAGCACCTGGATAATTGTTAAGATCTATCCCTACACAGCTTATTTAGACCAATTGGGAACATCACAACACTGCCCACAGTGTTCATGCAAGCAATAGGCCTGATCTACTAAATAATTAGCATAGATGTGCCCACATTTTGGGGACTAGAAACATAAAAGCACAATACACATTAGGAGGGGAACCCTTGGGGGAATCAAAAATGGAGAAAGATCTGGGAGTCTTGGTTGATGATAGACTAGGCAACAGCATGCAATGTCAAGCAGCAGCTGCCAAGGCCAGCAGAATATTAGCATGCATAAAGAAAGGGATGTATTTCAGAGATAAGTCTATAATCCTTCCACTTTATAAAACTCTGGTCCTACCGCATCTGGAGTATTCTGTCCAGTTCTGGTCGCCAGTCCTCAGGAGGGATGTGTTGGAGTTGGAGAGAGTCCAGAGAAGGGCAACTAAACTAATTAGGGGATTGGAGGACCTTAATTATGAAGAGCCTCTGCAATCGCTTGATTTATTCTCCCTGGAGAAGAGACGCCTGAGGGGGGACATGATAGCAATTTTTAAATATCTCAATGGGGATCTCAGCTTAGAAAAAAAGCTGTTCAGTCGAAGGGATTGCATGAGGACTCGGGGCACACAATGCGATTAGAGGAGAAGCGTTTTAACCTCAGGCAACGTGGGGGGTTCTTTACTGTTAGGGCTACAAGATTGTGGAATTCTCTACTACAAGAGGTGGTTTCTGCGGGTAGTATGGTGGCTTTCAAAAGACTATTAGACGTACATCTCAAGGATCAGAACATTTAGGGGTATGTGAGATGATTACAGCCACACACACCTACACAGGTTGAACTGGATGGACTGTTGTCTTTATTCAACCTCACCTACTATGTAACTATACGTAACTATGTAACACATACTTGGACAAACAGTCAAACTGTAGTTTCATAAGTGCACGCAATGTTCACATAAATGACAACAAACATACAGCTAATTCACTAAGAAACATGCATCAACATTAGGGATGAGCTTCGAGTTTGAGTCGAGGCTACGTTTGACTCAAACATAGGTCGTTTGATCGCTCATCGAATGATGAACAAATGTGCTTCTTCGCGGGAAGTTCAAGTTTCCCATAATGCACTGCACGCACGCCGCGCGTGCATCGCATTATGTGATTGGCCAAAGCATGCACCCTGACCTCATGCTTTGGCCAGTCAAATTATCTCTGCCATGATTGGACTAAAGGCAGGCTGCATTTAGCCAATCGTGGCTTAGGAGCCAAGTACATGCCCCACACTACATAAAGGCTGCTCTCGCAGCCGCAGCGTGTAGTGTCATAGTGCGGGCGGTCAGACAGGGACAGGCACGCGATTCAGGCAGCGAGAGAGTCTTTTTTTTTGGAGTCAGACAGTGTAGAGAGACTTTTCTAGCAGTGTAGGGAGGGCGAGGTTCCTGTGTGAGGTAGGGATAGATTGATTTCTTTACATCATATCAGACAGTATAGCGCCAGTGAGTGAGTAGCAGTGTAGGGAGGGCCAAGGTTCCTTTGTGAGGTAGGGAGAGCTGTCTTTCTTTACATCAGATACCAGTACCAGTATTGTTCATCGGTCAGTTTCCGCAACATTCTAAAATATTTATAGA